>NC_053037.3:543733628-544042096 GCF_002575655.3 Aegilops tauschii subsp. strangulata | reverse complement strand
TCAGGCGGAGGAATAATTATTTTCCGCGTAATAAGGAGGCACTTCCTTGCTGCGGCCGTGGCCCAGCTGTCAGCCTCTCCACGTAGAGTCCACGTCCAATGGAAGTCGTTCCTTGACCACGTTGACCACACCGCGCCGAGAGCACCACGGCGGTGGACGACGGCAAGGCGTAGGAAGGGGGCGACGCGGAGCCGGGGAAGACGCGACAGTGGATGCCCACGCGTAGAGGAGTATGCGGGTTCACTCGTTCGGCTGCGGTGTGAGGTTGCCATCGCCGCAGAATAACACGGGGTGTGGGTGAGTAGAGGGATGGCCTGGCCAGCGGCGGGAGTAGTAGGGGGCGGTGAGGCCTCCGCGGCATCACAGCCGGCCACGGGAGGCAGGAGCACGCGGCACGACCAGCGCTACTTTGGGCGGCTGGAGCAAGAGGACCAGAGGTTGAAGAAGCACTACGGCCGTTGGATGGACATCGTACGGTCACTGGAGCTAGAATCGTTCATATTGACTAAGTTGACAAAGCCCTCCGTCCTCGTCAACTTAGTAGGCCCACAAGTCAGCCTCCCACCAAGGTGGGTCCCAGCTAGTAGGGGGAGTATTCTTTTTTTTGCTTAATAAGGAGGCACTTCTGGTGGGTCCGAGCTGACAGCGGGGGGAACATTTTTTCGCTAAATACGGTGGCCCGTCAGGTGGGTCCCAGCAGTCAGGGGGGAAACGTTTTTTTCGCAAAATATGGTGGCCTGTCCAGTGGGTCCCTGCTGTCAGGTGGAGGAATCATTGTTTTCTGCGTAATAAGGAGGCACTTCCTTGCTGCGGCCGTGGACCCAGCTGTCAGCCTCTCCACGTACAGTACACTTCCAATGGAAGTCGTTCCTTGGCCATGTTGACCACGCCGTGTTCCGTTCCATGAATGCGTCCATGGGCAGTCAGGGGGGAAACGCCACTCCCAGACTGGAATGATCCGGAGATGGGGAAGGCAGTGGAGTCGCAGATGGAGAGTAGTGGGAAACTTGACTGGTTCGGGTGTGCGGCAGCACAGCCGTGGTGCCGCCCACGGGAGACAGGAGCAAGAACAGAGGTTGAAGAAGGAGCACGACTGTTGGATTAACATCCAACGGTCCAGCTACTAGAATCATTTGTTGATTAAGTTGACAAAGCCCTGCGTACACGTCCGCTTAGTAGGCCCACAAGTCAGCCACCAAATCTGACGGGTCCCAGCTGTCAACGGGATGAATAATTTTTTTCGCAAAACAAGGAGGCACTTCCTTCCGTGCGAAGATACAACCTGTGGGTCCCAGCTGTCAGGTGGAGGAAACATTTTTTTTCAGCATAATAAGGAGGAACTTTCCTTCCGTGCGACCAAGGACTCTCAATTGTCCCAGCTGCCAGGCTCTTCACTTATAGTCCTCTTCCGATGACTCTCGTTTGTTGACCACGCCGCACCGAGCGCAGCGAGGCGATGGACGACGGCGAGGCCCCAGACGGGAATGACTCGGAGATGGGAAGACGCGGTAGTGGAGTCGCAGATTAAGAGGAGGAGAAGGGTTATAACTGGTTCTGGTGCGGCGTGGGGCTGCAGTCGGTGGAAAATAACATGAGGTGTGGAGGGGTGGAGGGATAGCCTAGCCGACGGTGGGGTAGCGCTTCGCAGCGATCCGTGCAAAGCAGAGCCGCTAGCCGCCGGAGGCCGGACCTAGCGGTCCTGGCGACGCTGGAGGAAGAAGACGAGAGATTGAAGGTGCATGCCGGCCGTTGGATATAAATCCAATAGATGTGGATGTCACAATCATTTGTTGACCAAGTTGACAACGCCCTGCGTAGGCTTCGACCTATTGGCCCACATGTCAGCCTGCGAAAATGTGGCATATATTTAACCCATGTTTTCTAGAATGTACAGTCCATTTGCTGGGCTGGGTGAACAAATAATTCCGCGTCAATCAGGCCCATTTATATTTTCGAAGAAATCCCAGCCCATTTTCACTTCCTTGAAATACACAAATTAGCTGGGCTCGTTATATATATAATGTTATGTTAAAAGGAGCAATTAATATCAAAGAATAAACCGGAGAGGCACCTTTATATATATATAATTAACAAATTAGCGAGTTATTGCTGAAAATAAAAATGAGCGCGTTATTATTAAATTGGTCCTTAAAATCTTCGCAAGCTTTTGTATGCAATCACCAAGATTTTCCTTGCTTGTGAATCAAAAACAACCAGG
The DNA here is from genome assembly GCF_002575655.3 of Aegilops tauschii subsp. strangulata. Lineage (NCBI taxonomy): Eukaryota > Viridiplantae > Streptophyta > Magnoliopsida > Poales > Poaceae > Aegilops > Aegilops tauschii. Next base: position 544,039,878 of record NC_053037.3, on the reverse strand, counting down.
ATTTTCCTTGCCAACTTCTGTTAAACATTTACTTTTGTAAGTTAATAACACGTGGGATGTTTTTACAATGTATATACAAGTCTCTATAAAATATACGATAATAGTAATAATAAAAAATATATAATGTGGTTAGAGGGGAAAACATAAATTGGACACAGCATTATTATTCTTATATATAGATAAATAGAACAGAGACCTGCGTTTTATTAAAAAAATACATTGGGATGCTGATCTTTAAGAAAAAGCCCATAGGCCGGTATGGACCTCAAAAAATAAGTTGAAACCACTGTCTTCGTATGTCATGGGCTACGCATGTGAAAATACAAAACCTAGGCCTAGCTGATACTTGTTCTCCCTCTGGAAAAAAATGATACCAGATCCCCGAGCTAACTGGATTAAAGAGGGGGCTGGCGGCACGACTGAAGAAGCACATCAGGAGCAATTTTTTTCTTCAGTGGATGGCTCTCGATAGCGTTTTTTTACTTGCCTCTGCACCATACAACTTGTATTTTTAGCCTCCCAGTCCGTCGTGGTGGACCAGCAGCCCATTTGCTGGGCGGGCCAACCTACAGAAACCAGCACTCAATTTTTCATCAAGCCCCAAAAACAACGCAGTACTATGTTTGTTTTGAGGCCGAGAACATTACGGCAGGGGTTGAGTGGGGGAGAGGGGAAGACAGAGTAATCAAAAGATTAAAAAGAGCTGATGCGCTGTTGCTTCCCTAACAAAGCAGGTGCAATTCTTCTCGGGAAGAAGGTGTGCCGTTGACACCCACACGTCAAATACCCCACAGTAGGCATACTAACAAGTTCACACACAAATACAACAGAAAAGGTAAACATTCGTATCAAACTCAGGTTCACAGGACACGTTCATATTCATAGCCAACATTCAGTATCAACAACTCAAAAGATTCATATATACACAAGCTCAGCATATCTATGCATCCAAATGATTGATAGATCACATGACAATATTCATACATAATTCACAAAAAGATTCAGATATACACATGTTCAGTATGTTTATGCATCCAAATGATTGAGATCACAACCAATATGAGCCATGGACGAACTTTAGTTACCTAGGGTACAGACTTGTAAATGGTGTTCAGTCGGAGGTACTTCTTCCTAAAATTAATTCTTGTACGAGTAAACTTTCGAGTACATAAGAGGCAGCACAGACAATCTGAATTTTGCTTGTAGGTTTATCCTCAAATAGTGGCCTCGTGCTGAGCGAGATTGGAGCAACTTGGCCACTACTTTCATCCAACTAGTTTACTGGCTCATCTTGGTCCTGTAGCTCGCCAAAATTCTACATTGCAGACGAGAAAGGAGGCGGTTGAGAAAATGAACCACCCAAATTTTTTGTGCAGTTCAACTGAAATGGAGCATCCCTGGCGTGCAGACTGATTAAGTGCCAGATGAATATACGCGTCAACCAACTTGTCTGGAATCTTTAGAATCCATGCCATACAGTTCGCTATCATATCTGTCGATAACCAAAAGGCACAAGTTGGGACCAAAGACTGGACTGTGTTCTTCTGGGCTATGCGCCAAGCAATATTTTTGGCATTCACTCTCCTAATACTAGGGAGTTTGACAACTGGTTGACGCTGGTTGATACTCGAATGAATATAGGCACTTCTTGTCGACATCGATGTTTGTCTGAGTGAACTTTGGAGTACATAGTAGCAGCATAAGTGTCTGTCCATCTGATCATTTTGTGTAGTTCTACTAAAATCACCCAATGCAATGATTTTCCTGCGAGTTCAGGCTCCAAGTTACTCCTTTATAAAATTGGCAAACAGTAGCACAATACCAAATTACCAATACATGACAAGCACAATAATCAGGATAAAGACCAGTACCAACCTGTGTGAGGTAGCATATCAATTACCGTTTCCTTTGACTGGAAGCCAAGATAAGCGAAGCGACTGACAGCGAAGGAAGAAAGCAAGCCGAGATTAGCGACTTACAGGAAAGGACGGAAGCTTTCGAGGCAATGAAGCACCCAAAGTTTTTGTGTAGTTCCACCAAAATTGAGCATCCCTGTTGGCACATATATTGAGAGAGTGAGATTACTATAATAGTGGGACTAGTTGATGAAACATACACTAACAAATAGAAGCACCCTCATTATCTTAATGGGTAAAGTTAGCAACATAGTAGTCTTGCTTAAAGAGAGGTATTAGTTTATTTAATCAGTGCCAATTAGCTCAACACTCAAAGCATTGCCATTTATCATAGGTTGCAAAACTTTAACGTGCAAAGATAAAGGAGTTCCTCATGACAGTAGCACGATACAAATAGAGATGACAACAAACTAATATGGATGAAGGCCTTAGGCCCATACCAACCTGAGAAAAAAAGCTTATTCATGTAGTCCCATAAGAGATGATAAAGCACTCACTGGAATCACTCAATAGTATATATTTTTGTGCACTTCAAATGTATGGTTGAAATCACTCTTGTTTACCAGTGCTGAGATTATATCGAAAGATTATCAAGAACTTCCAGCAGAGTTAAAGCACTGGCTGGGATACAGTTCACTGTATTGTCTTGTGTAGTTCCACTAAAATGTATGATTGGCACAACATGATCCCTGTTTGCACAAGAAGGAACAAGGTGAAACCTTCATTAGCTTAGTGAGAAAGGATAGGAAGACATTAGCATATTACTCTAACAGTAGCATCAAATTCATGATGGACAATACGCAAAACATTGCCTCATTGAACCAATGGCAATAAATTGACATGCAAAACAATAGAACTATTATGTCATGACACTAATAATATTCCCTCCCTGCTCCACCATATGATTTACCTCCATAGACAAACATACACACGTACATGATTCATCATAGGGTCCTACTAAAGATTTGTTTAACTCCGACACGAAAATTAGGCAGCAATAAATTAATGGTACTTAAGTACTCCTAATTAATTAAGTGAGACAGTAGAAGTGGAAGGGCTCCCTGGAGGATTGTCTCACATGTAAGGTAGTCGTTGCCGGAGCCCTTGAATGGCCTCGACTGAGGCCTCTGGCTTCAGCAGGATCGCCTTGGCACTGTTTATTCTTCTTCTTCTTCTTCCTCTTCATGCTCTGTTTCTCTTTCTCCTCACCAGTTGGTGAAACCAAGTACATGATTGGCCTTCTATTACAGAATTGGTTTTGTTAGTGAGGGGGTACAAGTGTACTAGTAAAAATAGCATTATTTTCTCATGGCAGTCGGAAAATAGAGATGAACACATGCATTAAATAACATTCTTACCTAAAGGAAGGTTATGGCGCCAATATGGATGATGAGGATTGTAACACAGATCTCCCTTTGTGCAGTTCCACCGAACTGAACCAACTGTTCCATTCTGACATTCCAGTTAAACAGCACAAAAGTCACTTCTTTTAAGAAGAGTTTTGTGCAGTGCACCAAAAGGTCACAACAGCAACCTGGTGAATTGGATATCCCGGTTTGCACAAAAAGGTACAGAGGAAACAATTAGAGTCTCAAACAATTACAGGCAAAAACATTTGGCTAAACTTGTCATGGCTTATAACAGTGGCATGGCTTCATTTTTACCAGGGACATTAGATTAAGAATAGCTAAATATTTGGTATAAGGGCATGGGACAGTGGGTGCACCAGCAGTCCAGCACCATGTATGCAAACAGGGGCATAAAGTGGTGATTCATAGTTTGTTGCCCTGAGAAACAAACATCCAAGAAACATATCTGGGTTGGTCCCATTTTTGTTCACTCTAGCCACCTACTCATATGTGTGGATAGCAAATCTAGTCCTGGTCATACCACTATGTACAGCGTTACCCCTATATTTCCCTTTTGGACCAAGAGACCGGTTGGATGACCAGTCTGTACTACTTTCACCCCCTTTCCTTCCTGTTTGTACCAAGTCCGATGTACATACTAAATTCCCACACCCCCACTTAATTTCTTGTTTGAACCAAGTACACCCTCCGTCCAGAATTACTTGTCATCAAAATGGATGTGTCTCGAACTAAAATACATCTAGATACATCCATTTCAATGACAAGTATTTCCGGACGGAGGGAGTACAAGATTCGACTCCATTAAGTAGCTTTACCTCTAACAATAGAAAATTAATAGGTGACGTTGGACCATCCGATCGAGAGGGGCTGAGAGATAGAAAATGATGCACATGCAGCGACGTAGCGAGCTAGGGAAGTAGAGCTAGGGCGGTTTCGAACGAAGATATACCTGAAGGTCGTCGGGATGTGGATAGGTGGGAGGCGGGAGGCCGGATCTGCCCACAGGCAATGACGAAGGGATTGGAGGACCTCCCGCGCCGGCGCTCGGCCAGAGATAATGGTGCGGCCGGTAGTGGGTCTCCTCCCTCGCTGTCGACGACGGGCTAAACGCTGCCCCTCCTCCCCTTCACCGGCGGAGGGGGATACGTCCGGATCTGTAACCAGCGGTGAGGATAGCAAGACAATATTTTTTGAAGGGAGAAAGACAGTGTTACCACCCCTATCTTGTTTAGATCTTGAGAGGATGAGACTGTGTGAATAGATCAACCCTAGCAAGCAAGCGTGGAGGCTCTGGCCAATATATACGTAGTGGGGTAGTTTTCCTTTTTCACTCCATCAAAACAATCATTTAAAATTGTGTACTACATGCCAGGTCGCGGTTTTTTTAGTTGTTGATTGTTTTTTGAGATAGCTACCCGCTTGTTCCAAGTGGTGTTACGGTGTGCTAGGTCGCACTTTGTATCGTTCATGTCTTGTACTACAAGTCCCTCCATTAAATGAACAACCACCCCCTCGTAAAAATTGTGAACAAGCCCACGGCTAAAATTAGCGGAAACGTGGGTTGCCCCAACATGCATTATTATTTATATTTTCTACTCCATCCATTCCTAAATATAAGTCTTTTTTATTAGCCACACCTAAGAAAAGAATTTTTTTATTAGCAGTGAACCCCGCATGTCATAGACAAAAAAATTGTGGCAAGATTCCCTTAGGCAAGCCAAAGTGTGTCTAACAATTTGAGCAACTCAAGTTAGACAAGTGTGGCAAGTGTGGGAAAAATAATGTGGCAACATAAGACAAACATAGTCACAATCCAAACAGCCCCGTAATTTTTTGTGACATGCATGAAAATTTGTTTAGTTAAATTTATAGTCAAAATTTGGCAAGGTGCATCAAATCAACACATGAAAGTATCAAAAGGAAAGTCACGGCATGCATGCATGCATTGTACTCCCTCCGTTTCCAAATATAAGTCTTTTTAGAGATTGCAACAAGTGACTACATACGAAGCAGAATATGTCTACATACATCCGTATGTTGTAGTCCATTTGAAATGTGTAAAAAGACTTATATTGAGTGCGGTGCTTTGATGTGTCGCGTCAACTCGTACAAGGCCGATAAGTTTGATTACTGCAACGCCCTCTCCCTCGCGGAATGAGCTCCAGTGCCTTAACTGCACCTGCCTTTGGCTGCATGACAGGAGGGCCAACCACTTGTTGGGCCCACCTGTCATAGACGCAAAGGCAGGAGCAGTAAGTAGAAGCTTTCGCTACACGCTATCCCTCCCGCACGAGGTGGACGGACATGCAGCAGTGGATTCGATATTGTAGAAGTAGGAGTAACTTCATTGTTCGTTTTCTCGAAGAGGCGAAGAGCCAAGCGTAACCCGAACGTGGCAGTTGCGAACACTCGCGTGGTGCGGTGCCTTGGAGCACGCATATAGTAGCCAGGCTCTTGCATGAGACAAAATTGCTATTTGAGCCCACTATTGTAGTAGTACTAGTACTTGCTACTCCCTCCGTCTAGGTGAGTAAGTCGTTGAATTCGTAGCTAAGCTTCCCGCATTGAATTGTTTAACAATTAAACTCCATCATCCATTGGTTGATACTCATTCTGCATAGGTCCACGCGCTTAGCACCATTTCCTCCTGGGGTCAGCAATGTTTATTTGCTAATTAATAGCATTGCATGCAATGAACTAGCCACTGCATGTCGTGTTTGGTAGTCTCAAGTCATTAAAAGCATGCACACCTCTCATCTCTTATTGGTTGATATGTCAAGAAACAAGAAACAAGGTAGAAGTTAAGGCACCGGGTGAAATCACAGCGAGGTGTTTTGGGACATCAAAGCATCCGGGCCCGCGTGCCATCCACCAAATCACAGCGAGGTGCTACAGTTGAGACTCACCTGTCACCCCGGTGTGGCCGTCATGACCCGTCATATCACAAAACCCACACCTTTACCAGCAGTGGTAAGGTGGCCTCCAAGTTGGACTGGACGAAGCAACCATAATTTCACTGGAACGCTCGTTGAAGCCCTTTCTTCCCTTTTTTGAAGAAAACCTCATTCCAGGCTACTCACTTCTGCCATTTTTCTTCTGTACCGACGAAGGAAAGGTGGGCGAATCAGTTATGCTGCTATATTTTCATTCCAAGAATCTTCTTTTTGTGAAGCACCGACCGATTCTCACAGCCTATTCTTTTCCTGTTTTCATTGTGATTGTGGTTTCCTTTCTATTGCTTTTTGTTTGTCAGTTCATTGATGGATCCTGGAGCACTAGGCAAAGAGTTGCCGGCGGACAACCCACTGGAGACAGCGATCTCCAGGAAGCGAGCACCGACCAACGAGTTGACCATGTTGGCGGGCCAACCCATGGAGACAAAGAACTCCAAGAAACAAGCACTGGCCAAAGAGTTGACGACGTTGGCGGACGAACTCCTCAAAGAAAGTTGGAAGAACAACAAGGGCCCCACCATGCCTACCCCAGAATCTCTGATGGCCACCTATGCGAGGCTCAAGGCCGAGTTTGAGGAGATAGTCGCCGTTGAGAAGCAGTATTCCCCTGGCAAGGTGATGGCCCCCATCGAGGACGAGGAGATGGCCCCCAGAGGGATGAGATTGACCGGTGAGCCGCACAAGGAAAAAAATAATGGCTTATTACCATAGTTGTGGTTTTTGATTATTTGCAATGTGCTTGCTAATATGTTAGGGTTGTGCAGGTGCCGGTGGACGTCCTTGATGATTCCGATTTTGCGGCCCGTCCTGTGGACAACGCCCCAGAGATCGTTTTCGATGTCGCGGTCCGTCCTGTTGGCATCGCCCCGGAGATCGATTCCGATGCCGCTGTCCATCCTGTGGACATCGCCCCAGAGATCGATTCTGATGTCGCGGTCAGCCCTATGGACATCGTCCCAGAGATCGATTCCCATGCCGCTGTCCATGCTGTGGTCATTGCCCGAGAGATCGATGACAAGAAATAGTTGGTCGCGCTAATCCTTCAGGGTAGTTTGCATTGCCCTGTGATTAATTACGAGAACGATGCGTGTTATCAAACCATCTTAGGGCTAGTGCACTGTCCTGTGTGGGCGGTACTTGCTACTTTTGTTTGATATTGAATCATGTGAACCCTCTCCGAGTTATGGAAACAGATGTATCCTCACCAGCTTTTGATGTAATATATGGCATGCTTAGATGTAAGTTTGAACTGTTTATCATATTAGCAGGGCTTGTTTGATGATTCTTAGTGTTAGTAGGCTAGCTACTGTGCGAGCTATAGTACTTGCAAAACACTCACCGAAGAGAAACGTTGGGGCTGATGAGCTCGTGGTATGCTTATACTTATCCGTCATCGATCGACCAATAGCCCTAGCTCCTAAAATTGTAGGATTAGCGATCAATCAGACAATAGTCGACACAGATACATTCAGGCCTCATTTGGTTCATAGGGTAGGAAAATCGTAGCAAAAGTACAGAGACGTACAACACAAAATCATAGCAGTGTAGAGACGTACTCCCTCCGTTCCAAAATAGATGACCTAGGCAGGCTAGTTTGGCCTAGTGGGTTTCAGTGATATGAGGTGGTACAGTGCCGTCCAGTCTTCGCGTGTGGTAGCAATATTGCGGGTACAGTAAATTTTCTTGAAGAAGCGGAATTCAACGAAGTCATGATGGTTCCTTCGTCCCAACAACTTACAGTGGGAAAGGTTGGGCCTGCGATACTTCCGGGGTAGACCAGGATAAATTTGTGCATGGCAGGTGGACCTGGATGGTCGACGTCCCACATGTCGGCGAATGAAAGTATTCTTTCCGATATAGAGGACGAGCAACGAGCATTCATTATTTATTTTTGATGAAAGCTATTGTCTCCACTGTTACGAAGGAGGAGTGTGAAACACAGCAGCCCAGTGAACTTGGCATGTGCACCACTGCCTCCTTCCTCATGTAATGCTACCATACTGTTGACTATACTGTTGGCTATAAGGTTACAACTTTTTCTCACTTTCTCTCTATCTATTTCCTCTCAAATGTTTTTTACCTTTCTTTCTTTAGACACAATTGTTTTTTATGCCTTTTTTAGAATTATTATTTTTATACCTAGGAGCACGTGTAGAGACGGGCTCTTGTAGAGCCCACTCCTTGACTTTGTCAATGCCTCTCTCTCCTCCACATAAGCGGGCTTATAGCCCAGTTTTTTAGTACTTGCTATGCATGCATGCGGCGGGCAGCTGGCGTCTTGAGGGGCCAGGGCGGTTAGAGCGGGCTCCAGAAGCGGTCCGAACTCCAGCATGGCCCACCTCACATTATCACCATATATTTCTTGGAGTCCGTGCGCGGCGGGCGGGCGATCTCTTCTCCCTCCCCCGTTTCTCTCTTCTCAGCCGACGCCCGTCGAGCGATTAGATTTCGGCTATCGACGATTTATTCAATTACAGTCCCACATGTCAGTGAAATTGCAAGACAACGCGTGTCCCCTCTGGTGAGCGGCGTGCGAGCCGGACTGTCGGGGGTGCGACGCGTACGAGTCACAAGTGTGCCGCCTTTTCCTTTAAAACTTGCGAAGCATAACATTTTCGCGCAATCGATTGATAGAAATCCAGAAAAAATGACGAGGGCGGTGCTTTCCCGCTCGTTAGGCAGGCTATTTTGAGTGATATGACGTGCTACAGTGCCGTCCACTTGCTCCATTTTTATTTAAGCAAGAGTTTACACTCTTACGCGGGAGGAGTGCGAAACACCGCGGATTTGATTTTGATCGAGGGATAATTGTTCCCTGCCAAATAATGGAGCACTGTTAGCGATTATAGCATGATAGTTAGGGCATCTCCAGCGCTGGCCCACAAATTTACACCGGCATCTGCCCGAGGACACTGATGGATGCCATCCGATGTTGCTCGCATACCTTTCGATGACTATATGAACTAACCAGACGAAATTCATGCAAACAAAGCAAATGTCAAATTAACCGGATGAAATTCATTACATTTCCAAAACTTTTCCTACAAACTGGACGAAATTCATTAAATATTTCGCACAAACCGTACTAAAACCTACTGTAAACCTAATCTAAACGATCGCCGGCGCCCGACCACCATGTCCGGCCATGAACCCGAGAAAGCCGGCCATTGCCTTTGCCTCCTCCTCATCCGCCTCGATAACCTCCTCCTCCGGAGCACAAGGTTCTGAAGATTTCCGCCTCCACGTCGCCGTCAAGTAGCTAATCGGCCGCCGATGTTTATCCCACCAAGCTTGGCGTCGCCTGAGTGGAGTAGCGGTGGCCTTCCTGGGACCAGAGCGGTGGCGACCTACCGTGTACTACTCTTCCTCGCTGCCGGCTGCGCCCGCGCACGCGCGCCGGCTTCATGGTCGTGGCGGCGGAGGGCGGCCGGGGGGGTGCTGGTGACCTCCTTCGTTTGCTCCTGCGACAGTACGTCGAAGAGAGCTTTGGAGCGTGCCCGGAGCGGAGCCACCGATGTCCCTCGTCTGCTCCTGCGACAATACGTCCAAGAGAGCTTCGAAGCGCCAGGAGGCCATGGTTGGAGTGGTGCCGACAGAAGGAAGGGACCGAGGAGAATAAGTGTGGGTCTTTGGCTATGGCTGGGAGCTGGGGCTCAAGTTAATATAGCGGGCGAATGGCAATGAGCCGCGGCAGACGGATGGACAACTAGCGCCGGAGTAGGTTCGTCGGGCGTGAATGCGGACGCTGCTTCAGTGACTTAACTACAGATGCGTTGGGTTACTGAGATGTGGGCCCAACGGGCATCTGGCCCGCATGTCAGTGACACACCAATTGCACCTGTAGTTAAGTCCAGTGAATGCGGCATTGATGTTCTGGAGAGACGGTGACCGTTTCAGGCGGGAAGCGCGCGCTAGCGATGGAAGGGGTTTCGGTAGGCCAGGGCGGTTAGACGCTGGCGTGGTGGTAAAGTGTGAACTCATGGATGACGAGCCTTTGAAGCATATGCGGCACGTATTGACAACCACTCTTGTCGCCAGCTATCCTTCGACGACCACCATTAGACACCACACAACCATGCATAACTTACGAATAATGGACGAATCGATCGGACACACACTCGTGTGCAGTGGCACTAAGATCGGTCACTCACGATAGTACATACTCCTATCCTATGCATCAAATGGCATCTCTTTCTCTATAGGAATTGAGATGCATGTCATCTCACTTCCTATGATTTTCATATTCCTATAAAATTCCTATCCTATGAACGAAAGGATGCCTCTGTTGGAGTAACTAATGTAGCTAGCAGTACTGCTGGTACAGTAGTTTTCTTCAAGAAGTCATGATGGTTCCTTCGTCCGAGCAACTTCAAAGGCCTGTGATTTGACAGCTCATTAGTCATTGTTACTGCGGCGTGATGACCGGGGTGACTCTCCCTTGGAGTTCTGCGTGCATGGCAAGTGGACCAGGATGGTCGACGTCCCACATGTTGGCGAACGGAAGTATTCTTTCCGATATCGGGGAGCAAGGAAACCGCGTGGTATAGTATCACTGCTGATTTGTTCTCAAAAAAATAGTATCACTGCTGATTTATAATTATTTTTTTATTTCTGATGAATGCTAGCGTTTCAACTCTTACGACGAAGAGTGCCAAACACGGCACGTGCTGGATGTCCCACACGTCGGCCAAAGGAGTGGGACATGAACAGCGTGGTAGAGCCCAGCGCAAAAAAACAGCATGGTAGAGCGTCTCCACTTCTTCCACTTCTAGGTCAGAGACCACACGTAGTAGTACTTAGTGGTATGAACGATACAAAGTGTGACCTAGAGAGAAAGACACGTCTAGTTGGAAGGTATCGGGGCATACACGTAAACAAATATAAAACTTAATATGTGCCTCCAACTAATATAGTAGTAGTAGAGTACTTAGGCACGTACTCCATAACATCACCGTGCATTGCACGTACAACATTTAGTGGTAGTACGTAGTAAGAGACAAATGCCACCCAAGAGTTCCCTTCTCGACCCACTTTTGGGTGTTTGGTAGAGTGTATGGAGGGTGCATGAGTCCACACTAGTTTAGCACAAATACACTAGAAGCATGCATGAAGAGAGCATGCATGAATAGGGGTGTTGAGTTGAGAATGCATGAAGAGGGAACAACTATGCTGAGATGAGAACGCAACCAAACACACCCTATATGCCACGCATGTTCATACCATTTGTGCATTTCTACTTCACTTACTGCGCTACATTACTCAGGTTCGTACGTCCACTCCTGGGTACATGTCCGTCTCGTAGTTCCAGTCCCACGTGTTCTTCATATAGATGGAATGATCCTTGCATAACACGTGCACCTTGATGCTAGATGTCTCACGTGTTGGCAAAAGGATGAACAAAGCTCACGTAAAAAAATAGAGTGGAAGAACGTAGATTCCCGACGACCGAGAAGGAGCAAGGAACCTTGTGGTGGAGCGTCTGCACTCATAATATTTAATATTATTCAGCGATATAAAATCAACCAATCATCTCCACAGTGGACTGGAAGAGTACGAGACACGGCAGCCCAGTGTAGTTACATCATACTAGTACATGGCTAACCCACGCTATCACCATATTTCTTGGCTTCCGTGCGACACCTATCTCTAGTAATCCAGCAGCCTGTATTGCTTCTCCCTCCTCGTCTCTCTCAAAGTGCGGCGGGCTGGCGTTTTTGCCGTCTATTGAGGTCGGTTAACTCATCACATGTTAGCGACATGCCAAGAGCATTCTAAAAAAATTACTTTCACGTTCCGTTTTCAAAAAGAAAAAAAATCCTTTCACATACGAATTTGACTGTATGCTTTGAGAAACTTGCATGTCCTATACTGCTCCTGTTTGATACTCTAACTTAGCTAGAGGTTAGACTAACTCATGACTAACCCTGAACTAACTGTAGCCAAAGAGGTGTTTGGGTGACAGGGTTAGATTGACAATAAATGCACTTGATGGAGAGAGAAAAGTGATTTTTCAATGGTCCCAATGAGAACTATCTCCAGTTAGCACCTCTTTCGTGGGATAGTTTTTTTGGTGGGTTCGGTGCAACTTGCTCCAATTTAAACCCTCATGCTTGGATACTTTAGGGCTATTTGAGCCCCAACTAGCTCAAACTAACTCTAACCCATGGATCCAAACAGGGCCTATGGCTAGTGTCGACGCGGAGCAATCGCGTGCACCCGGAAGCGGCGCTCTCTCGTCCGTCGCGCCACTTCAAAGCCGGCGCCAGTGAGAGGTCGCCTCCGCTCTGGCCGAGCATTAACGCGGCACTGACGCTCCAGGGTGACGCTGACCGTTTCACGCGGGAAGCGCGCGCTGGCAAGGGAGTATAGGTTTTGAACCGTTTCAGGTGTAGTACTAGTAGTTTGCAAAACTACTCAATTATTGCACTCAGTTTCCTAAGAAATTGTGGTAAAAAATGTTACTCCACAGCCCGCTTCCCTTCTCCTTCCTCTTCAACCACCCGAGCTCGTCCGTGGAAAGCGGCCGGTCAACCCTTATATAGGAGTGCTAGCACAAAAAGATGCATGCATGACCACTAAAATTTCCATATTAAAGCGCCGCTCCGGCGGGAGTATGGCGTATGTTGTTACCTTCGGCCGGGCCATGGCTACCAGGCAACGGCGACCAGAGAAGAGGCGGCGGGAGGGGAATGAATGTAGCTACTATTTGGGTTCGCTGTCCGGCTTAAATAAATGCGCATCATCACGTGTACCCGCGGGTGCACAAATTGTAACATACGTGTCTGCTTAAGTGGGCGTCACATAACTGGTGTGTGTGAGAGAGATTCTGAGAGACAGAGTGCGTGTGTGCGACTCTACTCTTTGGACATGTACTCCACCTTTTGCATCGGGATATAAGTATAATGGTATTTACTTTAGCTAGTGATTTACGTGGCCATGTTAACGTGGTTGTGTAAAAAAATGTCACTTCCTGCTCGTGATTTGCGTTATATAATTACAAGCAAGATGCTCGTGCATTGCACGGAACATCAATATGCATTTTTTTACAAAACACCTGTTGTGATTGACCCATGCAGGAGTAATCCCATGTGTAAAAACTAATGATATCTCAAGAATTTTATCGGAAAACTGGTATCTCGAGAATGTCATCGAAAAAATGAAAGATGAGAGATAAGGTGAGGAGGAGTGGAGTGTGGTGGTGACTGGTGGTCGGAATGGGCGGAGGCATGGGGATGGACGGCGCTGGCAGGCGGCAGCGGCCACCATGCTAGATTGTTCCAGAGACTTCCTTTTCTAATTGCTGAGCAATGAGGTTGTGGGAGATAAGGATGTGGAGAGAGGTGCGGGTATATTTTGTAAAATTATCATAGTTTGCTTTCTATCCATCAGATATAGATCAGACGGTCTATATTACAAGATGGCAGGCACACCATCATCGCCAACTCGTTTTTTATAAGGGTACAAATGATAAGTTTGCTGACTACTAAAGTAAAGTGGAATTTGTCCATGTTATACAAGTAAATTAAGGTGATTGTTTATCATACGGGTAAGGTTGGATGAAGGGTGGTAGGAACAAATGCTCCGCCTAGAGCATGTGTGTGTGAGATGGAGCCTTAGTGTGTGTGTGTGGGGTGTGTGTGTGTGTGAGAGAGAGAGATGGAGTCTTAGTGTGTGTGTGTGAGAGAGAGAGAGAGATGGAGTCTTAGTGTGTGTGTGTTTTGTGTGTGTGGGGGTGCGTGGGTGGGTGTGCGTGTGTGTGTGTGTATGTGAGAGAGAGATGGAGTCTTAGTGTGTGTGGGGGGGTGGGTGGGTGGGTGTGCGTGCGTGCGTGTGTGTGTGTGTGTGTGTGTGTCGCGGGGTCCACGGTGGTGGATGTAACTTAAGTGTGCATGGATTCATCATAGAGAGGTGATGTGTATGGCAGAGGCCACCAACGATGGGGTGCGAGAGAGAAAATGCCCGTAGAGAGGGAAGAGAAGGTGTGCGCGTGAGAGGAGTCGACATCGAGAGAACGTGTTTGTTCGAGGGACACCAAGGAAGACTACTATATATCGATGGTGCATGTAGGCGGGAATTAAACAAAGGGATGGTCTTATTGGTTTCGGGGATATACGGGAAGAGTGAGAGGGGGGTAGCTAGAAGGAGATTGTTAAGTGTGAGTGTGTGTTTTACCCATCCACGCGGAAGTTATGTGCACACAAGAGGAGAACAATTCGATGTGGCGTTAGGGTTGAGGGTAATTAACTACGTATGGAGACATAGAGACCTTGAACGTGCATGTGTGAGAGGTATACATGTATACATGGGATGTGTGTGTGTGAGCGCGCGCACATGATCGAGATAAAAGAAAGAATACATAAGTCATAAGATCAACGACATGGGAGAGACGGATCGGTATGACAATATGCATGCATGTGAGAATGCAGGGAAGAAGGCCCGACAATTGAGCATGTGTTTTTGTCTTTAAGAGATAGTGGCGTGGGCTGGAGCATGCATCTATGGCAAGCAGAGGGAGTGAGGCACAACGATTGTGGAAAAGAGATCAACCTATAAATGCATATGTGTGGAGAGACATATATAGTGTGGGTGATAGGACGCAAGACTCCGTGCGAGAAAGAAATGTTGATGGAGAAACTACAGATAGATACAGAGATGGAGATGCTAGCTAGAGGGGCATCCGCCAGTTTGAGTGTTGGAGATGACCGCCGGGTGGTTCAGAGGGTGAAGTTATATATGTGTGTGTGAGAGAAAGATAAAAAGAGGGCACTTGACTGCATGTAGAGAGAAACATATGTAGTGTGCGTGATAGGAAGCAAGAGTGAGGGCGAGAAAGAAGGTTGATGGAGAAACAGATAAATAGAAAGATAAAGATGCTAGCTAGTGTGCGTTAGAGATAGGAGTCGAGTGGATCAGAAGGCTGAGTTATGTGTGTGGGTGTGAGAGAGATAGAGAGAGGGTGCATGTGAGTCACATACAAACAGATATCAGAGAGAAATGAGATCCCGAGAGATGGAGTTTTGTGTCTGCGAGAGAGAAAGATATTTCACAACAAGAGTGATACCTAGAGAGACATATGAGGGAACGCAAGATATCTCTAGGGAGAGAGAGTGTGTGTGAGCGACATACAAGAGAACAGTGGAGAAATATGAGACCGTGGGAGACAGAGTTTGTGTTTGTGTGTGAGAAAGAGATATTTAAGAGGAAGAGTCGTAGGTTCTCATATCTAAGGAGCGAAAGACATCTCTGTATGAGGGGTGTGCGAGTGGCACACATGGGAATAGTAGAGAGAAATGAGACCCCGGGAGACAAACTTTTGTGTTTGTGTGAGAGAAAGAGATTCCACATGGAGAATCATAGTTAGAGACACATAGCAGGGAGCGAGATATACTTAGAGAGAGATAGAGTGATGAAGGTCGAGGGAGAGAGTACCGTCAGTGTGTTACGAAGATAAAAGATCATTGTCGACATACAGGTAGCGCGAGAGATACCTGAGAGACAATGAACGTGTATAGGTCCAGAGAGATAGTACTATATAAGCATGAGTGATAGCTATATGAGACGAATATCTGGATTAAAGGGGATTCCAATATTTAAACTGGAGATCACGACATCGATAATATCATAACGCAAATTGGTGTATCAAACATGCATATTCATTTGAATTTGGGCACACGTGTAATGTTATATAGTTTATCAATATTGGTGATCCATATATTCTTTAATTAAAAACAATGCATGGTTTATATGCAATTAATGTCTAAACGAGATTACACTATATGTTGCGTGTGTGAAACACATTATACATGTTTGAGAAGTAAAAAAAACCCGCATGAAACACACATTAATTGGAGACAGTTAGCGAGGAATGCATACATTGAATTTCAACATAAAGTGGTTTCAAATATTTGAAAATCCAAATTGATGGATACAACCTTATGAATCTGAGATCATGCCATTTGTAAACCATATTTATTTATAAATGGTGTTGTGATTTTGAAAGTATATATAAAAAAATGATGTATATAGAATTTAATTCCAATTGAAAATGGATCCCGCCCGAAAAAAATAGAATACAAACGGGATTCGAATTGAGTTGGCACAGTAAATGTGCACTCTGAAAAATTTGAACGAAGCGGGGAAAGTCGCACTAACCGCCCGAAACCAAAATCTGAGAGATGGAAATTACTAATGCCTATCCCTGCCACACAAAGCCTATCTGCTGGATTTCTATAGGTTTCGATAGGGGTAGGTTTGTAATTTCACCCAAATGTGACTTAACCGCCTCTCCCCAGATTCATACACGATGGATGCCAAAACACAGTGTGTCCTCGGCCGAAATCGACTCCCTCCCCGATTCATATTCATACACGGTGGGCGCCAAAAACAAACTCTCGTCGGCAAATATTCGGTGTATGCGAGATTACCATCCTATCCCCAACCGACTAATATTGCTGTGATGTAGCAAATTTGAAACAGGGGCTAAGTTTGTAAATTTCCTCGCATTTGAGACAAGTGCGCCCTGAATACATGGTTCCCCCTTCCTCTCTACCTCCCTTTTCCCCATTCGTACTCTGTGGGCGCCAAAACACCCTCTCCACCCCGGCCTCCTCCGTCCGCCACTCCATCCACCGCCGTCCTCCTCCACCATGCCGGAGCTGATACCCCGACGCCGCCGTCCATTACAAGAGATCGACCTCTCTCATCCACGGCTCCAGACCGAGATCCTTGCATCCCGTCCTCTCGCTTCATCCCCGCCGTCGTCCACCTTGCCGGCGCCGCTCCTACGACCGTCTCGTCCACCATGCCCCGCCACCACCGTCTACCCTCCTAGATCTGCTTCCACGCTGCCGACAGCCATCGCTACCGCAGCACCGTCAAATTCTCAGCAGATGCATACACGGCGCCGCACCAGAGGCGGTACTCTTTCGTATTTGCTCAACTTATTTATCGCAGCAAGAAAATAGATCGCCACTGCTTTACTCTGATTTCTTGTCTTGGTTGCGAAGTTGCCTTTGTCCGGTTTGCACCTTCAGATCCGCCATGCCACGCTCAACACTATACTCCCAATGCTTATGGTTTTCCCCTTTTATATTCCAAACTAGTTAAATCACAGTAGACTAAATTTCAAAATTGGGTCAGTCGATTTTTTAGAGCTCGCCGGAGTTCGCCGGTGCGAACGAAGGGGCTCGGGTGGTTGTGGGGCCTCGCCAAATGAAGAAAACTCGACGCGGGTGGGGGCGGGTGAGGGAGTCCCGGATTAGGGGGTACTCGGATTGCCGGACTATATACTTTGGCCGGACTGTTGGACTATGAAGATACAAGATTGAAGACTTCGTCCCGTGTCCGGATGGGACTTTCCTTGGCGTGGAAGGCAAGCTTGGCAATTCGGATATGTAGATCTCCTTCTCTGTAACCGACTCTATGTAACCCTAGCCCCCTCCGGTATCTATATAAACCGGAGGGTTTAGTCCGTAGAACAACAACAACAATCATACCATAGGCTAGCTTCTTAGGTTTAGCCTCTCCGATCTCGTGGTAGATCAACTCTTGTAATACTCATATCATCAAGATCAATCAAGCAGGAAGTACGGTATTACCTCCATCGAGAGGGCCCAAACCTGGGTGAACATTGTGTCCCCCGCCTCCTGTTACCATCAGCCTTAGACGCACAGTTCGGGACCCCCTACCCGAGATCCGCCGGTTTTGATACCGACATTGGTGCTTTCATTAAAAGTTCCACTGTGTTGTCACGATAAGGATTGATGGCTCCTTCAATCATCTGTAACGATGCAATCCAGGGTGAGGTTTACCTCCCCGGACAGATCTTCGTATTCGGCGGCTTCGCACTGCGGGCCAATTCACTTGGCCATCTGGAGCAGATCGATAGCTACGCCCCTGGCCATCAGTTCAGGTTTGGAAGCCTGAACTAGACCATCGACATCCGCAGAGACTTGATCTGCAACGGATTTGAGCCCATGACGGGTGTGCCGGACCGTCACGAGGAGCATGAGTTAGATCTGCCATCGGACGACGATTGGGAGATCACACTACTGCTGATCCGGCTTTTTATCCGGAGCGCATCGTGCCATCCGAGGACGGGTGGATGGACCCCGCCACGGAGGCCGCACACTCAGCAGCGATAGAGCCGAACACACGCTTCGCGTCTAATGAGGTCTGTGTCATCAGACCCCCAGACTCGTCTCTGGCCATAGGCTCCGAACTGCGTGCATCCGTGCCTATCGAATCTGATTGGGCATCGATCATGGAATTTACCTCCACGGATATCTTTCAGCACTCGCCCTTGGTTGATGTACTAAATTCATTAAGGTCTCTCTCCCTGTCAGGAGACTATTGGCCGAGCTATGTCCGACTCGAGTGGGAAGCGGACGGTGAAGAAATTTGTTCCCCACCCACCACCCACTTAATAGCCACTGTCGATGACTTAACCGACACGCTTGACTTTGACTCCGAAGACATCGATAGTATGGACGATGATGCCGGAGAAGAACAGGAACCACCGCCCACAGGGCGCTGGACAGCCACCTCATCATATGACATATATATGGTAGACACACCCAAAGAAGGCGATGGCGATGAGGCAACAGGGATAATCCCCTTGAGAAGCAGTCTAAGCACCGGCGTCATAAGCGCCGCTCTAAGCCCCGCCATAGCAAAAATGGTGATACCGGCACATGAGACAATAATACTCCGGATAATGCCGAAGACGAAAACAATCCCGCCCAGCCAGACTTCGAGAAGGCCGAACGGGAGAACGGGCATGCTAGCCCCGATGAACAGGCAACGGACGGAGATTTAGAGGACGACAATTACATGCCCCTCTCCAAGGACGAGGTGAGCCTCGGCGACGAAGAATTCATCGTGCCTAAGGACCCCGTCGAGCAAGAGCGCTTCAAGCGCCGGCTTATAGGCACTACAAAGAGCCTGAAGAAAAAGCAGCAACAGCTTCAAGCTGATCAAGATCTGCTAGCTGATAGATGGACCGAGCTCCTGGCAGCCGAGGGATATGGACTCGAGCGCCCAACCAAAAGTTACCCAAAGCGCAAGTTGTTACCTCACTTTGAGGAGGAGGTGCAGGATGCGGCTGACCGACCACCACGTGACCGGGACAAAGCATATCAATCCCAACACCAGCCCGCACCCCGTCGCCAGTCAAACAAAAACACGAACGACCGAGGCTACACGCAGGACCTGCGAGAAGTGTTGGAAAACAAAGCAGGGCAGTCAAGATCGATCTATGGGTCACGGGGGCGCGCCCCAACGTGTGTCGACGATGACCACGCCGGATACACCAAATATAAATCCGGCCGGGCTGAATACAACCGACCAGACTCACTTGAACTGCGTCGTGATATAGCCCGGCATAGAGGCGCCGCACACCCCCTATGCTTCACTGACGAAGTAATGGATCATGAGTTCCCAGAAGGGTTTAAGCCCGTGAACATCGAATCATATGATGGGACTAAGGACCCCGCGGTATGGATAGAAGATTTCTTTCTCCACATTCACATGGCCCGCGGAGATGATCTACACGCCATCAAGTACCTCCCACTAAAACTCAAGGGACCGGCTCGACATTGGCTGAATAGTTTGCCAGCAAATTCCATTGGAAGTTGGGAGAACCTGGTGGACGCATTCCTGGATAACTTCCAGGGCACTTACGTGCGACCACCGGATGCTGATGAGTTAAGTCACATAATCCAACAGCCCGGAGAGTCAGCCAGGAAATTCTGGACTCGGTTCCTAAATAAAAAAAACCAAATTGTCGACTGTCCGGATGCCGAGGCCCTAGCGGCCTTTAAGCATAATATCCGCGACGAGTGGCTTGCCCGACATCTCGGCCAAGAAAAGCCGAAGTCCATGGCAGCCCTCACGACACTCATGACCCGCTTTTGTGCGGGTGAGGATAGCTGGTTGGCTCGTAGCAACAACATAGCAAGCAATCCTGGCACATCAGAGGCCAGAGATAGCAACGGCAAGCCCCGACGCAACAGACACAAGCGTCGCAGCAATGGCGATAACGCCGAAGACATGGCTGTCAATGCTGGATTCAGTGGCTCCAAGTCCGGTCAGCGGAAGAAGCCATTCAAAAGAAACAGTTCGGGCCCGTCCAGTCTGGCCCGCATACGCGATCGCTCGTGTCAAATTCATGGCACCCCCGATAAACCAGCCAACCACACCAACAGAGAATGCTGGGTGTTCAAACAGGCTGGAAGTTGAATGCTGAAAACAAGGAAAAGGGGCCACATAGTGATGACAACGAGGGGCCCCAGCCGCCGAACACAGGAGGACAGAAGAAATTTCCTCCCCAAGTGAAAACGGTAAACATGATATACGCCACCCATATTCCCAAGCGGGAGCGGAAGCACGCACTAAGGGACGTCTACACGATGGAGCCAGTTGCCCCAAAGTTTAATCCATGGTCTTCTTGCCAATCACTTTCGATCACAGGGACCATCCTACCAGTATCCGTCATGGCGGTTCGGCCGCATTGGTCCTTGACCCTATCATTGACGGATTCCACCGAACACGAGTCCTCATGGACGGTGGGAGCAGCCTGAACCTACTTTATTAGGATACAGTGCGCAAAATGGGCATCGATCCCCCCAGGATCAAACCCACCAAAACCACCTTTAAAGGTGTCATACAAGGTGTAGAGGCTCGCTGCACGGGCTCAATCACACTAGAAGTAGTCTTCGGATCTCCGGACAACTTCCGAAGCGAGGAGTTAATATTCGATATCATCCCCTTCCGCAGTGGCTATCATGCACTACTCGAACGAACCGCATTTTCCAAATTCAATGCGGTACCGCACTATGCATACCTCAAACTCAAGATGCCAGGTCCTCGCGGGGTTATAATAGTCAATGGAAACACAGAGCGCTCCCTCCATACAGAGGAGCATACTGCGGCCCTCGCAGCAGAAGTACAGAGCAGCCTTCTTAGGCGGACCTACAGTTCGGCCATAAAGCCCCCCAGAGTACTCTGCAACAGGATCGGTCGGCATGTCCTGGGCTCGGCTAGAAATTTGGCCTCCATCCTAGTCCCAGTCAAGCAGCAAAATTCGTGCCGCGGATACATAATTACGCACTTAAGATACCATGGGCACAGGCGGAGGCACAGATACAATACGGCCTACAATGCGGCTCAACCGCTCCAGGACCCGTACACCATCAACCTTTTTCTTTCTTTCAGGTCCCTATTTTCCAAAGGCTCATCCGATAAACCTGATTATTGGACCCATCACGGGACGGAAACGCCAAGGAGGCAAGAAGCTTTGACGTACAAGGGAGTTACCAGGTGGTCTCTGATAACAATCGCTATGCCTGTTTTACATACCCGCACGCAGCTCGCTCTTGGCTTGGACATGTCAAATAGTCCCATTTTTCTTAATCGTACTACTCGTATACATACGCCTTGACATACTATTCAAATAACAATGGAAAATAATGTACAGCGTCAGCTTGTTATTACATTTCTTTATTTCTTTCCTTGGTTGTTTATTTAAATTTGCACCCGTACATTTTGGTACGATCAGTTCGCCAGGGGCTTCACTGTACCCCATAACACGGCAAGAAAAGTCCGAACACTTTCGACAGTGCAGCACCCCGAACTTATAGCATTATATGCATCAGCTCCGAATCATGTCTTGGGTAAATAGTTGGGTTTGCCCGGCTCCCTTGTTTTGGTGCCTTACGTTCCGCTATATCGGGTAAGGTAGTGCAGGGAGAACTACTGCGATTGTGTCCCGGTTCTTCCGGACGAGCACCTCAGTAGAGAAAGCCGAAAACTGACTGTCATGATGTGGCGAGAGCTGGTCGCTGTTCGAGAGGTCTCAAATCCTTAAAGATTTTTTCCGCTTTGGGTGAGGAATCGGCCTTGTCCGATTTAGGCGTGTATAGCGCCCCAAGTTTGGCCTTCCGAATACCAGGGGCTACACCAAATTTTAAAACTGTAGACTTCTATGCCTAAGTGAGAGTGATAAAGCCGTATAGTCCGATTGCCTGGTTCGTTGCATTAAACACCTCCTTAAAGGACCACTTTTTTTGATAAAGAGTGTTTATATTTGTCCCGGACACCCCGGTACTAGTTACATGGCGGCAGAAGCCAACGACTGGCAAACTCTCAGATTTTATAAACGGCCGCATAGAAGGTAATATTTTAAATCAACAAGCGTTATCTGGCGCAAATGAACTTGTTTTCATATTACAGGATCGAATGAATACATTCATTCAAATATTACATCCTTAGAACATTCCTCTTCCATGAGGCAGGCGCCCTTCAGGACACTATCATAATATTTTTCAGGGTGGCGGTGCTCCTTGCCCTTCGGTGGCCCCTCCGTCACCAGCTTCTCGGCATCCATCTTCGCCCAGTGCACTTTCGCGCGGGCGAAGGCCCTGCGTGCACCTTCAATGCAGACTGGCCGCTTTATGACTTCGAGCCGCAGACAGGCAGACACAAGCCGGTTCACCAGGCCGAAGTAGCTGCTGGGCAGGGGCTCGGCTGGCCACATCCGGACTATAGGTCCTTCATGGCCAGTTCGGCCGCCTTGTGAAGTTCGACCAGTTGCTTCAGCTGGTCGCTCAAGGTCACCGAATGTTCGGCCCCAATATACTGGGACCAGAACAACTTCTCCGTCGAGCTCCCTTCCTCAGCCCGATAGAACTCTGCGGCATCAGATACGCTACGCGGCAGATCTGCGAATGCTCCGGGAGAGCTCCAAATTCGGGTAAGTAAAAAAGAAAGTCTCCTTCACATGCTTGCTTTGCATATTGAATGCCTTACCCGCTGCAATCTTCTTGGCCGCCTCAATCTCCTGAAGGGCCTTTTGGGCTTCGGCCTTGGTGTCTCTTGCGCTTTGGAGGGCCTTCGCAAGCTCGGACTCTTGCGTCTTAGAGTCACGCTCCAAGGACTCATATTTTTTGACAAAATCCTCGAGCTCTTGCTGGACCTCGCTGATGCGGGCCTCTTGCTTCTCGCGCTCGGCGCGCTCCTTGGCCACGTTGTTTTTGGCCTCGGTCAGCGCCTTTTTCAGGGCCGCCACTTCGGTCGTGGCCCCTATTAAAATTGATAACGCTTCTATAAGCTGAAGCCATTCCTTTTTTATACAGACGGGGTATTATGTACCTTTGTTCTACTCGAGCTGCCTCTTCACGAGGCCGAGCTCTTCCTCGGTACGCTCCAGGTCCCGCTTCAGTTCGGAAACCTTCGATGTACGGGCGGCAGCGGCCAGCAGCGACGCCAGCTTATTCACATAGACATATTATGTTAGACTCCTGCGGATGATTATTTGATCCTCTGTTCGGCTTTTCTTTCCAAACACCAAACAGAGCATCAGGGGCTACTGTCTATACCGTGATATTTTCTTATAATTTTATTATTTACCTCGAAGCCTGTTAGGAGGCTGGCGCAGGCTTCGGTCAATCCGCTTTTGGCGGACCGGACCTTCTCAATCACCGCACTCATGATGGTGCGGTGCTCTTCATCAATGGAAGCGCCGCGAAGCACTTCCAACAAGTTGTCTGATGCCTCTGGATGGACAGAGGTCATTGGCACAGG
Organism: Aegilops tauschii subsp. strangulata; assembly: GCF_002575655.3. Taxonomy (NCBI): domain Eukaryota; kingdom Viridiplantae; phylum Streptophyta; class Magnoliopsida; order Poales; family Poaceae; genus Aegilops; species Aegilops tauschii. Next base: position 544,016,058 of record NC_053037.3, on the reverse strand, counting down.
TGGCTCGCCCTCCTTAGCGAGGGCCTGCCTACCTGAATCCGGAACCGTTGGAGGTTCGGGCGCAGTATCTGGCTGGGGGCCAAACTTGCTGCAGCCCCCGTTATCAGAATCCATGGGGGTCTTCCCCCCATGTGCCCGGCGTTTGGGATTTCGCCTTGGGGTGTCTCCAGAACAGTCTCCCCCTGGTCCGGTATCCTCTAGAACAGCACCTCGATGTCGTCCACGGGCCGGGGGGAAGTGGCCGTCGGGAGTGAATCGCTAGCTGTTCATCACCGACTGACTCAAGGACCCATCCAAGGAGGATCCATTGATGTGGGCTCTGGCCGGACTGCACAATCATATTTAACATGATAAGAAGCAATAAAGCAATGCGTACCGGAAGTATTATAGTATCTGGATACTTACGACTTCGCGAGGGGCTTGTCCCTGGGCAACCACTCCTCGTCGCTGTAGGCGGCTGTTGTGGAGTGGTCCGGAGCGAGGGTCTTTCCCTTCCTGGACCCTTCGGCCTCCCCAGACGGGGCGGCCTTCCTTTTCTTCTCCCCCCAGTCGCGGGGGGAGGGATTTCCGCTACCTCCTCTTTGTTAGAGGAGCGCGCCTTGGTGTCTTAGGACGATGAGTCCAATACGACCTTGCGCCGGAGACCTTTCCTCGTGCCCGCGTTCTTCTTCTTCTTCTTCGGCACCTCATAGGGTGCCGGAAACAGTATCTCTGTTAGGAGAGCCGATGCTGGATCTTCAGGTAGAGGAGCCGGACAGTCAATCCGCTCTGCTAATGCTACCCAGTCCTGATGAATGGGCATGGAAGTTTAGATTCCTCCCGCGGATGTGCTGGTAAAAGGCACGTCTTGCAGAATATAAGAACTTACCAGATTTGCGGGGCGCCTTGCGCTGAGTCCGCGATCTTCGGTTACGGGTGGTGGTACCTCGTTAGCCTTGAACAGCACTTTCCTGACATCTTCATGCGTTGTGTCGAAGAGCTCTCGCAGCGTCTAGTGTTCGGCTGGGTCAAACTCCCACATATTGAAAGCCCGTCTTTGACACGGAAGGATCCGGCGGGAGAGCATGACCTGGACCACGTTAACAAGCTTGATTTTCTTGCTTATCATGTTTTTGATACAGGTCTGGAGTCCGGTCAGCTCCCCCAATGGGCCCCAGGCTAGGCCCTTCTCTTTCCAGGAGGTGAGCCGCATGGGGACGCCGGATCGGAATTCGGCAGCCGCTGCCCAGTTGGTGTCGCGCGGCTCGGTGATGTAGAACCACCCCGATTGCCACCCCTTCACGATCTCCACAAAGGAGCCTTCGGGCCAAGTGACATTGGCCATATTGCCCACCATGGCGCCTCCGCACTTTTCTTGCTGGCCGACCACCACCTTTGGCTTCACGTTGAAGGTCTTCAGCCATAGGCCGAAGTGGGGCGAAATGCGGAGGAAGGCCTCGCACACGACGATAAACGCCGAGATGTTGAGGATGAAATTGGGGGCCAGATCATGGAAGTCCAGCCCATAGTAAAAACTGAGCCCGCGGAAAAATGGGTGGAGGGGGAATCCCAGTCCGCGGACAAAGTGAGGGAGAAACACTACCCTCTCCTAAGGCTCGGAGGTAGGGATTATCTGCCCTTCGGTAGGAAGCCGGTGCGCGATGTCTGCGGCCAGGCATCCGGCCTCCCGGAGCTTCATGATGTCCTCCTCCTTAACGGAGGAAGCCATCCACTTGCCTCCCGCTCCGGACATGCTTGAATGACTTTGCGGAGAAGGAGAAAGCTTGGGCGCTAGGGCTCGAGCAAGGGCAAATGGATGAGCAGAGGAAGAAGAAGGTGTGGGTGGAGAAAGGGTGAATCCTTATCTCTTTATAGAGGCGGTAGAAAGCATGCGCCTCCCCACTTGCCCCGTAAAACTCGCTTATTCCCCAAGCATCGTGTTAACGGCGCGGTTGGGTTACCCACACCCGTATTGATGAGAATCCCATGATAAGGGGACACGATCTCTGCTTTGACAAGACGTGCCAATGAAACCGCCTCGCAATATGTGCAGCAGCTGGTTGAGAAAAACGGTTCGAATAATGACCGGGCTGCGGCGTGATGTCACGCTATGAAAAGTTGTCAGTAGATTAGATTTGTGGAATATTATTCTCTCTACGGTGGTATGTGGAATTTGTTTTGCAGAGCCGGACACGATCCTCGTCTTAAACCTTCTATGGTGTATTCGGAGAAGGAACCCGCCTTGCAATGCCGAAGACAATCTGCGCGCTGGACTCATCGTCATTGAAGCCTGGTTCAGGGGCTACTGAGGGAGTCCCGGATTAGGGGGTACTCGGACTGCCGGACTATATACTTTGGCCGGACTGTTGGACTATGAAGATACAAGATTTAAGACTTCGTCCCGTGTCCGGATGGGACTCTCCTTGGCTTGGAAGGCAAGCTTGGCAATTCGGATATGTAGATCTCCTTCTCTGTAACCGACTCTGTGTAACCCTAGCCCCCTCCGGTATCTATATAAACTAGAGGGTTTAGTCTGTAGAACAACAACAACAATCATACCATAGGCTAGCTTCTAGGGTTTAGCCTCTCCGATCTCGTGGTAGATCAACTCTTGTAATACTCATATCATCAAGATCAATCAAGCAGGAAGTAGGGTATTACCTCCATCGAGAGGGCCCGAACCTGGGTAAACATTGTGTCCCCCGCCTCCTGTTACCATCAGCCTTAGACGCACAGTTCGCGACCCCCTACCCGAGATCTGCCGGTTTTGACACCGACAACGGAGGTTGGGGGTGGGGGTGGCGGAGGAACAGAGGCCGTGGGGGCCGTGGTCCGGCCGGCGGCCCGTGTGGTGTTCTGTATGGGAAGAATCAGAGACGTGGAAGAAGAAGGGTTAGGAGACGTAGGATCTTCATCCAACCGCCTGAAATGGTCGAGAGACAGCTAGGAGTTGCATTCTTAATGCGCTCTGGTTCATCATGTGTGGGCACTGCGCAACCAACATTTTATTATCCAAAATCTGCTTGCTCTTCTTTACCATGCTCCTCTTCCGTTCTTCTTTAATATGTACTCTCTCCGTTCCTAAATACAAGTCTTTGTATATATTCCACCATCGACTATATATGGAGCAAAATGAGTGAATCTACACTCTAACTAAAATGTATCTGTATACATCTGTATGTGATCCATAGTGGAAATCTCTACCAAGACTTATATTTTGGAACAGAGGGAGTATGATAGTAGTACAGTATGTTCCTTGTACTGAAGATGAGCAGGGACATTTGCAGTGTAGAGGTCTAAACGGTCGGTTGTGATGGACACTTTGAGCCTCTTTCATTCGTAGGATTTTGTAAACATAGGAATAGGATTTGTAGTAACCTGCCCACTTGAATCCTATAAGAATAGCAAGGAAATGCGGGGAGCTGTGTCGCCTTTGAGAGTTACACTGATATTAACAGTACCGCACCTTCAGTTGAAGAGAACTGGTATCCAAAGCCTTTCTAGCCGTACCGGCAGTACTAGCACATATATTCCAGCAAGTTCCACTTTGCTGATTTTACTCTGATGCTTACGATTTTCCCTGTTATATCTACACTATGATCTGTGTAGTTGCTTTGTGTCACACTAGCAGCAGTCCACTCTTGAATCTAAACACTGCAATGACTTACAAAATTGGCACCAAGGCATTGAGTGCCATTCTGGATGCAATGAAACTCATACGCTCCCCACCTATTGATTCTTGTTCAGAATATGATCCTAATGACTATTCTAACCTCGAGGAGTCAAAGGCAGATGGCCTGTCCTGTTCACCCATCAAGGTGCCTGTTCTAATTTGGCAAGGTTTTATTGATTGCGCATATCTTGCATATGTTGTCTTGCATTTCTTCTACTTTGTTGCACCGCCATCTTCTTAGTTTACTCATCATATATGTCGAGATGCCATGCCCATCCATTATCAACACATATTCCATCTGTCATCATACCATGTTTTCCACTCAAATGATGTTCTTGTGCATCAGACATCAAAAAGGAAGAGGGTGATTGCCGAACCTGAAGGAGCACCAGCAAAGTCGTTGGAAAACATGGTGGTGCCGAAGAAATCAGACAACACCCCACTTATATTGGCTATACAACCAGTGACACAAAACGTAGGACCGACTCTAGCAGACTGTACCCATACTTCACTGGCCACACCACTAGCCCCACCACACAGGACCTGCACTCCAGCAAAAGGTATACCGATTTCATTTGCCATAGCACCAGCCGTACCACAGAAAAATCCCACTCCAGCAAAAAGGTACAACAAGTCCACCGGCCGAAGACCTATCCCAATTGCAGAGACAGCCAATTCTTGCAGATTGGAACCCCATTCCATTTATTCCCAGTTTAAAAGACAATGCTTTCAATGTTGTTAGGGACTACGTGCATATATTCCCATGATGGGAAGATTATAGTGAAGACAAACACCATTTTCACATCTTCCTATCCAACTTACGTGTAAGTGCTATTATTCATGGTTATTATTTTCCTGTTTTCTGCTGATTGAACACATCAATGATTTACATTACATTGTTGTAACTAGGCGAGGGTCAATCTGGATAGTCATGACGAGCAAAGCTTGCTTGTGCTTTTCAAGGAAGCATTCTAGCAGTATCGGTGTTACCTGAGGAAATCACACTTTGATGGCAAGTCTATAAACGAATTTCCGGTGAATTCTCCTGTGCTAAATTTAGAAGACATTGAATGGAAAAACCTTGTTATGCACTGGTCTCGTTCCCAGGATGAGGTACTGTCTATGAAATCACATGAAAATTTGAACTTCTACTTTTCCGCATGTGCCTTACGGATCTTTTTTGCAGGAAATCTGCTCAAAGAAGAATTCCGGTCTGAAAGGAACGATAGGATATCGCAAATATGCTGCCCGCTGCTTTGCTCTTGTTAGTACCTGTTGTCCTGTATCACTGTACTTGCATACATACCTAGTTCATTATGTGACAGCAGCATGCATGATAGCTTGCTTATCAATTGTTCGCTCCAAATTATCTGATATGTATGAATGGTTACATTAGTGTAGAATATATCCAATGCCAATGAATTTTTTATCTCTGCATTGTTCTTGTAAGTACATGCTGTCCTTTATCAGTGTACTTATATTGACAGGTGGTTGTTCATGTACCATTACTCTGCAGCTTATTTTCCTTTGCCCTCCATTTTCTACACATCAGATCTATATTTACTCTTACCATAAGGTTGGATAACACCGATGGTCCTGAAGAAGTTTAGTTGTGCATTGCTCTTGGCTGTACCTTTTGCCTGTATCGCTGCACTTACATTTATAGCTACTTGGTTATGTAGCATCACTCTTCATCTTATCTTAAATATTCTCCATTTTTTCGTATTTTAGCACATCTATATTTACTCTTAACAAAATGTGGAATAAAGGCAATGCTTATGAAGAAGATTCTGTGGTAAACTTCTTGAATTGCCCCTCCCCCCCCCCCCATCAGCATGGACAAGGGCTTTATAGAGCCTGTCTTCACCAATAATGTAAGTTTGTCCTTCTCAAGCCTTCAAACTTTGTTGTGTATATTTGGTTAGGCATGACTGCAACAGCTATTTATTTTTGGTGTTTGCATCAAATTGCATGTTTAAAGTTTATTATGTAGTTCATAAACAATAGTTTGTCCTTCTCAATTTAAGTTATCAGTTGTACAACCAAGTTCCTTCTTCATACCATGTAAATTAAACTATACAGAGCAAGTGATCTTCTTTTGCACAACATGTATGCTTCTGTTCTTCATCCGTAATCCAGTGGTGTGGTGAACCTACCCACTACAGCACAATGTCATATTCTACAATGTCTTAACTATGGACAATGTCATATCATTCTACTATTATTTAAACCGTCTCTTTATTTGCCAATCTAAAATGGGATAAATTGACAGCACACTAACCATTGATACTTATGAGTTCTTGATCTGTAATCAAGTGGTGTCGTGAAGCTGCAACTCCTTCACAATGTCATTTCCTGCCATGTCTTGACCTGAACAATACCATACTATGTTAATGCAATTTTAAACTGTGTCACTATATTCGTCAGTAAGAAATGTGATGAATTGTCAGCACCGATACTTTTATGTGCAAAACATGTCATCTGTCTGCTTGTTTATATTTCAGAGTGAGGAAGATATAAGTGTTGAACAAGTGCAGTCTCATCAGCTTGCTCAACTGCTTGCGCTGCTGCTCCCCAGCAGGGCTAACATTTCTTGAGATCTATTGAAGTGCTGTCGGTTTTGTATATTATTTTGTCGACGTGTTTATTTGCACTGGTGGCGATCTTTGATGCCCAGTGTATGTAATCTGATGTCTGCTTGTGCTTTATTATCATAGTGGCAAACATTGATGCCTAGTGGATGTAATATGCCGTAATTTCTTTATTGTATAGTCTAGGTTATTTCTTATTCATGATGCTGCAATTATTTTACTGTATATCCTGTCTTCGCAGTAAACCGGCCAAACCGTAAAATTACAGTACATAATCGGGCCGTCATGCAATCACGATGTATGATCCGCATCATGGGCCCCGTCATCTTGGTCCGTTAAAAGGCCAAAAGTAAACTGGCCCACTAGTAGATTCGGGCCTTTAATAGGCCGAGTAACCCCCGGCCCTCTTTTCGCAAGAAAACTCAATGGGCTTTTAGGAGGCTGAGAAGTAGGTTGGGCCTGAAACGTGCCGAACAGCTCATGGGCCGGCAGCAGCCCGAAATGGACCCCGGCCCATGATTGTGCGAATCAAATCACGGGCTTTTAACAAGCGAAAATTGTCTCGGTCCTTGTTTGGCCCAATCAGATATCGGCTGCGAGCAGGCCGGATGCAAACTGGGCCGGAGTTAGGCCCAACTATATGACGGGTTTTTAACAGGCCGAAATTAATATAGGGCCGAAATGTTAAACAGGCCCTTAACAGGCCGAAACTAATATCAGGCCGAATTACTAAATGGGCCTTTAGCAAGTGGGCCCAAAAGCATAGCGTCCAGTTGACGGGCCGAATCTGATATGGGCCATAATTTAGCCTAAAGCCTCTTAAAGGGCCGGACCTGATCTGGGCTGTAATTTGGCCCAGAACGTGGTAGGCTTTTAACGGGCCGGATCTCATATGTGCCATTATCAGGCCCGGAACGTGGCAGGCCATTAATGGACCGGATCAAATATGGGCCGGCATTTGGCCCAAAACATGGCAGCCAGTTAATGGGCCGGCCTACTAGGGTCCTCAAAATCTTGTTGGCCTACAGCCGGGCCGGCCCATGTCGGCGAAATTTCATGGGCCTTTAGCTGGGCCGGCCCAATATGATCCGCAAGAATCTTGTGGGCCTTTACCTGGGCCGACCCATTATGGCACACAAAAATCTTGTGGGCCTTTACCTGGGCCGACCCATTATGGCCCGCAAAATCTTGTGGGCCTTTAGCTGGGCCAACCCATTATGGTCCGCAAAATCTCGTGGGCCTTTAGCTGGGCTGGCCCATTATGGTCCACAAAATCTTGTGGGCCTTTAGTTGGGCCGACCCATTTAAACTTTATGGGTCGGTCCACATGTCAACATATCATAGGCGCGTCTCGCCCATTGGATGAGTGACAACTGTGCCAACGCGGAGCTGACACGTGTTTCCTCCAGCCAATGATGATTTTACACGTGGAAAATCCCCATTGGTCCGGGCTGTTAACGGGTTATCGGATCCAAAACCCGACCCGAGCTTAACGGCGTTCCGTTACGGTGGATGCCACGTGTCGGTCACCCTTGACGAAAGCACTTCTGTGACGCGTGATTTATCATAATGGAAGTGAACACTTCTGTGATGATAATTTTGGTAATGTAATGGAACACTTCTACGACAGCACAGGTATGACTATCTTGATTCTGTCATAAAATCATCAAGGATGTACATGCATGACAAAAAACGCGACCTACTGTGACAAACACGTATCATCACATAAGTGTATTTTTTTGTAGTGGTGGGGCACTTAACAACCATAGCTGAAAGCAGTATGAGTACTTATACAGGTTCAACCATACAAAGCACGCCTCGAATAGTGCTACTTTGCCTACAGTTAACCAAGGATGAGGCCACCAAGCCCCAGGACAAGGCCTAGGCACCAGCGCGCATCCACAACCTTCTGAAAGCGGCTTCATCTCGCAATGTGGTCAATAAACAGGATATTCGCTTTAGAGTCATGTAAAAGCATGAGCATAACCTTCTGTCCTATTCTCCAAGATGGACGGGCCTTCATTATTTGAGACCATCCATGCATAAGTATCTTTTCACCTCCAAGGGGAATGGAGTAGGTCGACATAAACATCATGTTGTGACCAAGCGCAAGTCTGACCCGACCATGGTTAGGCATCTGTATTGGAACAATAGAACTGGGCAGTTTCTGTTTCAAGACGATCACAGCTGTAAAATTGTGTATAAGCAAGAGTTTATGAACAACATATATAACAGAAAACAACTCATACCATAAGTTTCTCGACATACTTGGACATGTTCAACGTGTGCAGCAGTGGCACACATATCCCACGTGGCCTTCCACCATTGAAACGCCCCACAAGGACCTCAAGACGATCAACAAGGTGTAGGAACTTGTGGATGTCATCCCAGTCAACTTCAGTGCAATCAGTAACAGTAGAGTTCTTATAGAATAACAAATGAGTAGCGTGCTTAACTTTGAAATAACCTACACATGCCACCAATTATAAGAAATATTAGTTAGAAGTAGCACCTTCATGAGAGATGGGAATCACAAATCGTTGCTAGTTCTAAAGTTAAATTGTGATTAGTTAGACAAAATAGGTGGATTAAGAAGTAATCGAGGCAACAAGCAAGAACCAGATACAAAACTAACTGATGTCTACTACACAACCTTCTTCTTATAGACGTTGTTGGGCCTCCAAGTGCAGAGGTTTGTAGGGCAGTAGCAAATTTCCCTCAAGTGGATGACCTAAGGTTTATCAATCCGTGGGAGGCATAGGATGAAGATGGTCTCTCTCAAACAACCCTGCAACCAAATAACAAAGAGTCTCTTGTGTCCCCAACACACCCAATACAATGGTAAATTGTATAGGTGCAATAGTTCAGCGAAGAGATGGTGATACAAGTGCAATATGGAAGGTAGATATAGGTATTTGGAATCTGAAAATATAAAAACAGCAAGGTAACTAATGATAAAAGTGAGCAAAAACGATATTGCAATGCTAGGAAACAAGGCCTAGGGTTCATACATTCACTAGTGCAAGTTCTCTCAACAATAATAACATAATTGGCTCATATAACTATCCCTCAACATGCAACAAAGAGTCACTCCAAAGTCACTAATAGCGGAGAACAAACGAAGAGATTATTGTAGGGTACGAAACCACCTCAAAGTTATCCTTTCTGATCGATCTATTCAAGAGTCCTTAGTAAAATAACACGAAACTATTCTTTCCATTCGATCTATCATAGAGTTCGTACTAGAATAACACCTTAAGACACAAATCAACCAAAACCCTAATGTCACCTAGATACTCCAATGTCACCTCAAGTATCCGTGGGCATGATTATACGATATGCGTCACACAACCTCAGATTCATCTATTCAACCAACACAAATTTACTTCAAAGAGTGCCCCAAAGTTTCTACCGGAGAGTCAAGACGAAAACGTGTGCCAACCCCTATGCATAAGTTCATAAGGTGAACCCGCAAGTTGATCACCAAAACATACATCAAGTAGATCACGTGAATATCCCATTGTCACCACACATAAGCACGGCAAGACATACATCAAGTGTTCTCAAATCCTTAAAGACTCAATCCGATAAGATAACTTCAAAGGGAAAACTCAATCCATTACAAGAGAGTAGAGGGGGAGAAACATCATAAGATCCAACTATAATAGCAAAGCTCACGATACATCAAGATCGTACCACCTAAAGAACACGAGAGAGAGAGAGAGATCAAACACCTAGCTACTGGTACATACCCTCAGCCCCGAGGGTGAACTACTCCCTCCTCGTCATGGAGAGCGCCAGGATGATGAAGATGGCCACCGGTGAGGGATCCCCCTCCGGCAGGGTGCCGGAGCAGGGTGCCGATTGGTTTTTGGTGGCTACAGAGGCTTGCGGCGGCGGAACTCCCGATCTATTGTGCTCCTCGATGTTTTTAGGGTATATGGACATATATAGGTGAAAGAAGTCGGTCACGGGAGCCATGAGGGGCCCACGAGGGTGGGGGCACGCCCAGGGGGGTAGGGCGCACCTCCCTGCCTTGTGGCCACCTCGAAGCTGCCCTGACGTCTACTCCAAGTCTCCTGGATTGCTTCCGTTCCAAAAATAACTCTTCCGAAGGTTTCATTCCGTTTGGACTCCGTTTGATATTTCTTTTCTTCGAAACACTGAAATAGGCAAGAAAACAGCAATTTGGGCTGGGCCTCCGGTTAGTAGGTTAGTCCCAAAAATGATATAAAAGTGTAGAGTAAAGCCCATAAACATCCAAAACGGGTAATATAATAGCATGGAACAATAAAAAAATTATAGATACGTTGGAGACATATCACTAACATGGATGAACAATTGGAACGACGCCGGGGTGGAAGATCACAGTGAAGATGAGACCAGGTTCTGCTATTTCCATCAACATTCTTGCGCCGACTTTCAGTCCGTAACACTTGAGAAAGTTTATCCAAGTTCGGCCATAAAAAAGCTGCGATCTTCTTGGTTCATTAACCCAACTCGGATATTATATCCATGGCTTGTCTTCAATGTGACCATTAAACTTGTGTATTTACTTATGTCAAGGCCGACCATCTTGAGTACATGTGCTCTAGCAGAGCAAGGAATGCACTCTAGGAAAAATAATATGAGAACACAATATATTCCCTATCCAAATCTAGAAATAATTCCCTCCTTCACGTCAGTGTTGAGCATGGTACTAGTACCTTTTATCCGAATATAGCAATCAAAATTTCCAAATTAGTCGACAACATGTTCAAAAAACCCCACCCTCCCGGATAGAAAAGAAGATTCTAGGAACATACTGTGCGTGTTTTAAAATCCTGTGTTAGGATGAGAAGGAACAAGTGTGGCGTCTCGCCGAGGGCACAGAAACCTGTAGGGTCCTCGCACTTTGGGCACTGCAAATGAAACAGACTAGATTTAGTAGGAAGAACAATGCATCAACGGCGGCGACTGCCATCCTAGGATTACCCGCGACCAAGGGACTTGGATTTTATTGGGGATGGGTGAAGAATTCGTATCTAGTTCTCCATGAGAAAACCCTATTCAATCGCCGAGAGGGGGTTTTCTCTGAACAAGCAAACAAGGGAGAAGGGGATTTAGGCCGAGTGAAATATTGTTGCTTCGTCTGTCCAGCTTACTGCTAAAGCTGGAAAGGTGGGGGGTTTTTGTGATTTGATGGCTCATTGGGCATTACTGCAGCGCTACGACCGGGGTGAGTCTACCGTGCAGTTGTGCACTCTAATTTGGTGAATGACACGTGGACCCTATTGCCGGATGCCCCACATATCAGCGAAATGAAGTAGAAAGGCAGGAGTAACTAGTTACACATAAAAATATTTTTGACAGAGAGATACTCCCTCTGTAAAGAAATATAAAAATCTTTTACATCACAACTTTATAGATAAGAAAAATCAAGGGGAATATATATAAAATAATATGGGGGTTCAGCTGAGAATATAATACTCAAACAGGCTCACGGTTCTGGACTTTGGGCCATAGGCCGGTGAGCCTGCATGTTTGGGGGCGCATGTGTTCTACCTCTGTGCTTTTCATATTGCAAGCGATCGGTACGACGCTGGTTTTAGATGTTGTCGCAAGGCAAATACAGAAAATTGAATAAAGCACGGTAGCTGTTAGAATGAAATCGAATGACAGTTCCTAACTAGCAATCAGAGTTGCAATTCTATCAACGATATCCTACGTGATAAATAATACTGTCGTACTAATTATACACAGGACACTTGTTTCACTGTGCCAGATTATTACATCAAAATCTCATGGAGGATAGATTAGTTCAGCAGTTGCGTGCTGCTACTGAAGAATTTCATAGGACATTTGGACCAAATCTCCTTGCAGAGAAAGTTTGATTTTGACATCATCCTCTACCGCAAGATTTGATTTAGATTTGAACCTTGACCATCCTTTAGCATCACTCATCATGCGACCATCCTTTGTACTTACGGTATATTGAGCAGGCTCATTCACATCAAGGCTGCACATGGTAAGAGAAACTTGGCCACGATCGCCCGGATTGTTGAACGACTCCCTCGTTGCTCTAGGAATTCTCTGTTTGCAAAACAAGAAGACGTACACAAACAGTTAGATCAACACAATGAATCATGTGAAACAACATGGAAGGGAAAAAGAATCAAGCACTTGGGTGGCCAATGCTTACCAAGAAGGTGGAGATGTCGGTTTTTGTAAGGGCTTTGGTATATGCAGTGCGAACTGCAGCCCAGTCTATTGCCGGTGCAACTACTGGTTCCATTGCCGCTGCACGGGCCGGAGTAGATGCAAGTGCAAGTGTTGGAGAAGGTGTCGAAGCCGTTGCTAGTGCCCGTGCCGGTGCCACTGGTAGTGCCGCCGTTGCTGCCGGAGATGGTGCTCCTTGTGGAGCTGGTGCCGGTGTCGGAGCAGGTGGCAGTGTCGGTGCCCGATCCTCCGGTAGATCTGCCTGATCCACTGACGCGGTCGGTGCCCAATCCTAAGGTGGATCAGACTGAGCTATGATGCCACTTGAAGCTACGTCGGTAGTTCCCCAAAGAGGAAGTGATGATGCAGCACATCGACGATAGGTATTTCCCTCAGTGATGAGACCAAGGTTATTAAACTAGTAGGAGAACCAAGCAACAACATGTAAACGACACCTGCACACAAATAACAACTACTCGCAACCCGACGTATTAAAGGGGTTGTCAATCCCTCTCGGGTAATGGTGCCGGAAATTGGCAAAACGGACGTGAATAAATTGTAGTAGATTGATAGATCGAAGGGCAAATAAAATAAATAAGAATAAATTGCAGCAAGGTATTTTTGTATTTTTGGTTTAATAGATCTCAAAATAAAAGGCAAATAAAATAGATCGCAAAGGCAAATATATTAAAGAAGAGACCCGGGGGTCGTAAATTTCACTAGTGGCTTCTCTTGAGAAAAATAGCAAACGGTGGGTGAACAAATTACTGCTGGGAATTGATAGAACTTCAAATAATCATGACGATATCAAGGCAATGATCATTATATAGGCATCACGTCCAAGATTAGTAGACCGACTCCTCCCTGCATCTACTACTATTACTCCACACATCAACCACTATCCAGCATGCATCTAGTGTATTAAGTTCATGGAGAAACGGAGTAATGCAATAAGAACGGCGACATGATCTAGACAAGATCTATTTATGTAGAAATACACCCCATCATTTTATCCTTAGTAGCAACGATACATACGTGTCAATTCCCCTTCTGTCACTGGGATCAAGCACCGTAAGATCGAACCCACCATAAAGCACCTCTTCCCATTGCAAGATAAATAGATCGAGTTGGCCAAACAAAACCCAAATATCGGAGAAGAAATACGAGGCTATAAGCAATCATGCATATAAGAGATCAAAGAAGATTCAAATAACTTCCATGGATAAAAAGATATATTGTCACGACCGGTTTTTCAATAAAATAATTATTGAGAGACCAATCCCTTTTATGGACCAGCGAAGAAGAATTCCTTCTCACTGGTAGACAATAATCTTGGTCACAGAAGAAAAATACCAGGAGTACTAAATATAACACAAGGTTGAGCAGAGACTGCCCAATAATTTATTACAGGCACGCCGATAAAACAATACGGCGGATAGGGTGGCAAACTTCTAACTCACGATAATAACGGTGGTGGAAATATCATCGCGAAGCGAGTGATATGATTCCAGAAGACTACAACTCATCGAGCGTCGGAGTGAGGCTCGAGGAGACTTATTGCGGGTGGCGGAAGCGTAAACAACATAAGTGACCAATATCCGGGGTCGCGCAGGACTGACTGGGACTCCTCTAGGCATCGGACGCGCTATCAAGCTCTTCATCCAAGAGATCACCTTCGTCAACATCTGGCCAAATCAACAAGCCAGGTGAGTACTATGAAAGTACTCGCAAGACAGTTCGGACATAAGGTATAACAAATGTAAACATGAAACATATGAACAAGTTAACCAGTGTGATCAAACATAGAGGTAATAAATACTGGGTGCCAAGCGAGGGTCTGAATGACGCCTCGAGCGGAAACTGCAGAACAGTAATACGGGTGCCAAACGAGTGTCTGAAAGACTCCTCGAGCAGAAAATGCGAAATAATAATGCGGGTGCCAAACGAGTGTCTGAAAGACTCCTCGAGCGGAAAATGCGAAATAATAATGCGGGTGCCAAACGAGTGTCTGAAAGACTCCTCGAGCGGAAAATGCGGAATAATAATGCGGGTGCCAAACGAGTGTCTGAAAGACTCCTCGAGCGGAAAATGCGGAATAATAATGCGGGTGCCAAACGAGTGTCTGAAAGACTCCTCGAGAGGTAAATGCAGAATAACAATGCCACAGTCGGGCGTCGGGGCGACACCACATAAAGGGCTTATAACAGAAAGTAAAGACAGTGCATGCCGCAGTCGGACGTCTGAGCGACATCACATAAAGGGCTTATATCGAAAGTGAGAAACGAGTACACGCCACAGTCGGACGTCTGCGCGACGTCACCTAAAGGGCTTATATCACATTTCATTATTACAACAGTTCGGAGACATAAATTATCACAAGCATGAGACACAAAATAAAGTTAGTCCATCCACTGGAATAACAATAAATCTGAAATTTTACCACTTGAGCTTGTTCACCAGGGACAAGTTTTTCACACGGATAGATATGAAGATAATGTTTACACTACTGATCATGGATACGATGATTTGGAAAGAATTGACTCTGCAGAGTTTGTACTTAACCACAGCCAACGGATTTCAGTAGTCACGGGGACTAGTTCCGTCTGCGGTGTTTTGGAGGAAACACGTCTAACCAGTACACACCCAATTCAACCATCCGAAGCCAGGGATCACCCTTGGCGACGTTCAAGAAAAACCTAGAGACGGGGAGGCTACAACCTCGCGTAGCATGGGATCAAATTTATATACGCGCGCTCTAAGGGGGTGCCCCCCCTCTCGGTCCCAACCGGAAACACCCATGCCCCCTGACCGAATGACTGGCTTTAATCCTGGGCCAAGGTACCATCATCCCGGCCTCTCTGTTTGGTGTGTACACGGAAAGAGGTTCCCAACTTACTAAACCGCATCCTGGCAATGAGACATGTGGTAGCACGGAAAGGGGAAGGGACGGTAACACGGCTCCAACCATGTTAACGTCGGAAAAGTCGAATGACGCAAGGCTGGCATGCTACAACAATACCACCTTGCTGCCCTTCATGTCACCACATGATTAGGCCATCTCTCATCAGAGATCATCGCAACTTTGGAACATGCGGGAAAAGATCGATAACGTGGCTCCAACCACGTTAACGTCGAAGAAAGTCGGATGACGCAAGGCTGGCATGCTACAACAGTACCACCTTGCTGCCCTTCATGTCACCACATGATTAGGCCACCTCTCAACAGAGGTCATCGCAACTTTGGGACAACCGGGTCGTTGCCGTACAAGCAACGAGGTTTTTACCGACACTCATATGCCACACACAAACTCTCACGTGAACATGCAAAACACCTGTCATATCAAATGTTCGAAACATGCTTGCCTGGTTCGGAGAAGTCGGAGTCTAGCTCGGCGAAGTTCGCGGCTCCGTCACCCCTCCCGGAACCTACGGCAAATCACGAAACGGGCACTAACGGGAAAACCAACACATACACAGAAACTTTTCCAATTATTTTTCAAATAAATCCCATAAAAAACTAGACAAAATTTGAAGATTGTCAGAAAAAGAATCACTCAAAAATACCTTTTTATTAATAAGTTATAAAGGTTTCTCTCCAGGGACTTATCTGTAATGAAACAGAAAAGTTCCAGGGTTTTAACTGAGAAAACAGAAAACACTTCGGCTGGGAATGCGCAAGCGCAAAGGAGGAAACGTATTTTGCCCGAAGGCGCCAACAGAAAACGGTTCGCGAATAAAAGAACAGAGGCTGACACGCGGGGTCCACATGTCAGGTTTGAAAAGCTCGCCGGCGCCCGAAGACTGCGGTGGACGCCGGCGTCGAACCACGGCGAGTTAGGAGAAACGGAGGGTACCAAGAGCTTCAGCGTCCTCTTCCGCGTCGGTGGGTGGTGGACTCGTCCAACGGGGAGCACCACGTCGATGGCGACACTTTCTCCGGCGGACGGCGGCTCGGGTGAGGATGGGGAACTCCGGTGGAGGGCTGCAAGCTACAAATTGAGGCGCGGGTCAGAACGAGGGATGCAAGGTGAGGCTACTGGCACGAGAATGGAGGCGGAGGAGCACACACGGGGGCGAATCGGGCTGGATCCCGTGGCGGGCCGCGGCGGCCGGAGTCGAGGAAGGAGACCTCCTCGGGGCTCTTCCAGTGGCTAGGCGTGCTCTAGGGGGAGTGCAGGGCTGGTGGGTGCTCGAGTTGAAGCTCGGGGCCCCTATTTATAGGCAGATCGACGAGATGGCCGTGAACGGTGAATCTCCGGCGAGCGATTACGGCGGAGCAGTGGGTTGGCAGGGGGTTTGAGCGGTCGGGCAGCATCAGTGGATGTTACTGGACTTGATTTGCAGCTAAACGGGGTCGGTCTTGGAGTAATGGCATCGGTCCACGGTGAGGTGACCGCACGGGCTCAACGGCGGCAGAGAGCGCGCTCCGCGCCCTGCGGTTCACGACGAGAGCGGCAGCGCGTTCGGGGGAGTGGAACGCCACGCGGCGAGCTCCGGTGGTTTGGGCGGCGCTGGGTGGCGTCGTCGGTGCCGTGTCTCCCGCTGGCGCCCGCAAAGCCGCCGCCGGCGTTGGTCACGGGGTGGCGCACCTTCTGCTGCTCGTCACCGTCGCCCGCAAGGTGCCAGGCACTCGTGCGGTGCAGGAACAAGGGGGCGAGGACGAGGAGCAAGGCGACGCGGTGGCACTGGCGAGATCGATGTCCATCTCTGAAGAAAACGACAGTGAGCACTGAACTGAATCTCTGAACATTCTGAACTTTGACAAAGACATTGCACTGCAGGTGTTCGACAGAAGGTTTTGGCTATGAGATAAATTTTCTGGAGCTGTAACTTGGTGAGATGATCACTCAAAGCACCCAGGGGCTGTCTGAATTTACTTGGAATTTTTGGGGAAGGTTTTGAATGAATTTCACCAAATTTGCCAAATCTGGTCCAAACTTGCAGCAGGTGTAGTTTGAAATTTTTGAACTGAAGACTAGTGGATCTTCATGGTTCCAGGTTGAGGGTTCAAAGGACTAGGAGGGGAAAGAAGTTTGGTGGTAAAAGTCCAAACAGAAAATGGAGTTCCTTTGTAAATCTCCAAGTGGTAGAATAGAAGGCAGAAATTTGTTTGAATGAAATTTGAATGGGAATAATCACATGGGGAGGTTCAACTTGCTGGATTAGGTGTAAAACATGATCCAAAGGTGAGGGAAGGATTTGGGGAGAGGATTTGCACAAATGTCATGGTAAGAAGGGAAAGTTGAAAGTGGTAAAGGACTTTCCAAAAGCCATAGTGCAAAATTCAAAAAGATTTTCAGAAGTTATTTTTCCCAAATGAAAAACATTTTGTTTTGAGTCCAAATGAAAAGTAAGTACTTCCAAGACCAAAGGCAGATCTTGGGTGAATCCAAACAAAACTTTTGCCATAAGGAAAAATATATGAGAGGGAGAGTTCTCTTAAAGAAAAATTTAAATTGCTCCCCTCAAGTCAAAATAGAAATCTTTTTTGAAAAATCCAAATAAAAACTTGGGTGTCACAACACCTACCCCCTTAGGAAAAATCTCGTCCTCGAGATTTCGGCTGATCCTCAAATAGATATGGATACTCTGCTCGGAGGAAATCTTCCCTCTCCCATGTGGCTTCATCCTCAGTGTGGTTGCTCCACTGAACCCTGAAAAATCTTGTCATTTTCTGACGGGTCCTCCGTTCAGACTCTTCTAAAACCTTTACTGGCCTTTCTCTGTAGGTGAGATCTGGTTGCATATCAATGTCCTCATGAGGTACATGTTTTTCTGGATTGCTCACACATTTTCTTAACTATGAGACGTGGAACACGTCATGGACGTCTGACAACTCCTTGGGGAGGTCTAGTTGGTAGGCCACCGTGCCTCTTCGTGCCTTTACACAAAATGGTCCAATAAACCTTGGGGCTAGCTTCCCCTTAATTTTGAACCATTGCAGACCCCTCATAGGAGATACTCGGAAGTATACGGAATCACCGGGTTCAAAGCTGACCTCACGGTGCTTCTGATCATAGTAGCTCTTTTGCCGGCTCTGTGCGGTCTTGAGTCTGTCCCTGATTTGCTTAACTTTCTCCTCGGCCTCTTTGAGCATGTCTGGGCCGAAGATACGGCTGTCACCGGTTTCTGACCAATTCAATGGGGTACGACACCTTCGCCCGTACAACGCTTCAAAGGGTGCCATTTTCAAGCTGGCTTGGTAACTGTTGTTGTAAGCAAATTCGGCATATGGCAAACTCTCTTCCCAACTGGATCCATAGGTGAGTACGCAGGCTCTTAGCATATCCTCTAGGATCTGGTTCACACGTTCCGTCTGTCCATCAGTCTGAGGGTGGTATGCTGTACTGAAAGCTAGTTGCGTGCCCAGAGCTTGTTGTAGGTGATCCCAAAATTTGGAGACGAATTGGGTGCCTCGGTCTGATATTATAGTCTTTGGGACTCCGTGCAAGCAAACTATACGGGAGAGATAGAGTTTTGCCAGTCTTTGTGTGGAGTAGGTAGTCTTCACGGGAATGAAGTGAGCAACCTTGGTTAGTCGATCTGTGATGACCCAGATGGCGTCATTTCCACGCTGTGATCGGGGTAATCCGACAATGAAGTCCATTCCGATTTCATCCCATTTCCACTCCGGTATCCTGTTAGGCTGGAGTAGCCCTGCTGGCTTTTGGTGCTCGGCCTTGATGCGCTGACATGAATCGCAACAAGCAATGAATGTGGCTATATCTCTTTTCATACCGTGCCACCAAAATCTTTCCTGAATGTCCTTGTACATTTTGGTTCCTCCAGGATGGATCGAGTATGGAGCGGTGTGGCTCTCCGTCAAGATTTGTTGCTTAAGTTCCTCAATGTTAGGTACGCAAAGTCTGTCTCGGTACCATAATGTCCCTTCACTGTCCGTGACGAATTCTGAAGTCTTGCTAAGGTTCATTTTCTTCTTTATGCCTTCGATACTGGGATGTCCCTGTTGAGCCTTCTTGATTTGTTCCACTAGGGTGGGTTGTATCTCCAGGTTCGATATGGTGCCCTCAGAGACTAACATCATGTTGAGCCGAGTGAACTCTCGCTGAAACTTAGGCCTCAAACTTTGCTGACCGTCACTGTCCGGGCTGGGGTTTCGACTAAGGGCATCGGCCACTACATTTGCTTTCCCTGGGTGGTAGTGAATACCGACGTCATAGTCCTTGACCAGTTCCAACCAGCGTCGTTGGCGTAAATTCAGCTCTGGCTGTGTGAAAATATATTTGAGGCTCTTATGGTCTGTATATATTTCACGGCGATTTCCCAACAGAAAGTGCCTCCACTCCTTGAGTGCATGTATAACTTCTGCTAGCTCCAGGTCATGTGTTGGGTAATTTTCCTCATGTTTTCGCAATTGCCTGGAGGCATATGCGACAACTTTGCCATCTTGCATTAGCACACATCCGAGACCTTTTCGGGACGCGTCACAATACACTTCAAAGCTCTTGTGTATGTCTGGCACAGTTAACACTGGTGCGGTTGTCAGCTTTTTCTTGAGTTCTTGGAAGCTCTGCTCGCATGCTTCCGTCCATACAAATTTCTTGTCCTTCTTGAGTAACTGTGTTATAGGTTTTGCCACAGTGGAGAATCCTTCAATAAATCTCCTGTAATATCCGGCCATTCCTAGGAAACTCCGCACATCTGTAACATTTGCGGGTGGCTTCCAGTCCAGTATGGCCTTGACTTTTTCTGGGTCTACGACCACGCCTTCTTGGTTCAATATATGGCCCAAGAAACCAACTTGTCTTAGCCAAAATTCGCATTTGCTAAATTTGGCGTACAACTGATGTTTCCTCAATTACCCCAAAACAATTCTGAGGTGCTCGGCATGTTCTTCTGGTGTCCTTGAGTAAACCAGAATGTCGTCAATGAATACCACCACAAATTTGTCCATGAATTTCATGAATACTTTGTTCATGAGGTGGACGAAATATGCGGGGGCGTTTGTTAGTCCAAAAGGCATCACTGTAAACTCGTATAACCCATATCTGGAAGTGAAAGTTGTCTTGGGAATATCTTCCGTCCGTACCTTCAATTGGTGATATCCCGATCTCAAATCCATTTTTGAGAATACCTTGGCCTGTGCGAGCTGGTCAAACAAATCATTTATTCGTGGCATCGGATATTTGTTTTTGATGGTGACCATATTGAGGGCTCGATAGTCTATGCACAGCCTTAGTATCCCATCCTTCTTTTTGGCGAACAACACAGGCGAACCCCATGGTGAGGAGCTGGCTCGAATAAATCCTTTGTCCAACAATTCCTTTATCTGCTTCTTTAACTCCACCAATTCTGAGGGTGCCATTCTATACGGCTTCTTATAAATGGGAGCGGTGCCAAGTGCTAGTTCGATGCTGAATTCGATCTCTCGGTCTGGTGGCATGCCTGGTAGTTCTTCCGGGAACACATCAGGGAACTCGCATACCACTGGCACTTTTCTTAATTCTGCGATGTCCATCTTGTTCAATTTTGGTTTCTGTGATCGTGGCCTTTCTTGAGCGGAAACTCTTATAGTCTTGCCGTGATGGTGAGTGAGAATCACTGTCCGATTGAAACAGTCGATGAATCCTTTGTTGGTGGTTAACCAGTCCATTCCTAAAATGACATCCAGTCCTTTACTTTCCAACACGATGAGATTCGCGTGGAATGGTAGTCCTTCGAACTCAATGACCACTCCTTGGCAGTAACCCTGAGCAATTTGCTTATTTCTGGGGGACTTGATGATCATAGATTTTTCCAAGGGAAGTATCGGAAAACCGTGTTGTGAAACAAAACTCTTCGAAACAAACGAATGGGAAGCTCCAGAATCAAACAAAACCGTGGCAGGTACTGTGTTGACAGGGAACGTACCGAGCACGATGTCTGGGGCATTCTGCGCTTCTTCCCTGGTCACATGGTTCAGGTGACCCTTCCTGTGGTTGCTGCTGGGGTTGAAGTTGTTGCGCTTGGGGGCTGGATTGTTCCCACCATTGTTCGGCTTGGGTGCCGTGTCTCTTGGCTTCGGCACTATTTAGCATAATGCCCTTGTTGACCACAAGCATAGCAGGTGACCCCTGGACGGTATGTGAACTCCTTATCTCTGGCATGAAACTGTCCGACGGGCCTTGGCTCAGTAGTCGTGGATCTCCTTGCGTCTGTCCTAGGGCTCTCAGTCTTGCCTCGGTTGCTGCGGGCAAGAGTCGTCTTGTCCCTCTTCCGCTTGCGGATATCTTCCAGACTACGGCGCTCATTCTCCAGGGTGATGGCCTTGTCCACCAGTGTCTTAAAATCCAGAAAGGTGTGTACAATCAGTTGGCATCTCAGTGCTGGTGCCAGGCCGTCCAGGAATTTTTCCATCTTCTTGTTTTCTGTCATGTGCTCGTCATAGGCATAACGAGACAGTTGGGTAAACTGGCCGTTGTATTCTGTGACGGACATGCCTCTTTGCTTCAGGTCATCAAACTCTCTCTTCTTGATCTTTAGGATGCTCCTGGGAATGTGTGCCCCACGGAAGCCTTCCTTGAATTCTTCCCAGGTGATGTTGTGTTCCCTGGGGTGCATGTGTAGGAAGTTTTCCCACCATGTTGCGGCTGCTCCAGTAAGGTAGTGTGGTGCATAAAGCACCTTCTCATGATCTGAGCATTGAGCGATAATCAGTTTCCTTTCAATCTCGCGAAGCCAATCATTGGCTTCCAGTGGCCTGTCGGTGTGAGCAAAAGTTGAGGGGCGAGTCTTTTGTAACTCAGATAACTTGGAATGTGGTTGATAGGGTTCACGGTGGTTTCCCATATTGATGACATGGTTCATCATCTCCTGGTGCTGTTGCTGGCTTTGCTCGAAGAGTCGGCATACTTGAGATAGGGCCGCTTCGCTGTCCTGTTGGCTGAACTGACCCTGAGTGAAATTGTTGCTGGTCTGTGTTCCGTAAACCTCTTCTGGCTGATTGGGCATAGAGCGAGTCCATGGGCGAGACATTTTTCCAGTCTGGGGTATCATTTGCAAAACCCATGAGAAAAACTGTGTAGCGCAGGAAAACTCTTGCAAGGGTAATAATCAAAAAGGCTTCTAGGTTTTCAAAGAAACACAAATGATTTTTCACGGAGAAGAAGTGCTTAACACAAATCTTACATCCGAAAGCAAACACAAGATACAGCACTCAGGTTGTGCGTACACAATCCTGACATGTTATTAAAACTAGCGTACCACTCCGGAAGGCGGCAAACACACCAACACAAACTAGCGTACAGATAAAAAAAAAGCACATCATACAAGCAGGCGTAACACGCGGCTACTCGGTGCTCTCAGTCGGAGATGGTGAAGATCTCCTTCCCCTTGCCGATGGCAAGGCTCAGCGGTCCAGGAGAATCAACCTCCTCCTCTCTAGCTGGCTCCTGGCGTGCGACGCTGCGCGGCGGTGATGGTGCGGGGGCGACTGGTGGTAGAGCGCGTGCGGCAGGCGGTGCGGCTCTGACTGGAGTAGGAGCGATGACTCGGTCGAACTCCTCAGTGGTAGGCAGACGGCGAGCAGTGGCCAAAATGGCCGGTGCATACGAGGCTGAAGACGAGACGAATGTCAGAGGCGGCGCCGTGTGGAGAAGCTCCTTCCTGCTGGCGGGACCGCCCCGGACTAAGTCCATGCGAGCAGCCACAAGATCATCTACGAGGTTGTCGAAAGACTCCTCCAGAGCCTTGAGATACTCCACAACCATCTCGATGGCTTCATCTCGTTCTCCCCGATGGCAGGCGAACGCATAGTGGCTGGTGTAAGGCACATGGCATGGGAGGTAGCGGTAGCGACGAGTCTTCATCGTAGGAAGGATGTCCCGAAGGCGAGCTATCGCCTCACGGGCAGCCATCTGCATGGCATGCCTCTCCGTAGGCATGGCCCTCCCCGTAAAACAGAAGTGACGAGCAGCAGAACGTCCTCCCTTGAACTGCACCACGGCTTGGTGCATAGACACGTCGTCACTGACCTTGTGCTGATAGAGTGTGAACTCCGGGCGAGCTGCTGGCCCGATCGCGAGCTTGGTGATGGAGACGAGGAGCTTGACAAACCCCTCGGGCACGTTGGTGAACACTCGATTCTCACAGCTGCTGCCAGCCATCTACAAAAGTAGGCAAAAATTCTGAGTAGTCATGTCATAAATTTATGATGACCAACAGAAAATAGCTACAGTTGCAAAATGCTGAAAAAGCACAAAAGACGCTAATAGCCGATTAGCGATCGCACCTAGTGGCTTCCTACAGTCAGCCTGGCTCTGATACCAAGCTTGTCACGACCGGTTTTTCAATAAAATAATTATTGAGAGACCAATCCCTTTTACGGACCAGCGAAGAAGAATTCCTTCTCACTGGTAGACAATAATCTTGGTCACAGAAGAAAAATACCAGGAGTACTAAATATAACACAAGGTTGAGCAGAGACTGCCCAATAATTTATTACAGGCACGCCGATAAAACAATACGGCGGATAGGGTGGCAAACTTCTAACTCACGATAATAACGGTGGTGGAAATATCATCGCGAAGCGAGTGATATGATTCCAGAAGACTACAACTCATCGAGCGTCGGAGTGAGGCTCGAGGAGACTTATTGCGGGTGGCGGAAGCGTAAACAACATAAGTGACCAATATCCGGGATCGCGCAGGACTGACTGGGACTCCTCTAGGCATCGGACGCGCTATCAAGCTCTTCATCCAAGAGATCACCTTCGTCAACATCTGGCCAAATCAACAAGCCAGGTGAGTACTATGAAAGTACTCGCAAGACAGTTCGGACATAAGGTATAACAAATGTAAACATGAAACATATGAACAAGTTAACCAGTGTGATCAGACATAGAGGTAATAAATACTGGGTGCCAAGCGAGGGTCTAAATGACGCCTCGAGCGGAAACTGCAGAATAGTAATACGGGTGCCAAACGAGTGTCTGAAAGACTCCTCGAGCGGAAAATGCGAAATAATAATGCGGGTGCCAAACGAGTGTCTGAAAGACTCCTCGAGCGAAAAATGCGAAATAATAATGCGGGTGCCAAACGAGTGTCTGAAAGAATCCTCGAGCGGAAAATGCGGAATAATAATGCGGGTGCCAAACGAGTGTCTGAAAGACTCCTCGAGCGGAAAATGCGGAATAATAATGCGGGTGCCAAACGAGTGTCTGAAAGACTCCTCGAGAGGTAAATGCAGAATAACAATGCCACAGTCGGGCGTCGGGGCGACACCACATAAAGGGCTTATAATAGAAAGTAAAGACAGTGCATGCCGCAGTCGGACGTCTGAGCGACATCACATAAAGGGCTTATATCGAAAGTGAGAAACGAGTACACGCCACAGTCGGACGTCTGCGCGACGTCACCTAAAGGGCTTATATCACATTTCATTATTACAACAGTTCGGAGACATAAATTATCACAAGCATGAGACACAAAATAAAGTTAGTCCATCCACTGGAATAACAATAAATCTGAAATTTTACCACTTGAGCTTGTTCACCGGGGACAAGTTTTTCACACGGATAGATATGGAGATAATGTTTACACTACTGATCATGGATACGATGATTTGGAAAGAATTGACTCTGCAGAGTTTGTACTTAACCACAGCCAACGGATTTCAGTAGTCACGGGGACTAGTTCCGTCTGCGGTGTTTTGGAGGAAACATGTCTAACCAGTACACACCCAATTCAACCATCCGAAGCCAGGGATCACCCTCGGCGACGTTCAAGAAAAACCTTGAGACGGGGAGGCTACAACCTCGCGTAGCATGGGATCAAATTTATATACGCGCGCTCTAAGGGGGTGCCCAACCTCTCGGTCCCAACCGGAAACACCCATGCCCCCTGACCGAATGACTGGCTTTAATTCTGGGCCAAGGTACCATCATCCCGGCCTCTCTGTTTGGTGTGTACACGGAAAGAGGTTACCAACTTACTAAACCGCATCCTGGCAATGAGACATGTGGTAGCACGGAAAGGGGAAGGGACGGTAACACGGCTCCAACCATGTTAACGTCGGAAAAGTCGGATGACGCAAGGCTGGCATGCTACAACAATACCACCTTGCTGCCCTTCATGTCACCACATGATTAGGCCATCTCTCATCAGAGATCATCGCAACTTTGGAACATGCGGGAAAAGATCGATAACGTGGCTCCAACCACGTTAACGTCGAAGAAAGTCGGATGGCGCAAGGCTGGCATGCTACAACAGTACCACCTTGCTGCCCTTCATGTCACCACATGATTAGGCCACCTCTCAACAGAGGTCATCGCAACTTTGGGACAACCGGGTCGTTGCCGTACAAGCAACGAGGTTTTTACCGACACTCATATGCCACACACAAACTCTCATGTGAACATGCAAAACACCTGTCATATCAAATGTTCGAAACATGCTTGCCTGGTTCAGAGAAGTCGGAGTCTAGCTCGGCGAAGTTCGCGGCTCCGTCACCCCTCCCGGAACCTACGGCAAATCACGAAACGGGCACTAACGTGAAAACCAACACATACACAGAAACTTTTCCAATTATTTTTCAAATAAATCCCATAAAAAACTAGACAAAATTTGAAGATTTTCAGAAAAAGAATCACTCAAAAATACCTTTTTATTAAAAAGTTATAAAGGTTTCTGTCCAGGGACTTATCTGTAATGAAACAGAAAAGTTCCAGGGTTTTAACTGAGAAAACAGAAAACACTTCGGCTGGGAATGCGCAAGCGCAAAGGAGGAAACGTATTTTGCCCGAAGGCGCCAACAGAAAACGGTTCGCGAATAAAAGAACAGAGGCTGACACGCGGGGTCCACATGTCAGGTTTGAAAAGCTCGCGGCGCCCGAAGACTGCGGTGGACGCCGGCGTCGAACCACGGCGAGTTAGGAGAAACGGAGGGTACCAAGAGCATCAGCGTCCTCTTCCGCGTCGGTGGGTGGTGGACTCGTCCAACGGGGAGCACCACGTCGACGGCGACACTTTCTCCGGCGGACGACGGCTCGGGTGAGGATGGGGAACTCCGGTGGAGGGCTGCAAGCTACAAATTGAGGCGCGGGTCAAAACGAGGGATGCAAGGTGAGGCTACTGGCACGAGAATGGAGGCGGAGGAGCACACACGGGGGCGAATCGGGCTGGATCCCGTGGCGGGCCGCGGCGGCCGGAGTCGAGGAAGGAGACCTCCTCGGGGCTCTTCCAGTGGCTAGGCGTGCTCTAGGGGGAGTGCAGGGCTGGTGGGTGCTCGAGTTGAAGCTCGGGGCCCCTATTTATAGGCAGATCGACGGGATGGCCATGAACGGTGAATCTCCGGCGAGCGATTACGGCGGAGCAGTGGGTTGGCAGGGGGTTTGAGCGGTCGGGCAGCATCAGTGGATATAACTGGACTCGATTTGCAGCTAAACGGGGTCGGTCTTGGCGTAATGGCGTCGGTCCACGGTGAGGTGACCGCACGGGCTCAACGGCGGCAGAGAGCCGCTCCGCGCCCTGCGGTTCACGACGAGAGCGGCAGCGCGTTCGGGGGAGTGGAAGGCCACGCGGCGAGCTCCGGTGGTTTGGGCGGCGCTGGGTGGCGTCGTCGGCGCCGTGTCTCCCGCTGGCGCCCGCAAAGCCGCCGCCGGCGTTGGTCACGGGGTGGCGCACCTTCTGCTGCTCGTCGCCGACGCCCGCAAGGTGCCAGGCACTCGTGCGGTGCAGGAACAAGGGGGCGAGGACGGGGAGCAAGGCGACGCGGTGGCACTGGCGAGATCGATGTCCATCTCTGAAGAAAACGACAGTGAGCACTAAACTGAATCTCTGAACTTTCTGAACTTTGACAAAGACAGTGCACTACAGGTGTTCGACAGAAGGTTTTGGCTATGAGATAAATTTTTCTGGAGCTGTAACTTGGTGAGATGATCACTCAAAGCACCCAGGGGCTGTCTGAATTTACTTGTAATTTTTGGGGAAGGTTTTGAATGAATTTCACCAAATTTGCCAAATCTGGTCCAAACTTGCAGCAGGTGTAGTTTCAAATTTTTGAACTGAAGACTAGTGGATCTTCATGGTTCCAGGTTGAGGGTTCAAAGGACTAGGAGGGGAAAGAAGTTTGGTGGTAAAAGTCCAAACAGAAAATGGAGTTCCTTTGTAAATCTCCAAGTGGTAGAATAGAAGGCAGAAATTTGTTTGAATGAAATTTGAATGGGAATAATCACATGGGGAGGTTCAACTTGCTGGATTAGGTGTAAAACATGATCCAAAGGTGAGGGAAGGATTTGGGGAGAGGATTTGCACAAATGTCATGGTAAGAAGGGAAAGTTGAAAGTGGTAAAGGACTTTCCAAAAGCCATAGTGCAAAATTCAAAAAGATTTTCAGAAGTTATTTTTCCCAAATGAAAAACATTTTGTTTTGAGTCCAAATGAAAAGTAAGAACTTCCAAGACCAAAGGCCAATCTTGGGTGAATCCAAACAAAACTTTTGCCATAAGGAAAAATATATGAGAGGGAGAGTTCTCTTAAAGAAAAATTTAAATTGCACCCCTCAAGTCAAAATAGAAATCTTTTTTGAAAAATCCAAATAAAAACTTGGGTGTCACATATATCTGATCATAAACTAAGTTCATCCGATCCCAACAAACACACCACAAAAAGAGTTACATCATATGGATCTCCAAGAGACCATTGTATTGAGAATCAAACGAGAGAGAGAGGAAGCCATCTTGCTACTAACTACGGACCCGAAGGTCTACAAAGAACTACTCACACATCATCATAGAGGTACCAATGGAGGTGGTGAACCCCTCTGTGATGGTGTCTAGATTGGATCTGGTGGTTCTGACTCTGCGGCGGATGGAATTAATTTTCGTCGACTCCCCTAGGGTTTCTGGAATATTGGGGTATTTATAGAGCAAAGAGTCGGTCCAAGGGGCAACCGAGGTCGGCACAATCCACTAGGGCGCGCCTGGGTCTTCTGGCGCGCCCTGGCGGGCTGTGCTCCCCTCAGAGCACCCCCAGGCGCTGCCTTGGCCCATTGGGTGTCTTCTGGTCCAAAAAAATCCCCAAAAAGTTTTGCTACGTTTTGGAATTCGTTTGGTATTGATTTCCTGCGATGTAAAAAACATGCAAAAAACAGCAACTTGCACTTGGCACTATGTCAATAGGTTAGTACAAAAAATGATATAAAATGACTATAAAATGATTATAAAACATCCAAGATTGATAGTATAATAGCATGGAACAATAAAAAATTATAGATACGTTGGAGACGTATCAAGCTGCTTCCGCTGTCAGTGCTAGAGCAAGTGCTGTCGGAGAAGGTGCCGACACTTGATCCGTTGCTGAAGGTGGTACCTATGTGCGAGACAGCAGCGATCGTCTCTGGTGTACTATGATCAGCTTTCTAACTTGACTAGGCCCTGTGACCATGGTCCAGTCTTTTTCTTCATTTCTTTTAAACGCGAGAAGGACTAATTATGGCATATTTGTTAAACCAAACTGCAGTTCATCATAGGGCTTCAGATTGTACTCAGACAACAGACGGATCCAATTGTGTCCAGTAATATAAGTGATGGACAATGCCTTCGTCACTGGCAGGACATAAGAAGTGAAACCTGCAAAAATAACCATCGTAGAGCAAACCAAACGGTTTATTCTTTGAAGAATGTCACGTGGCAAAACCTGCATTGTAAAATTGCAGCAGAAGTAAGAAAACATGACATTAAATCAATAAGATTTAGACAGTAAATCAATAAGATTTACTTGATGTGACACGAGTGAATCATTACCAGGAAATCACTATGTTGAAGTTCTAAACAGAAGATTGATCGTCCAATTACGCGTGGCATGTAGGGCCCCCGCTTACCCCCTCAAGCAGGACAGTCCAAAGGTCGTGACAAATCGTATGGACCGAACATCCATGGGACTGGAAATCCTGGTGGGTGCGATAAACCCTGCAATGCATAAAAATATTGGAGTGTAACCATAATTGATAAACCGTCCTCACAAAAAGATGATCTGGATACTTCAAAATATACAGACTGAATGGAGCGGACAGACATTAACATAGACTGTTCTCAGGACTCACCACACAACAAAAGTGGCAGTACTAAACAATATAGGGTTCACACACACAAATCAAGTACTGAACAATAGTACTTACTACAGACAAGCAAAGTTGCACTAATTAAACTATGCAGACTATTTGTTGCCACCGACATATGGGATGAACCCCGCATAACTGACTAGGCCATGGACTACGTGAGAGATGTCTACCAGCACCAGCACCATCTCATCAACCTTGGAGAACCTAACAGAGTGGTCTTTCCACTCATAAACATGACGATGAAGAGAGTCCACATCAGATTTGTCGGGAAGATTTACAAGAACCACACCCTTCGTAATCGAAGGCACAACCAGGAAATTGTTGTGGTCAAGTACACCATCGAGAACACGCCCGACAACAATGCTACAGGAAAACACTAGTTCAGGACACGTGGCGACAAGGACACAATAGCTGGATAGTTTAGAAGTAGAACTCATCCTCAGGTCCTCCAGTTCACAAGGCATGACTTTGAGAACTTCATCTCCACCACGGACTTGGTTCTAATTCAAACAGAAACCAAATATTTTATTACTACCTCCGTTTAGAAATATACGATGATTTTCGATATTTTATTATATATAAGACTACATATACACACAAATGAGTGAACAAAGACACTAGAACATGTCTTCAAAGGCATGAGATTAGAGGGATTACTTGCAATATCCATAACAGAAGTTACTGAGGCAAATATACTCTCTTCAAAGGTAGCATTGATGTTCATAAAGTAGTTCAAAGTAATCTATAAGAAATCAGTGACAACCTCTCGCATGTTTTGGTCAAAAGAGGAATTTAGAACTGTCATTTGGCACACAAAAATCACACGCAAGATCACCCAGAAAGTTGTACTACTAGTACTAGTACTGCGTGCTAGCTGAAAAAACACGATCCAGATTGAGAAAAAGATCATCAAGAAGAGATATTACCTGGACTTGCTTAATGAGGGATCCCGGAGAGGGGGGCTTGGACAGGGCGATGGCCTTGAGCTCGTCTGCGGTAGTCTCGGCAGGGTGCTTGCGCTTATTCGTACCATGAGCTTCGACGGTTTTGGCCAGAGCCATACACATCACTTCAGCCGATGCTCTAGCATCCATCAAGAAACTGTCAAATAGAAATAAAAGAAAAGAAACCATAATCACAAACCCAAAAGAAGAACAGAGAGGGAGTTATAGGATCAGTCTCGGGGTTGCAAGACTGGGCCTAGGCCAGAATCAACACCATTATGCGCTCACCTTTCCATCTTTGGGAGAGGAGAACAATGGTAGAAGCAGGTCGGGGTTTTCTTAAAGAAATGAGGAACAAGATGAGGGAGAAGCGAGTTGGGGTTTTTTGCAAGAGAGGAAGCTGAGGGAGAAGAGTGAAATGATGGTTGCTTTGTCCGTCCAACTTACTGCTGGAAAGGTT
Organism: Aegilops tauschii subsp. strangulata; assembly: GCF_002575655.3. Classification (NCBI taxonomy): domain Eukaryota; kingdom Viridiplantae; phylum Streptophyta; class Magnoliopsida; order Poales; family Poaceae; genus Aegilops; species Aegilops tauschii. Next base: position 543,985,156 of record NC_053037.3, on the reverse strand, counting down.
GGGGTTTTTTGATTTGACGGCTCATTGGGCATTACTGTGGCGCTTCGATCGGGGTAGTTTACTGTGCAGTTGGGCACTCTAGTACGGAGTAATTTAGTGCATGGCTAGTGGACCCGGATGTTGGTTGTCCCACACGTCGGCGAAAGTGAGTAGCAAGGTTCCCGACGACCATCATGGAGGATCCGCATGGTAGAGTGTGTCCACTATTTTTCTGAAGAAAATAATGATTACAACAAGTGTTTCCACTCTTACGACGGAGGAGTGCGAAACACGGCAGCCACTTGAACTTACACAGTGCTCCTACTACTAGGCATGTGCAGTGGTTCATACGTCAGTACTACATAATCGTGTTGCTAGTGTAGTAAGATATGACGATAACAAACGATGTTGTGCGCATGTCAACTATATGAACAATAATGTAACATAGTAGCCCTTTTTTGACTGTCTGGTCGAGAATGAACGGTGAGATCAATGTTAACAGAACTAGGTCTAGAGCGCACGGAGAGTACGGTGCTACAGTACTCCACGGAACATGAACCATATGAAGTACGAATCAGTGTTAGGCTTTGTGTATGAAGGGTGCATAGGATGGGAGAAAAAGTTCCCTTCTAGACCCACTTTTGGGTGTTTGGCAGAGTGCATGAAGGGTGCATGAGTACACACTAGTAGGTTAATACAAATACACTAGGAGCATGCATGAAGAGGGGTGCTGAGATGGGCATGAACGAAGAGGGAACAACTATATTGAGATGAGAATGCAACCAAACAGACCCACACGCTTTCCGATACTGTGAAGTCCCTCTGCTTCTCAAGGCGCACGGCGTTGGTGGTGCAGGGTGCCACCGCCCGTAGAGCCCACTGCCGGTCGACGGGAGCCAGCTCCTCAAAGACGGCATCCAATTGCATGAATGGATTCCAGTGACGGAGCCCTGAGAGGATTCGCCCGGCAACGGCGATGGCAGCCCACAACCCCTCCTTGTCCAGCTCCGCCCCCACCATCGCACGGAGACGGCTCAGCTCCTCGGAGATATAGGTGAAGAAGGAGACCAGGTCAGGAAGCCGCAGCTCGTTGAAGTCGACGAGTTGGTCGAACAGATTTAGCCCGACGCCCGGCATGGTCGCGCTGGCATGACAAAAGGCATCGCGCAGCCGCAACACGTGCGTGGCAACATGGTCCACCAAGTGGCTGAGGCGATCCCGGACCTTGTCACGATCGCCCCACTCGTGCTCTAGCCGGCTTTCCTGACCACCTATCGTATCTCCTGCTTTTTGCAGCAACGCCGCCGACGCTGACACGTCTCCGTCGTATCTATAATTTTTGATTGTTCCATGCCAATATTCTACAACTTTCATATACTTTTGGCAACTTTCTATACTATTTTTTGGGACTAACGTATTTATCCATTGCCCAGTGCCAGTTCCTGTTTGTTGCATGTTTTTTGTTTCGCAGAAATTCCATATCAGACGGAGTTCAAACGGGATAAAAACTTACGGAGATTTGTTTTGGAATATATGTGATTTTTGGGAAAAAGAGTCAATGCGAGACGATGCCCGAGGGGCCCACAAGGATGGAGGGCGTGCCCCTTGTCCTTGTGGCCACTTCATAAGGGAGTTGGTGCCCTTCTTCCGGTAGGAAAGCTAATATCCAGGTAAAAATCGTGTTGAAATTTCAGCCCAATCGGAGTTACAGATCTCCAGGAATTTAAGAAACGGTGAAAGGCCAGAAACAGGGAACGCATAAATAGAAGGAAATAGAGAGAGAGATCCAATCTCGGAGGGGCTCCCGCCCCTCCGCCGCCATGGAAGCCAAGGATCAGAGGGGAAACCCTTCTCCCAACTAGGGGGAAGGTCAAGGAAGAAGAAGAAGAAGAAGAAGAAGAAGAAGGGGTGCTCTCTGCCCCTCTCTCCCGATGGCGCCGGAACGCCGCCGGGGCCATCATCGTGACCGCGCTCTACACCAACAACTTCACTACCGTCATCACCAACTTCTCCTCCTCTATGCAGCGGTGTAACACCTCTTCTCCCCGCTGTAATCTCTACTTAAACATGGTGGTCAACGCTATATATTATTTCCCAATGATGTATGGCTATCCTATGATGTTTGGGTAGATACGTTTTGTCCTATGGGTTGATTGATGATCGTGATTGGTTTAGGTTGCATGTTTTATTATTGGTGCTGTCCTATGGTGCTCTCCATGTCGCGCAAGCGTGAGGGATCCCCGTTGTAGGGTTTGCAATATGCTCATGGTTTTCTTATTGTCTTCGTTGCGTGATTGATAGAAACACAAACACGGATAAGTGGGTCATGGTGTATGGGAATAAAGAGGACTTGATACTTCAATGCTATGGTTGGGTTTTACCTTAATGATATTTAGTAGTTGTGTATGCTTGCTAGAGTTGCAATCATAAGTGCATATGATCCAAGAAGAGAAAGTATGTTAGCTTATGCCTCTCCCTCGTATAAAATTGCAATGATGATTACCGGTCTAGTTATCGATTGCCTAGGGACAAATAACTTTCTCGTGACAAAAAGATCTCTACTAAAACTAACTTAGTTGTTTCTTTATCTGAAAAGCCCCTAGCTTTTATTTACATGCTCTTTATTATCTTGCAAACCTAGCCTACAGCACCTACAAAGTACTTCTAGTTTCATACTTGTTCTAGGTAAAGCAAACATTAAGCGTGCATAGAGTTGTGTCGATGGACGATAGAACTTGAGGGAATATTTGTTCTACCTTTAACTCCTAGTCGGGTTCGACACTCTTACTTATCGAAAGAGGCTACAATTGATCCCCTATACTTGTGGGTTATCAGACGCCTCGAGCATCTTTGTGGTGGACGTCTGCCGCTTTTGAAGCTCCGTGAACTCCCACACATAAAGGAGGAGCATGTCACTCCTCTCCTCCTTGAGCTCACGGAGTTCCACGTCCTTGGCCCTGAGCTCCCCATCCTTGGCCTGGAGCTCCTGTGGCAGGCGCCTCACCTCAGACTCCGTGATCTGGTGCACCACCATGGAACCAGGTAGAAGCAATGGGGAGAGGAAGCAAAGGGCGTGAAACTGCTGAAAGGCAATGCAATCTACGGGAAGGTGGAGGGAGCCAGCCGAGGAGCAAGGTGAATCTTTTTGTTTTCGCCATGGGAAAACACCAGTCGACGACTTTTCACATCAGGGAGCAGTGGTTTTACAGGCGAAGTCATCATGACTAATTGCTGCCGCGCCTGTTCCCGTCGATCAAAAAATTAAAAATCCTGCCACGCCTGCTCCTATCAATCAAAAAATTAAAAATCCTGCCGCGCCTGCCGCACCCAAAGACCAAAGCAACATCGCGGTGGATATTTAAATTTACCTGCCGGCAAGGAGATAAATAATGGGGTGAAAAAACAAATGTGGCGGTAGCCAAGCTAATTGGGCGCACTAGCCCAACTAGCTAGCCACCGTGCTTCACTGATGTACTCGACCGGAAAGGTGGTCTGTCGTGATTTGACAACTCATTTACTTGCTTCGGCACTACGACCGAGGAGGTTCCAGAAAACACGCGTAGAGCGTCCCACGTCTCGACAAGGAAGAATATATGCGTGCACCACCCAGGAGGACCCCAAAACCACGCGGTAGGGTGTGCCACGTCTCGGCACAGAGGAAAAATGTGCGTGTAAAAATATACTGTATCAGACATACTACCTATGGTTCGACCTCGGGACCCAGCCAGTCGGTCGAAAAGACCCCACTAGCCACACAACTTCATCATGCTAACATGGCACAGAGGATAGGTGTGGTTAGCTCTGTCTCGACCAGCCACAACGTCTCTTGTTCTAGGTGATTCTTCTATTTTCTAAGCTTTTTTTAGTTATAATAACACCACGGCAAGCTAGCGCTGCTCTTCTATGTGCTCGTGCGTCTAAAGGTTAGACGATGGAGAGGAGAGAGAGATCGTAGACCTGGGACCCACCAGTAAGTGAGTCAACGGTCATGCACGTGTTGACGAACCACTCCCTCTACTCTACTCAACGTAATAGGAGTACTGTATAAAATCAAGTTATGGGACAAAGCCAACAACCATTGTTGTTTTAGGCTATGGACTTATGCTTTGTAGTCCAGGTTGCCAGTTCGAATCTCGTCTGTCAGATTTGTTAGTTTTATGTCCAAATTTGATCAATGACAAGTGGGACCCCCGTGTGTTGTTCCGATATTTCAGTGTAGGATGTTTTTTTGAACAAACACTTTGCGCGGTTAGACAAGTAACGGCACGAGTTACACGTATTTTGCAAGTTTGGGAACAAAAATGACAGCGGCATAGAATATCACATCCACCCGGCAGCTTAGATGCTATGGTGATACGAGTTTTTGCGTCGTTGGAAGTGAGATCCAATGGCTTGGGAGTAGTCTTTGTAATTATGCACAATTTCCAAACTCCCCAAGGGTTTTTTGGCAAATAGAACTTTCAGGCCTCGTGTGTGCCGTTGCATCTTGGATCCAACGGCTCCCCTTTGCTCATATTAGGTGCTCCCCGTAGCTTAATTAGCCGCTACGGTGATACGAGCATCTAGGTCGTATGATCTGTGATCAGATGCCTCATGCGTAGTACTTGTACTTTCTGCGCAATTCCCAAACTCTCTCAGATGTATATTGCAAAAAACATTCAATCCTCCTACTATGAGCCGTTAGATCTTCGGGAACTCGTATCACCATAGAATCTACGGTGTGGGAGCACATCATATTCTCCCGCGCGAGAAAACATCACGTGCTCTCGCAGCTTGGATGCTACGGTGATACGAGCTTCGAGGTCGTTCGATCTGAGATCCAATGGCATCTGAGTAGTCTTTGTGCTTGTAAGCTGTGGCCGAACTCTTTGGGGGCTTTTCTGCCAAAAAACATTCGAACCACGAAGGAGTTGTTGCATCACAAATATAATGGCTCCGAAGAGCTTGTATCACCAAAGCATCTAAGGTGTGGTAGCACATGTTATTCTTACATACAGGAAAATATGAGGTCCTCCTTCATCTTAGATGCCACGGTGATAGGAGCTTCGAGGTTATTGGATATGGGATCCAAGGGCATCTGAGTAGTTTTTGTACAAATTGTGTGCAATTCTCAAACTCATTATGGTTTCCTGTAAAAATATTAAGACATCCTGAGCTGCTATATCTCAGATCTACAAGCTCCAAGCAACTCGTATCAGCAGCATCTAACACTACAGGAATCAGACACTTCGCCGTCTGCGATGGCTAACGGCAAAGGCATGTCTGGCGGACGGCAAAGGCCTTTGCCGTCAGCCAGCAGACGGCAAGAGCTCGGGCTGAATAAGCTACGACAAAGGCCTCTTTGCCGTCTGCTGGCGGACAGCAAAGATGAAATGGTCTTTGTCGTCTACCAGCAGACGGCAAAGAGCCTGGACGACACACGTGGCAGGTTAGGTCCGTTAGGAGGTTAACAGCGTGCTTTGCCGTCCGCTAGAGGACGGCAAAGTCCTTTGCATCTTTGCCGTCGGCCAGCAGACGACATAGCATGCCACGTGGCAGCAACCTGGGCTGGCCTATGTGGGCACTTTGCCGCCGGCTGGCAGACGGCAAAGATGCAAAGGTCTTTGTCGTCTGCCAGCGGACGACAATGCAACCATATAGGGCAACCCAGTGTCCCCAGGTTGCATAGGTAGCTGCCACATGGCGGCTTTGCCGTCTACTGGCTGATGGCAAAGCTCTTTGCCGTCTGCCAGCAGACGGAAAGGGGCTGTATAACCCCTGTTTTTTCTGTTTTTTGTTAGATTCATTCAATTTCACAGAATTTCACAGATATATATATAACAAGTTTCCAACAACATATATATAACAAGTTTCCAACAACGTATATATAACAAGTTATCCAACAACATATCCAACATAAAATGGTTTTATCCATACATACATATTGAACAACAAGTGTGCAACAAGTTTCCAAAAACATAAAAGAAGCACAAGGAGAAGAGTAGACTCCATGAACGCAAGCTCCTCATCTAAAGCAAATCTACAAATTAGGAAAGATGAAAGTTAGAAGAAGAAGAAGAAGAAGAATTTATCTTCTCTCTCTTTTTCTCCTCTCCTGTTCTTTATCTTCTTCTTCTTCTAACTAAGGAAGAAGACTAGCTAGAAGAAAAAGAAGAAGAAAAAGAAGAAGAATTTATCTTCTCTTTCTTTTTCTCCTCTCCTCTTCTTTATCTTGTCCTTATTCTAACTAAGGAAGAAGACTAGCTAGAAGAAAAAGAAGAAAAAGAAGAAGAAGAAGAAGAATTTATCTTCTCTTTCTTAGTCTCCTCTCCTCTTCTTTATCTTCTTCTTCTAACTAAGGTAGGACAAAATGACATTTTTTAACTAAGGTAGATAAAAATGCTAAGTGTGTAGGTCATTTTAGAGGTATGCTAGGTAAATAGGTTATTTTGGAGCTAAACTAGGTAAAATGGATCCTATTGGAGCTAACCTAGGTAAACTTGGTCATTTTGGAGCTAACCTAGCTAATTATGCCATTTTTTAGTTAACTAAGCATACTAGTCGTCAACCCGTGCGTGCGCATGGGCTAATTAGATAATATTGCGTTCAAATCTATATCATTAACATTGATGATGCGTTTTGCAAGGATATCGAACGTGAGGATTGATAGGAGATTATATAATAGAAATGAGTTAGTTGGATGTAACCACATTAATTAATGAGATGACATGGAAAAATAATTTGGGCCGAGATAACTTGATATAAGTTATTTGTAAATATGATTAAAGAAGTTTGATATAAATTCAGTAGTATTCGAAGTCGTCAAGTTATTGCCTACTTGCTTAGACGTACTCCAATGCCGAGCTTAGAAAGTGCTATGTTTTTCTTAATGATAAACGATTGTTTCCCTTAAATAAGATCAATCTAGAAAAAAACTATAAGAGAAACATTCACATAGTTCATATGCTTGACACTTCATATATCCTTGAAACTAATTGGGTAAGGAAAATAAATCTAGAGAAAGAACACACCTTATTCAAGTGAGGTAAGAAACTAAGGAACAATATAACAAATAAGTTGGAATTAAACAAACAACCTTAACACATTTTAAACTTGAAGAATGCTACAATTTCCAGAGAGATTTTGTTGAACATCACAGCAGAGATCCTTACATATAACTCTTTTGTATTAGATGCACTTGAACAACATATTCGAATATGTGTCATACTTAAATTCGGAGCATAGCCAGTACATATATGCAACATCAGCACAACCCTGATGAAGGCTAACGCATCTCCATATGCTTACATTGTCCAACATGAAACTGCTAATTACATGTATTTACATGCGTACAGTTATAAAAACTTTCTTCAATGTTTAATTAACCTTGGTCGCTTGGTTATAAAAGTGGGAACAGTAACAGGGTTCCGTCAATCCCATCACTATTTTTTGCGGCAGTCTACAATACAAATTATAATGAATAATGATTAGTGGATGAGCAATGTCCTTGTACAACTACTCATAATCGTAGGAAAGCATTTTTCAAAGGCCACCCCAAATCAGAGAAATTATTCATTCTATTGTTCATCTAATACAGAGAAAAATCAGAATTACAAAAATAAAAAATAACTTTCCCATCTAGCATTAAATACGAACACATACCTCATCAAGCATCGATCCTCACCCTGTTGTGTATTCATCTTTCATCAGAACATAGTGTACTCAGACTACTTTGTGTACGCCATCACCCATATCAGCTGAAAGAGGAGGAGAGAAATTGAGACATTTGTGAAGATGTGGATTTATAGTACATATGGGTGCAATCTCAGTTGAGTGTTGCAGTTTTAATTAACACAACCAATAAGAGAAAACATATAGATGGCTTGAGAAACCTCAGCATAGCGCTGATGAAGGCTAGCACATCTCCATATGCGTACCATTGTCTATGTAAAACTGCTAGTTACATATCTTTACTTGCCTACAGTTGGACACACGGGCCTTGAGTCTGGGCACGTGTACACGCTACGCAACTACATGAGTTGATTGACGAAAATAAGATGATTGGTTGACTTTTTGTTTGACAAACTATGCATATATACTGGAAAGATGCACAGAATATGAACAGATTTAATAATTTATAAAAAAAGAGTACATATGAGATTTCCTTATTGAGAACACAAAGAGACTGGAAAAGGAGGACAACAGACTGCAAGTGCTGGATAACAATTGACCTAACAAAAGTGGTTATGATTCACATGCTGTCGAAGAGACTAAAATAGATGCATTAATCCAGCAACATCAGCAGCTATGTTACCTTAGACACTCGTTATCGGGAACTATGAATCCTCTGTTTCTTCCACGAACCGGCTAGAATATGAACGCTCGCAAAATCACATTAAATTCATACGTATAGTATAATTACACTTGCAAGGGAAAGCATGAGGCAACTCAATGTATGGTAGTAGTACTCCCTGGCAGTACAACGGGCTAATAGATGGGTGGAACCCATAGGAAAAATATATAAATATATGGTAGTAGCAGTCCTTTTACTTTATGTTGTGCTAATTAATCAAATATAACTATCAGTAGTTCGAACACTTACAGGTAAGGACATATATATCGCCATCTTGTGGAGAGAAAGGCTTACATAACGATATGGCATTACCTCCAATCATTTGCTCGCAGTTAGTGGTTCGACACTAACCTCTATATATGAACAACAATTACTTAATGTCAACAATAACCCCTGTAATGCAAGTACATATTACAATCCTTCCTCAATTATTTTCATGTTCAATATAAAGAGTCAATGCATTTTATTGGTGCTTGTAGATCAGTACATACCATATACTATTGCTAACTCTGAGACCTGATTATCTTGTCCTCAGAGTTTGATAGATATATCTGGTAGTAAAATAAATTATTGGCTCCGACAGGGATTTCATTAGGCATCTAGTGAACAAATAGAAAATTTATAGCCTGAAAATATTATACAGGAAACTTATAAATCTGCAAACGTGGATCACCAATCCTGCAATAGAGGTATCCATGACACAACCAATTAAGACAACACAGTGGCATCATGTAGAGGCTATGCTTATTACATAATCAATGATCTGGATACTGGAAAAATTAAGGCGGCCACTGCTACCAAAAGAATCATATTGGGAGGCAGCATGTCATGTTGGACTGATAGTAAAATGGATCACCACAACGCGTTCTAGTCATGGATTTTATCATCCCAAGATTAAGTTTCATTGATGATCCCAGGACCAGGAGGAAAAGATCGGCCTGGACATGATTTGCTAGCTTGCTGCCAACATAGGTAGGGCAAGAGTTTACACAACAGGAGACAACCTTGCACATCTAAACTGAGGAGGAGCAGTTACTTGATATAGATGCGAACAACATCAGCGGACTTGGAAGATTTTATCATCAGAAAAATAACATGCTTGTGTTCCTACTGTTTCTCCGGCAAGTGGGCATCGGTGCTAGCAACCCTACGTGCTTGCCTTCGTCTCTTTGTCCTACAAAATTAGACATGTTAGCAATGGCATGCGGCAGGTGGCGTCCACACCAAGAAAGGCTCAAGAAGGTCAGCATAGAGTCCCATAAAATTCTTCGCAATGGCCTGTGGCAGGACTTCAAGTAAAGCCGCCCGTGGCTGTCCTGGCGGAGGCTTGATCAGTTGTGGATCGACTAAACAATAGAATAGGCGATTGGAAGAGGAACACGATATGGACTTTGCATGAGTGTGTTTTTGTAGAGACCTACATGGGAAAGCCAGATATTTTCTGATTAACTAAGTAGAGAGAGAGAGAGAGAGAGAGAGAGAGAGAGAGAGGTACGTGCAAAAGAGAGAGACATGCGAGATTGAGCCCGGAAAAAAAGGATACGTCAGAGACTTGGACAGGTTGAGCCAGGAAAAAAGGCTTACGTGAGAGGAGATGTCTAGGAGGAGACACACTGACCCTCCTTCTTCCTCGAGCTACGGGTGTCATGATCTCTTCTTCGACCTCATAGGCCGGGAGCAGTCCACAATAGTTCGCCATTGCTGCAGCCGCCAGGGAGTGGAGCGATTGGGGAATTGGATTCCATGTCAGCGCCATTGTTGATTCTACCAATTATGCGGTTTGGAAAACACACCTTCATCCTTCTATAGAGCTCGAACACAATAGAAAAGATACAACCGGTTCAAGTACAAACAGAAAAAAATCAAATAGTGATTGGAGACGAACCTGAACAACATGAGGAAAATAATTATAATGTGATAGGCCCATTACGTGCATCAGATCCATGCCCCATCTCGCTTCCTCCTTAAGAGAGACATAGATTTGTTTTCGGGGAGAAGAGAGACGATAGGGCATTTAGTCAAGCATGCACATGTACCCCCAAATCATGAAAACGGGAGATGAGAAATCAATAAGAGAGACAAAATAAACCAATTCGTTCCATTGGCTCATGCGACTCCACAATTTTCATAGGACTTGAAGAAGAAAAACTATAGTCAATCGGTAAGTAAAAGAAGGAGAAAATTAGCATATAGAAATTAACAAAATAATTCACTCTAGCAGTCCAGCCAGGCAGCCACACTATAGCAGTCATGAGATTGACATAATTTTCCTGGAATCAAGAATTATAGAAACATCATCTCCCGCCTCCTGCTCGTCCTCCATACTTGATCATGTGCTACAAAGTCCAAAGAGTCCACACACCCACCAATTAGAGTGCAGCCTACGACGTACACGTTCCATCTTCTCCATAATCTGCTCCAAGGGGCCAGCTGCACCCAAGAACTCTGTATCCTCAACGACAACAGCGGCTGGCAAATCTGCTTGAAACTGTCATCTATACACTTCCTCCGCCGCACCACCAAGCTTCAGTCTGATTCATCAATATGACTAAAAAGGAAACCAGATCACAGAGGCTTTAGAGATTTAAAGGTTGAGGAGAAGGAATAGGGGAATATATTAGATTGGATCGCGAGGGGTGAGGAAAGGCTCTGGCTCGGCTTTGGATGGAATTGAAGGGCATTGGAAGGAGAAGGCATAGGGAGAAAAATACTGCGTGAGGGTTGTTTCGGGAAGGATCGACGCTGGAGTTTTATAGGAATACGATATATTCTTTTGATTGTTTTTTTAACCGTGATCTAGATTGCTTTTTTACAGCGAATGTTATGTTGGTTTTTTCTTCGATTGCAAGGCTTATATGGGTGGATCTACACCGTTCTAATTCAGGCCCATTAGATGAACGACCGGTAATTTCTAATTAATGTGGTAATTTCTGGGGAGTCCGTATAGGTATAGATAGATTATGCCATTTTTGACATAAGTAAGCTAATTATAGGTCTTTATTGAGCTAACCCAGGTAACTAAGCATATTAGAGCTAATTTAGCATTATAGAGCCAACTTAGGTCATTTTGGAGCTAACTTAGGTAAAATTGATCATTTTGGAACTAATTAACCTTATTATGTCATTTTCGAGGAAAATATGCTAATTATGACATTTTTTAAAACCAAAGTAAGCTAATTATGCCTTTTTTACATATGTAAGTTAAGTGTATGTCATTATTGAGCAAACCTAGGTAACTAAATATATTAGAGATAACTTAGCATATCAGAGCTAACTTAGGTCATTTCGGAGGAAACAAAGTTAAATATAGATCATTTAGGAGCTAAGTCGGGGTGTCGAGGTGGGGTCGGGGTGTCGTGTCGGGGTGTCGAGGCGGTCTCGGGGTGTCGTGTCAGGGTCCGGGTGTGGCATTGTGTAATAATTTATGGCCATTCATAGCCTCTTTGTTTTCTTCTTCTCTTCCCCTCCTCTTCTTCTTATTCTTCTTCTTTTCTTCTCCTAATAATTTCTGTCAAGAAATAACCTAACAAACCTACAAACTAACCTAACTAACCTAGAAACTAACCTCATCTAAATATAACTAACCTAACTAACCTAAAAAATCAAACTAACTAACCTAGAAGCAGGTTTATATTTCCTCCAAATAATCTGTTGTTACTGTTGAAATATTAACTTGATATACAACCTAAATGGGTTGGACTATGGTTATCACAACCACAAGCTTTGCAAGAAAACTAACACAGAAGGTTGTCACATGAAAACTGACATAACAGACTGGTTCAGAACAAGCAAAAATGCTCTACAAGGATTTAAGGGATTATCAAGGGATCACTATGTCAAAATCCACAAGTAAACTAACAACTTAAACAGGTTGCCAATTCCATGCCAAATCAAGTTTTATGCATCAGTATTACCATGCGGAATTACACATTGAGGCCTAACTTAGGATGGAGTTTGGACATCACCACGCAGGAAACATGTTTCTATATCTCTGCTATGTCACAATGAAGGTGGGATGGCTAGTAATAGCACTAGTTCCATTCAACCCAAATGGATTGGGATTAATTGACTTGACAGATTACCACAACCGTAACACAGTACATGTCGCGCGGATTCGCAAACAAAATTAGCACAACAGATGGGTTCAAATAAAAACAGGCTACATATTCTAAATCCAATCCCAGAACAGAGAGGCTAACCATGCAATCTATATCGGACACAGCAATTAAGGGACCACCAAACCAAAATCTACGAGTAAACTAACATCATAAACATTCTAGGCAGCCCAATCACAAACTAAAAGAAAAAAATAGGGGGAGCTCACCGGAGTGGGTCGGCGGGGCACCGGGGCAGCAGGGTGTCGGGGCGGCTAGGGCGTCGGGACGGCGGGCCTCCTGGTTGTCGAGTCGGCGGGGCGCCGGGCCGGCGGGGGCGGCGAGGGCGGGGTGGTGGACCGGCGCGACAGGGCGGCAGGGGGGTCAGGGGCGGCGAGGGCGGTGGGGGTCGGGAGCGGCGGCAAGGGCGGTGGCGGTCGGCGGTGGCGGGGGCGGATCGGGCACGGGGATGGCGCAGTGAGGGGAGAGAAAGAGGATGGCGCGGGCGCTGACCTTTTTTGTTAGGTCAAATCTCTATGTCGTCTGCTAGCAGACGGCAAAGAGCCTAGGTAGTGGAGTGAGGCCGGGGGGGGGGACGATCGTTAGGCGAGCCACTTTCTTTGTCGTCCGCTAGTGGACGGCAAAAAAGCTTTGTCGTTTGCTAGCGGACGGCAAAGAAAGTGGTCGTTAAGTTCTTCTCATTAGTGGGCCACCCACTCTCTTTGTCGTCTGCTAGCTGACGGCAAAGCTTTTATGTCGTCCGCTAGCTTACGGCAAACACGATCTTTGCCGTCTGCTCCTTCTTTGCCGTCAGTTTTCTGTAAGCTTATGGCAAAGACTGTCTTTGCCATTAGCTAGCTGACGACAAAGATCCTGATTCCAGTAGTGTAACACTAGTACAGTGAGGTGCTAAACAAACGGTTTTTAACCCCTTTCCGCGACGACATTTGGAACCGTCGCCAAGTGAGTGTGGGCGATAGGGGAGGTCCTTCCAACACGACCCAGAAACCGTCGGGGATATGCCCTCCTGGCACACACGCTCAGCAAAATGAGGTCGTGTGCGATCGGCGAGCACTCAAATACAGAAATACGTCAGTAGTGCTCAAAAAAATACAATTATACAGGCGAAACCATTTCCGGTCGTAAGTACATCCCACACAATCAGCCAGCACTAAACGTTTCCGTTCGTATATACATCCGACATAGTCGCTCCAAGGAAAACGTTTCTGTTCGCAAGCACATCACACACAATTTTTCCGGTTAAATCATTTGTGATAGCGTTTTCATTGCACACGGTATTAACAATTTTATCGTTTGTGTTGTTGAATTCATCACACACGGTGCCTAAAACAAACTGTGTGTCAAGGGCTATCCATCACACATAGTTTTTATGTGGTAAACGTTTGCGCGAGGTGGCCTAACGTAAGCAGTTTTCAAGAGGATGTCGTGTGTGATTGTTCATTAATCTAACACGGTTTATTCCTAGATACTATGTGCATTATTGAATGCATCGCACATGGTGTTTTCTCAATAACCGTTTGCAATAAAAAAAACCCAATTATCAGGCTAATTATCCGATTATTCATAATCCATTTATTAATCTAATTGACATTTCATATTACGCACACAATATATTTCATTTTCATAATTGAAATACATCAGAGTACAATATCATATAGCTTTAGCACTCAGCTACCCCATTGCACAACTACACCAGGACCAAGTTTCACATGCAACATCTATAACCTTTCAAAATTAGCATCATAGACGGTACATAGACAGATGTATCTCATCTGGAAAACTACTGAAGCAGAAGGCGAATATTGAGCCTTCATTGATGTTGAAGGTCTTTGTAACTTTAGGCCAGTGCTTGTGGATGATTGACCGTCCATCTTTCGTCCTCTTCAGGAACACTTCAATATTGAACCGTGGTTGTTGTATGAAAACTTTCCTCGCCTCCTGACCATACAGGTGGTTTGAGAGGTAATCATCAGTGAACTGCTTTGGAAAGGCATGAAAACAAGGATGTGCATAAATATCTTCTCTATATTGGAAATGAGGCAAAGGAATAAAAAAGGCATGGTATATTAGTTAGTTCCATCCTGTAGTGAACTGATGTCTTCTTCATTGTGCAGACAAAGATCTTGTTGTTTTTTGTCGCTAATTTCTTTATCCTAACAATCTTTCTGAGTTTCTTGACTTGACTGATATTCATGGACAACTCATTTCCCCATATGCAAAAAGGGTCGAACAGTGAGTCAAAACCTCTGACAGCAGGACCTACATGTGCAAGACCAAATTGTTAAAAACCTAAATATTAGAATGGTTCCTGCAATTGCACAATAATATGCTATTAGACAATGGACCATGCACGTGCTAACCACGATTGTAAACCTCAGTGCGTCCCATTGTTTCCCTGCAACACATATAAGATAGTTAGTCATCAGGTTAAGTAAGAGTTCGCATCCTATTTGTAAAATATGTTGATGAAAAATAAGCACATTGCAGATTCATCAGATTAATTCAAGCCACATGGAAAACCCATTTATCCAAACCAAGCATGATTAAGAACTAGGAAATATAGCACTTGTATATGTTTCTCCTGTATTAAGTGCAACCAAATTTGATTTATTCCTCACATGCACAACAATACAAAATTATACCCATGACAACTGGACATCGCAGTGTAGAATTGAACCAAGCAGTTAGCTAAACACCACAACAAATGAATCAAACATTAACTGAGCACCACATTTCACAATATAACATACTTCTAATAGAAGATCAGACAGTTAACCAAACCAATCATGCTTAACCACTTGGAGATATAGCAATTGTATTTTTTGTCATGTATTTACTACAGCCAAATTTAATTTATTCCTCACATGGTATACAATAACAGTATGCACCCACAACTATTGAATATCGCATTGCAGAATTGAACCAAACAAAATAGTTAACTAAACACCACAACAAATGAACCAAACGTTAACTGAGCACCACATTGCACAATATATCATACTCCTAATAGAAGACCAGATAGTTAACCAAGCCAAGCATGGTTAACAACATGGAAATATAGCAATTGTATTTGTTTCTCATGTACTTAGTACAGCCAAATTAGATTTATTTCTCACATGGTATACAATAAAAGAATGCACCCACAACAATTGAACATCGCATTGTAGAATTGAACCAAATAGCCAACCGCGTCGCGTCGTCGGCTCGCGAGGCGTCGACGGTGGCCTCGACGGCGAGGTGCTCCTCCAAGATCTGGGGGTCGACATGAATGGCAGCCATCACGACCTCATCCGCGCATGCGGCCGCGATTTGCTTCTCCTATGCTAAATGGTCCTTGGGATCCTGGCTATAATGTGCACACCATGGCTTAGGGCGGTGCTTATTTGGTGGAGGGGTCGGTGATTTCGGTGGAAGGTGTCGTGCCAACGGTCGGGGCATGTGGGGTGTGGAAGGAGAAGGAGGATGGGGGTCGGGTGTGGATTACCTGCCTGTATAGGCGAGGGCGAGCAGCATGGAGGAGGGTTGCCGGCAAGGAGGCGGCGCTGCAAACAAGGAGTGAAGGTTTCAACTTGAAACGGAAGGTGGAAATAGGGGAAATGTGGCTTTTGGAAAGGGGAGGGGCGGGGAGGTAGATATTTCCGCGGAAGCCGAAAATTTGGAATCGCTTCAGCGAAAAAACTGGCACGCAAAGTGTCATCAGACACGATCCCTTATTCAGAATTGTGTACGATATGTGAACATCACAAACGATTCAGATAGCTTAACCCGTGTGTGTTCAGTTTGAACGTCAAAAATTTTGGTTCGAATTTCCCTGGTTACAGTGGTCATCCACGTCATTGCATAATTTGGGTACACAAAGGAGACAATAGCTGTCAGGACCCCGATCCTAAGTCACACCGATCTAGCATGTAATACATCATATCACTTTGCGGCCTCACGCATGGTATTCCCATGGATGCCACCTTACCTGGCCCGGGACCATTTGCGCCTTTTGGCTCACGTATATCATAGTGTTGCTAGCATCCATATGACAGAGAACCCGGGCCGACATGACTAGTCGTAAACCCAAAGTGGCACTAACTTACAGGGATTGGCATACATGACCCAGCAACGAACATGTCGGTCATCAGCGAGTGAATCCGGGATGTAGTAGCTGGGCTAACAGGACTCCGGAGAATCTGGGCTGTAGCAGGCTAACAGGACTCCGGTAGACACCACGTGACATTTCCCTAAAGGGACAGACATAGGAACGAAGAAGGACACATGCCGGCCAGCCTAAGTGTTCCGGAGTAGTAGCAAGCTACCATGGATCAGTGGAAGCACTAGGAGACATTTCCCGGTAAGAGAGCTACCAAGGATAAATAACTAGGTTGTCGGATCCCACACATACCAAGCATTTCAAATCATACACACAATATGCTCGATATGTGCAAATACAACATGGCATCACGACAAAACTCTACAACTCAAAGTATTTATTCATTAGGCTCCGAAGAGCCAGATATTACAAACACGGGTCTGATGACCCAGCATTCAAGTCATACAAGCAACAAGCACAAGCGGAAGCTTAACTTATCTGAGTACAGACAACTACAAATGAAAAGGCTGAGAAGCCTGACTATCTACAAGACCCTGCCGAGGGCACAAGATCGTAGCTGAGGTAACAAGCTAAACGTCGAAGTCCGCGCGGAACTACTAGCGAGACTGAAGTCTCTCTACAAAAACATAAATTAAGCAAACGTGAGTACAAATGTACCCAGCAAGACTTACATCAGAACTAGCTACTTATGCATCAATATCAACAAAGGGGCGGTGGAGTTTAACTACAGCAAGCCAGCTTTGACTCGGTGGCTATTCTGAACTACGAATGCAAGTAACTCTTTTGATGTGGCGCACACGAGTCCACATATTCACCATATCAATACACCACTATGGATCCGCTCCCGTCTCCCTACGAGAACGCCATCCATAGCACTCACGCTTATCTTGCGCATTTTAGAGTATCCACTTTCACTTGTGTATGAACTGTACAGGCAACCCAGAAGTCCTTTACCGTGGACGCGGCTATTCGAATAGATCATTTATAACCCTGCAGGGGTGTACTTCTTCACACACGCTCTCGCCACTTATCGCCATGTACACGTCATGTATCTCGGCAACCTTCAAGCGGAAGCCTGGCAAGGGTGTCGGCCATGACCTGACTAACCACACAAGTCCCTAGTCTAGGATTATCGCCTATTCTGGTTCCATCCGCCGGGAGTCCAGCCGAGGTTTCCACATACGGCCCGAACGATGTGTGCAGGGTTCCCGAGACACCAAACGGGCGCCCGGTACACCATGCCACGTGCCTACCGCATCACAGCCCACCCCTCGGGCCAGCGCTGCGCACGGCCCCCAGCATACTACAAACACCAGAAACTACATGCAACTCCTGGACAAAGGACAGGGGCGTTTAATAAGTCGTGAGAGTCAATTAAGGATCCCAATGTGTGGTAGTAGCTGTTCATGGATCACAAACACAGAACTAAGTTCTTGAGGACGGTTCAATGAGACAACCCACCATGTACTCCTACATGGCCTCTCACCGCTACCTTTACCAAATCGTGTTCACACGCTTAGCTCTCAACAGTAAGACATGTTCACCACATTCCAATTCATCCCCGATGAATCAGACCCGACTCAACTCTAAGTAGTAGCAGGCATGACATCAAGCATGAATGAGTAGGCACATCAGGGCTGAAACAACTCCTACTCATGCTACCGGGTTTCATCTATTTACTGTGGCAATGACAGGTCATGCAAAGGAAAGGGGTTCAACTACTGCAGCAGGTAACAGTTGAATCGTTGTTTTCCTAATGCAGTAAAAGAGAGCAGGAGCGAGAGAGTGGGATTGTATCAAAATGAACAAGGGGGTTTTGCTTGCCGGGCACTCCTGAAGATAGTATAGCTCTTCATCGGTGTCATCGAACTCATCGTTGGAACACGTCTATCGAGAGGGGACAAATACCGGCAAACAGAGAAAGAACACAATCAATGCAATGCAACAATATGATGCATGATCATGACATGGCAATATGCTGTGAGTTGAGCTAATGAGGCTAGCAACAATTTAAATGGAGTTGGTTTGAACACTAGATTCAAATTCAAACTCCACATAAGGCATTTCAAATGCCATTAATTCAAATTGTCATATACAGTATCTTTAGGTTGCTCAAACATGCATGAAAATGCCATAAACAGATTCTTTGGATTTTTTTGATAATTTTTCATGTATAACTTATTTCATTCTGAGCTATAGATTATTTTCTATGATTTTTTGAAGTTCAAATCATTTTCTGGATTTTTCTGCTTATTTAGAATTAAACAAAATCCAGTAAATGATTTATTGCGTCAGCATGACATCACGCTAACGTCAGCAGTCAACGGAGCGGCCCAGCTCAAACTGACCAGTGGGTCCTGCGTGTTAGTTACCAACGAAACTATCCTGGTTTAATTAGCACTAATCCTAGATTAAACTAATTAGTTTCAAAACTAAACTAGGTTAATTAGCCAGGCTGGGCCCGCATGTCATTGACCCATGGGGAAGTCAAACAGGGCCAACCTGGGTCAAACTCGCCGGAGTTGACTCGCGGCTCGTGCCGGCAAGGCCAGAGACGGCGGAAGGGCTCGGGACTTGCCCACAGTCGACCAAATCGACTGTGGTTTGGTCCTATGTGTAGCTGGGGATCGCACGCATCCAGTGGAGCCTTCAGCTCATGCCGGGGCGGACCCAAACAACGGCGGCGACGACGTAGGTGGCGGCCGGAGTTCGGGCGCACTCGGGAACGAGGTTACGGTGGTCGTGGCATTCCGTGCTTGGCTCCCACGACACCTACGCAGCACGACGAGCACGTGGGTTAAGTCGGTTGGTGTCGGGACCCCGATTCTAAGTCACACTGATCTAGCATGTAACACCTCATATCACTTTGCGGCCTCACGCACGGTATTCCCACGGGTGTCGCCTTACCATGGCCCGGGACCGTTTGCGCCTTTTGGCTCACGTATATGATAGTGTCGCTAGCATCCATATGACAAAGAACCCGGGACGACATGACTAGTCGTGAACCCAAAGTGGCACTAACTTATGGGAACAGGCATACATGAAACAACATCGAGCATGTCGGTCAGCAGCGTGTGAATCCGGGCTGTAGCAACTGGGCTAACAGGACTCCGGGAACCCGGGCTGTAGCAGGCTAGGCAGGACTCCGGATGTCACCGCGTGACATTTCCCCGAAGGGATAGACACAGGAACGAAGTGAATCACATGCCGGCCAGTCTAAGTGTTCTGGAGCAGTAGTGCTGGGCTAGCAGGACTCCGGTAAACCGGGCTGTAGCGGACTACGATGGCTCGGTGGAAGCACTAGACTACATTTCCCCTTAAGAGAGGCTACCAAGGATAGACAACTAGGTTGTCGGATCCCACACATAGCAATACACATTACACGTACGCATAACATGCAAGTATGTGCTGTACAACATGGCATCAGAACATAACGCAAACTCATATAGATAAAAGGCCCAGAAGAGCCACATAGCATTAAGTACAAACAGGGGTCACATGACCCATCATTCAGAACATACAAGCAACGGAAGCATTACATGTCTGAGTACAGACAACTACAAAAGAAAAGGCTGAGAAGCCTGACTATCTACAAGCCCCTCCCAAGGGTACAAGATCGTAGCTGAGGTACAAGCTACTCGTCGAAGTCCAAGCAGAACTACTAGTAAGACTGAAGTCTCCACTGCAAAAACATAAATAAAGCAACATGAGTACAAAGGTACTCAGCAAGACTTACATCTGATCCTATCATACATGCACTAGTATCAAGGAGGCAATGTGGGGTTCAGTTGCAGCAAGCCAGCTTTGACTCAGTGGCTAACCTATTCTACGACTACGAGTAACTTCTTTGAGGTAAGAAAGGGCACACGAGTCCACTAATCACCACCTCAATACACCACTATGTGGATTCATTCCCGTCTCACTACGAGAAGCCATCCATAGCACTCACACTTATCTTGAGCATTTTAGAGTATCCACTTCAAGTTGTCTATGTACCACGTAAGCATCCAAGAAGTCCATAACCGAGTACACGGCTATTCGAATAGATCATGATAACCCTGCAGGGGTGTACTGCTCACACACGCTCTTGCCACTTACCGCCATGTACACGTCATGTATCTCGGCAACCTTCAAGCAGAAGCCTGGCGAGGGTGTCGGCCACGACCTGACTAACCACACAAGACTCTAGTCCAGGTTTATCGCCTATTCAGGTTCCATCCGCAAGGAGATCCGGCCGGGGTGTCGCTCACGGCCCCAAACGATGTGTGCAGGGTTCCCAAGCCCACCTCGCCGGATGGATCTACGCTTGGTACACCGTGCCACTTGTGCCTAGTCTGTCCCAAGCCCACCTGGCCGGGTGCCACTTGGTAGACTACTAACACTACCTACAAACACCAGAAACTAATTGCAACTCCTGGACAGAGATCAAGTTGGTTAATAAGTCGAGAGGGGTTGAGTTACCGGAACCCAATGTGTGGTAGTAGCTAGTCATTGGACAACATACACAGAACTCAGTGCTTAAGGACGGTTCCAGTGAGACAACCCACCATGTACTCCTACATGGCCTCTCACCGCTACCTTTACCAAATCGTGTTCATACACTTAACTCTCAGCACCAGAACATATCGTAACACTCCAATTCATTCCCAATGAATCAGACCTGACACAACTCTAAGCAATAGCAGGCATGGCATGGTAGGAACACAACATGGCTCAATCAACTCCTACACATGCTAGTGGGTTTCAACTATTTACTGTGGCAATGACAGGTCATGCAGAGGAATGGGTTCAACTACCGCAGCATAAAGTAGCAGTTGAATCATTGTTGTCCTAATGCAATAAAAGAGAGCAGGAGCGAGAGTAGGATTGTATCGGAATGAACAAGGGGGGTTTGCTTGCCTAGTAGATCAATAGGGTTCCACTGCTCCTCAGACAGGTACTCTCGAGCACTCTTCGGAGCAGGACCTATCGAGAAGGAACGGTGTCGACAATCAATAAAAAAGCATATGCAACAATATGATGCATGATCATGGCATGTAGATGTGATGCTGTTTGAGTTAATGCAACTAGCATTTAACTTGGAAGAGGTCCATTTGAACCAAAGGTTCAAATGCAATTCTAAGTTAAGTCCCTTTAAATGCCATAAGTGTGTTTTCATATATACAACATGTATAGGTTGGTTTTTCATGCACGAAAATGGTACAGATGGATAGATTGAATTTGTTTGATAATGTTTCATATATAACTTATTTCAATCTGAGTTACGGTTGAATTTGTATGAATTTTAGAAGTTTTGGCTATTTTCTGGAAATTCCTGATTTAATTTAAATCCAGAAAATAAATAACTGCATCAGCATTGCGTCATGCTTGCGTCAGCAAGTCAACAGCGCTGACTGGGTCAAACCTGACGTGTGGGATCCACACGTCAGTGACACAGTGTTAAACAGGGGGTTTACTAATCTAATTAAAAGATTAGGGCGCACTGGGCCCACATGTCAGTGTCAGGGGGATTAATCAGGCGGTGATTAGCGCTAAGCTAATCACCTGCCAGGCCGGACCCACGTGGCAGGGCTCAGGCGACGGGGCTCGTCGCCGGCAACCACTGGCCATGGCGGTGTCCCCGCTGGAAGCCACGGAAGCGGCGGCTGGGGGCACCAGGAGGTTGCCCGTGCTCCCGCGCATCCAGGGGAGCCAGCGAGAGGCTGCGGGGACGGCGGAGCTCGCCGGAGCGGAGCTCGCGGCGGTGGCCGGAGTTCGGCCTCGGGCAGGATCGTGGCTGCAGCTTGCAAAAGACAAAGGGGAGAGGAGGATTCGAGGTGGGAGCTCACGGGGAGTCCAGCAGAGGAAACGGCGGCTCGGGGGAGGCTCTGCAGGCGACGGACGGGCGGTGGAGATCCACGGCGGACGGAGTTGAAGATGACGGCGGAGGCGGCGATACGGTGCGTCCCCAGTTGCCTGGCTCGTCGAGGACGTAGAAGACGTCGTGGCGGAGCTCTCGGGCGCGGAGAGAGGTCGAGGGGGAGGCGGTGGCTGCGGCAGCGGCGAGCGGTGGCGACGGTGGCGTTTGGCCGTGCGCGAGAGAGAGCGAGGGAAGAGGAAATGGGCACGGGAGAGAGCAAGAGAGGTGCGGGGCGGCCCGTGGCGTCGCGCGGGGCATCCAGGCGACGAGGGGGAGGACAGGCAGGCTGGTGGCTTGGCGGCACGGCCGCGCGCGCGCTGGCCACATGCCTGGCCGACTGGCGCTGGCGGGCTGGTCCAGCTGGGCCGCAGGTAAGCACAGGTAGGTTTTTTTCCATTTCTGTTTCTTTTCTATTTTTCTGACATTTGTTTGGTTTAATAAAAATAATAAACCATTTTATTTTCTTATGCCAATTTTTGTAGGGGCTAGTGGTATTATTCCAGAGCTCCTCAACAAATGGCATAATTTTTGGACAATATTATATATATATATAACAATATATATCCAAAGCAAATAATTACAGCATTAATTCCAAATGCCCAAAATAAATATTTATGAGCTCCTAAAAATATTGGTTTGATTTTTATGTCTGTCCAATATTATCAGAGAGCAACATGAACATTTTCTTGGACCCTTTTGGAGCAATTTTTATCTGGGTCATTTCCAGAAATGATTCTGAGGGTTTCCCAAATCCCCACTTCAAATTTAAATGGAATTTAAACATGATGCACACATGACTAGCTAGTCTAGGTCATACCAAAACTAGGGATGTGACAACTCGCCCCCACTTGAAAGAATCTTGTCCCGAGATTCAGGGGTCGATGGAAAATAGGTGGGGTACTCCAGTCGAAGACGATCTTCTCGCTCCCAAGTAGCATCGCTCTCGGAATGATGAGACCACTGAACCTTGAGAAACTTGGTGTTCTGACATCGGGTCACACGCTCTGCTTGATCAGGAATGCGAATAGGGTACTCTCGATATGTGAGGTTATCTTGGAGATCAAGCGTTTCGTGGTCCACTCCGCGGATGGGATCCGAGAAGCAACGCCTGAGTTGAGAGACGTGGAAGACATCATGGACTCGAGAAAGATGTGGGGGTAGTTCCCACTGGTAGGCAACCTCTCCTCGTTTAGTGAGAATGAGGAACGGACCAATATAACGAGGAGCCAACTTGCCCTTGATACCGAATCGATGGGTACCCTTTAGAGGAGTAACCCGAAGGTAAGCCTTGTCGCCAACTTCATAAGCCACTTCCTTATGACGACGGTCATACTGGCTCTGTTGACGAGACTGGGCTGTTTTCAAATTCTCACGAATGATGCGAACTTGCTCTTCTGCTTCCTGGATCATGTCTGGTCCAAAGAATTGTCTTTCACCGGTTTCTGACCAGTTCAAAGGTGTTCGACATCTTCGTCCATACAGAATCTCGAAAGGAGCTTTCTTAAGACTGGATTGATAGCTATTGTTATAAGCAAACTCGGTGAAAGGTAGGCATTTCTCCCAATCCATACCGAATGAGATAACGCAAGCTCTAAGCATGTCTTCGAGAATTTGGTTGACCCTTTCCACCTGACCACTTGATTGAGGGTGGAAAGCGGTACTGAAGGAAAGATGGGTGCCCATGGCAGTTTGGAAACTCTCCCAGAAATGAGAAGTGAAGAGACTACCACGGTCTGAATTGATCTCTAGTGGAACACCATGAAGTGACACTATTCGAGAAATATATAAGTCAGCGAGCTGACTAGCAGTGATACTCTCTCGAACAGGTAGGAAGTGAGCCACTTTGGACAGGCGATCAATGACTACGAAGGTAGCATTATTCCCTTTCTTGGTCCTGGGAAAGCCGGTGATGAAGTCCATACCAACTTTGTCCCATTTCCACTCAGGAATAGCTAAAGGCTGAAGGGTGCCAGCAGGCCTTTGATGCTCTGCCTTAACGCGACAACAAACGTCACAGTTAGCTATGAACTCAGCAATTTCTCTCTTCATCCTAGTCCACCAGAACCTCTGGCGTAGGTCCTGATACATCTTAGTACTACCGGGATGAATCGTGAGAGGGGATTCATGCGCCTCCTTAAGGATCAATTGCCGAAGATGTTGCTTCTTGGGAACCACCAGACGGTTCTCGATGAGAACAACACCTCGATCATCTATAGAGAAACTACCAGCAATACCCTTGGCAATGTTTCTCTTGATCTGGGTAATCCCCGTATCATGCTTCTGGGCTTCTATGATATGATCCACAAGAGTAGGCTTCGCCACCAAGGTAGAAAGGAATCCTTGAGGAGCAATGTGAAGGTTAAGCTTACAGAATTCCTCATGGAGAAGTGGTTGGCCCTGCTGCAACATAAGATTGTTGCAATAGGACTTACGACTTAGTGCATCAGCCATGACATTGACCTTGCCTGGGGTGTAGGTAATCCCTAAGTCGTAATCTGAGATCAACTCCAACCAACGTCTTTGCCTAAGGTTCAAATCTGGTTGGGTGAAAATATACTTGAGACTCTCGTGATCGGTGTAAATCTCGCAACGTTTACCAAGAAGGTAATGTCGCCATGTCTTAAGAGCATAGACTACGGCTGCGAGCTCTAGATCATGTGTAGGATAATTCTCCTCATGTGGATGCAACTGTCGAGATGCATAGGCAATCACATGACGATCCTGCATAAGAATGCAGCCTAGTCCCTGTCATGAGGCGTCGCAGTAGATAACAAAGTCTTTAGTGAAATCCGGTGGCACAAGTATGGGGGCAGAAGTCAGGCGTCTTTTCAGTTCCTGAAAACTGTATTCACACTGTGGGGACCACTCAAACTTTTTATCCTTCTTGAGAAGTTCCGTGAGGGGTTTGGCTACTTTGGAGAAGTTTTCAACGAAGCGGCGACAATAACTGGCTAGACCAAGGAAACTCCTAACTTGTTTAACTGTTTCAGGTGGATTCCAATCAAGAACAGCCTGAACTCTCTCAGGATTGACAGCAATGCCCTTACCAGAGATCACGTGGCCTAGGTAGGTCACTTCTGGCAACCAAAATTCGCACTTGGAGAACTTGGCATAAAGGCGGTGCTCTCTGAGTTTTTCTAACACAAGTCTAAGATGTTCGGCATGCTCTTCCTCGTTCTTCGAGTAGATAAGGATATCATCGAGGTAAACCACGACGAACTTGTCTAAGTACTCCATGAAGATCGAGTTCAACAAGCGGGAGAAGGTAGCTGGAGCATTGGTTAGACCAAAGGACATGACGGTGTACTCGTACTGGCCATAACGAGTGACAAAAGCCGTCTTAGGAATGTCCCCGTTTCTAATCTTGATTTGATGGTAGCCTAACCTCAAATCCATCTTGGAAAAGACTGAGGATCCAGCGAGTTGATCATACAGGTCGTTGATCCTGGGGAGCGGATACTTGTTCTTTATCGTGACCAAATTAACGGGACGATAATCTACAACCATCTAGTCCGTACCATCCTTCTTCTTGACAAAGAGAACGGGGCAAGCCCAAGGAGAAGAACTAGGACGGATGAAACCCTTTTGCAAGGATTCATCGAGTTGTTTCTTAAGCTCGGCTAGCTCTAAGGGTGCCATCTTGTAAGGTCTCCTAGAAATTGGGGCGGTTCCTGGGATAAGATCTATGACAAACTCTACATCCCTGTCAGGTGGAATACCTGGCAGTTCTTCTGGAAAGACATCCGCAAAGTCACGGACTACCGGGATATCCTCAAGGTCTGGAAGAGGGCTGGCATTAAGAGAATAAAGCTGATGCTTTGCAATTCTGGTGGAGACAGTGACTATCTTGCCAGATGGGTGTGTGAGCTGAACAGACCGGGTGTAACAATCAATCTTGGCATAATGAGCTTTCATCCAGTCCAGACCCAAGATGATGTTAATATCTAAAGACTTGAGAGATATCAAGGAAGCTAGGAATACAAGTCTATCAACATGTATTTCATTGCCATAACTTATCCTAGAAGTTTGCCATTTGGATCCAGGAGTTTGAATGAGTAGTGGGAAGGGCATGTCATTAAATGACATGTCGTGCAAGCGGGCATAACTTTCGGAAATGAAGGAATGAGACGCCCCACACTACAAGGATAACCCCTATAAAGCAACACATATTCTACAACATTTTGACCATAGGTTGCAAAATTCACAAGAGATACGCATATAAGCGTTGCGGCATATGCGTTGTAGACTTACATCTCATGACCATAGTGTCATACATAGATTGCAACAGATCTTATATGTTGCCTTGTATGTGTTCTATATTATGTATGTTATAAGACTGGAAATTTACATAATTAAAAATAAAAATTAGAGACGCCGACACACATAATGAATGTGGTGGCAAAAATATCTGCTAACCATTCGAGCGAAAACCAAATCACACGTAGTCCCTTCATTTTATTCTCCGATCCACACCAGGTTAAATCCTATTCGGTTAAAGGCATCGGCACAAACGGGCGCACCCCATTGACCCTTTTTTCTGTTTATTAAAGAACAAAAAATGATGAGTGGCGATGGGATTGGACTCTAGACATCTTCTTTCAAATACAAACCCAGTAAACACTAGAACATCTAAATTCTTGTGCCTACTAACTTCATTTTCCCATTTTATTCTTTCTTCAGTTCGGGGAAGCCCCCGGTTTTGGGAAGATTCCCTAGACGGGTTTTTTTGGACCGCTTTTGTTCGTTTATTCTTTCTTTTTTTCTATTTCTATTTTTTTATTTTTGCAAAATGCATGAATTTTTTTTCAGTATCGATGAACTTTTTTCAAAATTGAGATTTGCTTCTAAATTGATGTTTTTTCTTCAAAATTGATGAACTCATTTGAAATTTGGGAAATTTTATTGAAAATTGATGAACTTTTTCCAAATTCGATGGACTTTTTTTAATTCAATGTACATTTTTTGAAATCGATGAGCTTTCTTCAAAATTGATGAAATTTTTCATATTCGTGAAATTTTTGTCCAATTCATAAAAGTTTCTCAAATATATGTTTTCTTGTTTTTGCTAACTTTTCCCAAATCGATGAACTTTTTTTAAATTCATGAACATTTTTTTAAATTGATGAACTTTTTAAATTTCATGATTTGTTTAGAAAATTGTGAACTTTTTCGGAATTCTATGAACTTTTCAAAATTGTGTTAACCGTTGGCCGGTTTTTTCCGTCAATCAGAAGCACAGCACATCCGAGAGAATTAAAACAGGAGGCGAGAAAGCAAGTTGAGCGAGAATAAATAAGAGATGGGCTTGGAGGGAAAATAAGCCCAGTAACAGCTTACCCTGCAGATCGTCCCGGGATAAGAGATGGGCTTGAAGAGAAAGGCAAGTTGAACTCGTTGCTGTAGGGCCGAGTTCTTTTCTCCCTTCGATCCAACAAGTTCCCCTTAAAACACAAGAAACAAATAAATGTTGTAGCCATAAGCATATGTAAACACTAGTCTATCCTGTTTTCTGACAAAATTTTTATATCACAGGCATTAATTTTTTTCCGCAGCAGGCGTAAATTGAAATAAAAAGCAAAATTAAGCAGCGTTGGACTATGAATTGTAGGCATATTTTTTTTAGCAGTAGGGAAATATTACGAGGTCACAAAATAGTGAGGCATGACAGAAAATAAGAATGATTTTATACCATTTTATTATAATATATTAAAGATATTAAAATGCACATATACAATTAAGTCCGCGAGGCAAAATTCCCTTGAACCGGAACCAAAGCTGGGGGAGGTTTGCGGGCGTCCGGACTCGTGCTAATGTACACAGTCCCACCAGAACACTCTCCCGCGCGAACCGCTCTAGGACAAAATTTCATACCGCAAGCATAAATAGGTTTTTTCCGTAGTAGGCGTAAATTGAAATAAAAAATCAAAATTAAGCAGCATTGGACTATGAATTGTAGGCATGATTGTTTTCGAGCGGCAGGGAAATATTACGTGGTCACAAAATAATGAGGCACGATAGAAAATAAGAATGATTTTTTGTTATAATATATTAAAGGTATTAAAACGCACATATACGATTAAGTTCGCGAGCCAAAATCCCCTCAATTCGGAAGCAAAGCTGGGGGATGTTTGCGGGCGTCCGAACTCGTGCTAATGTACGCAGTCCCACAAGAACACTCTCCAGCGTGAACTGCTCTACGACAAAATTTCGTACCCCAGGCATAAATAGATATTTTTTCGCCGTAGGCGTAAATTGAAATAAAAAAGCAAAAATAAGCAGCGTTGGACTATGAATTGTAGGCATTTTTTTGAGCGGTAGGGAAATATTATGAGGTCACAAAATAATGAGGCATTACCGAAAATAAGAATGATTTTATACTCTTTTATTATAATATATTAAAGTTATTAACACACACATATACAGTTAAGTCCGCGAGCCAGAATCTCGAAACGGAACCAAAGCTGGGGAAGTTTGAAGGCATCCGGACTCGTGCTAATGTACGCAGTTCCAACAAAACACTCTCCCACGCGAACCGCTGTAGGAACTGCGCCGGCGTATCGATGTCTGTTGGGGAACGTAGTACTTTCAAAAAATTTCCTACGCATAAGCAAGATCATGGTGATGCATAGCAACGAGAGGGGAGAGTGTTGTCCACGTACCCTCGTAGACCGACAGCGGAAGCGTTATTACAACGCGGTTGAAGTAGTCGAACGTCTTCACGATCCGACCGATCAAGTACCGAACGTACGACACCTCCGAAGTTCTACACACGTTCAGCTCGATGACGTCCCTCGAACTCCGATCCAGCCGAGTGTTGAGGGAGAGTTTCGTCAGCACGACGGCGTGGTGACGATGATGATGTTCCACCGACGCAGGGCTTCGCCTAAGCTTCGCGACGGTATTATCGAGGTGTAATCTGGTGGAGGGGGGCACCGCACACGGCTAAAATATCGTATATCAAGTCTGTCTAGAGGTGCCCCCCTGCCCCCGTATATAAAGGAGCAAGGGGAAGAGGGCCGGCCAAGGGGAGGTGGCGCGCCCAAGGGGGGAGTCCTACTCCCATCGGGAGTAGGACTCCTCCCTTCCTTGTGGGAGTAGGAGAAGGGAAGGGGGAAGGAGAAAGAAGGAAGGGGGCGCCCCCCCTCCCTAGTCCAATTCGGACTAGCCCATGGGGAGGGGTGCGGCCACCCTTTGGGGTCTTTCTCTCCTTTCCCGTATGGCCCATTAAGGCCCAATACGAATTCCCATAACTCTCCGGTACTCCGAAAAATACCCGATTCACTCGGAACCTTTCCGAAGTCCGAATATAGTCGTCCAATATATCGATCTTTACGTCTCGACCATTTCGAGACTCCTCGTCATGTCCCCGATCTCATCCGGGACTCCGAACTCCTTCGGTACATCAACATACATAAACTCATAATAAAACTGTCATCGTAACTTTAAGCGTGCGGACCCTTCGGGTTCGAGAACTATGTAGACATGACCGAGACACCTCTCCGGTCAATAACCAATAGCGGGACCTGGATGCCCATATTGGCTCCCACATATTCTACGAAGATCTTTATCGGTCAGACCGCATAACAACATACGTTGTTCCCTTTGTCATCGGTATGTTACTTGCCCGAGATTCGATCGTCAGTATCTCGATACCTAGTTCAATCTCGTTACCGGCAAGTCTCTTTACTCGTTCCGTAATACATCATCCCACAACTAACTCATTAGTCACAATGCTTGCAAGGCTTATAGTGATGTGCATTACCGAGTGGGCCCTGAGATACCTCTCCGACAATCGGAGTGACAAATCCTATTCTCGAAATACGCCAACCCAACAAGTACCTTTGGAGACACCTGTAGAGCACCTTTATAATCACCCAGTTACGTTGTGACGTTTGGTAGCACACAAAGTGTTCCTCCGGTAAATGGGAGTTGCATAATCTCATAGTCATGGGAACATGTATAAGTCATGAAGAAAGCAATAGCAACATACTAAACGATCGGGTGCTAAGCTAACGTAATGGGTCATGTCAATCACGTCATTCTCCTAATGAGGCGATCCCGTTAATCAAATAACAACTCATGTCTATGGCTAGGAAACATAACCATCTTTGATTAACGAGCTAGTCAAGTAGAGGCATACTAGTGACACTTTGTTTGTCTATGTATTCACACATGTATTATGTTTCCGGTTAATACAATTCTAGCATGAATAATAAACATTTATCATGATATAAGGAAATATATAATACTTTATTATTGCCTCTAGGGCATATTTCCTTCAGTCTCCCACTTGCACTAGAGTCAATAATCTAGTTCACATCGCCATGTGATTTAACATCAATAATTCACATCACCATGTGATTAACACCCATAGTTCACATCTCTATGTGACCAACACTCAAAGGGTTTACTAGAGTCAATAATCTAGTTCACATCGCTATGTGATTAACACCCAAAGAGTACTAAGGTGTGATCATGTTTTGATTGTGAGATAATTTTAGTCAACGGGTCTGTCACATCCAGATCCGTAAGTATTTTGCAAATTTCTATGTCTATAATGCTCTGCATGGAGCTACTCTAGCTAATTGCTCCCACTTTCAATATGTATCTAGACCGAGACTCAGAGTCATCTAGATTTAGTGTCAAAACTTGCATCGACGTAACCCTTTACGATGAACCTTTTGTCACTTCCATAATCGAGAAACATATCCTTATTCCACTAAGGATAATTTTGACCGCTGTCCAGTGATCTACTCCTAGATCACTATTGTACTCCCTTGCCAAAATCAGTGTAGGGTATACAATAGATCTGGTACACAGCATGGCATACTTTATAGAACCTATGGCCAAGGCATAGGGAATGACTTTCATTCTCTTTCTATCTTCTGCCGTGGTCGGGCTTTGAGTCTTACTCAATTTCACACCTTGTAACACAGGCAAGAACTCTTTCTTTGACTATTCTATTTTGAACTACTTCAAAATCTTGTTAAGGTATGTACTCATTGAAAAAACTTATCAAGCGTTTTGATCTATCTCTATAGATCTTGATGCTCAATATGTAAGCAGCTTCACCGAGGTCTATCTTTGAAAAACTTCTTTCAAACACTCCTTTATGCTTTGCGGAATAATTCTACATTATTTCTGATCAACAATATGTCCTTCACATATACTTATCAGAAATGTTGTAGTGCTCCCACTCACTTTCTTGTAAATACAGGCTTCACCGCAAGTCTGTATAACACTATATTCTTTGATAAACTTATCAAAGTATATATTCCAACTCCGAGATGCTTGCACCAGTCCATAGATGGATCGGTGGAGCTTGCATATTTTGTTAGCACCTTTAGGATTGACAAAACCTCCTGGTTGCATCATATACAACTCTTCTTTAATAAATCCATTAAGGAATGCAGTTTTGTTTATCCCTTTGCCATATTTCATAAAATGCGGCAATTGCTAACATGATTCGGACAGACTTAAGCATAGATACGAGTGAGAAACTCTCATCGTAGTCAACATCTTGAATTTGTCGAAAACCTTTTGCGACAATTCTAGCTTTGTAGATAGTTACACTACTATCAGCGTCCGTCTTCCTCTTGAAGATCCATTTAATCTCAATGGCTCGCCGATCATTGGGCAAGTCAATCAAAGTCCATACTTTGTTCTCATATATGGATCTTATCTCAGATTTCATGGCCTCAAGCCATTTTGCGGAATCTGGGCTCACCATCGCTTCTTCATAGTTCGTAGGTTCGCCATGGTCTAGTAACATGACCTTCAGAAGAGGATTACTGTACCACTCTGGTGCGGATCTTACTCTGCTTTATCTACGAGGTTTGGTAGTAACTTGATCTGAAGTTACATGATCATCATCATTAACTTCCTCACTAATTGGTGTAGGAGTCACAGGAACAGATTTCTGTGATGAACTACTTTCCAATAAGGGAGCAGGTACAGTTACCTCATCAAGTTCTACTTTCCTCCCACTCACATCTTTCGAGAGAAACTCCTTCTCTAGAAAGGATCCATACTAAGCAACGAATGTCTTTGCCTTCGGATCTGTGATAGAAGGTGTACCCAACTGTCTCCTTTGGGTATCCTATGAAGATACATTTCTCCGATTTGGGTTTGAGCTTATCAGGATGAAACTTTTTCACATAAGCATCACAACCCCAAACTTTAAGAAACGACAACTTTGGTTTCTTGCCAAACCACAGTTTATAAGGCGTCGTCTCAACGGATTTTGATGGTGCCCTATTTAACGTGAATGTAGCTGTCTCTAATGCATAACCCCAAAAAGATAGTGGTAAATTGGTAAGAGACATCATAGATTGCACTATATCCAATAAAGTACGGTTATGACGTTCGGACACACCATTATGCTGTGGTGTTCCAGGTGGCGTGAGTAGTGAAACTATTTCACTTTGTTTTGACTGAAGGCCAAACTCGTAACTCAAATATTTTACCTCTGCGATCATATCGTAGAAACTTTTATTTTCTTGTTACGATGATTCTCCACTTCACTCTGAAATTCTTTGAACTTTTCAAATGTTTCAGACTTGTGTTTCATCAAGTAGATATACCCATATCTGCTCAAATCATCTGTGAAGGTCAGAAAATAATGATACCTGCTGCGAGCCTCAATATTCATCGGACCACATACATCTGTATGTATGATTTCCAACAAATCTGTTGCTCTCTCCATAGTTCCGGAGAACGGCGTTTTAGTCATCTTGCCCATGAGGCACGGTTCGCAAGCATCAAGTGATTCATAATCAAGTGATTCCAAAATCCCATCAGTATGGAGTTTCTTCATGCGCTTTACACCAATATGACCTAAACGGCAGTTCCACAAATAAGTTGCACTATCATTATTAACTTTGCATCTTTTGGCTTCAATATTATGAATATGTGTATCACTGAGATCCAACAAACCATTTTCGTTGGTGTGTATGACCATAAAAGGTTTTTATTCATGTAAACAGAACAACAATTGTTCTCTAACTTAAATGAATAACCGTATTGCAATAAACATGATCAAATCATATTCATGCTCAACGCAAACACCAAATAACACTTATTTAGTTTCAACACTAATCCCGAAAGTATAGGGAGTGTGTGCGATGATGATCATATCAATCTTGGAACTACTTCCAACACACATCGTCACCTCGCCTTTTACTAGTCTCTGTTTATTCTGCAACTCCGTTTTCGAGTTACTACTCTTTAGCAACTGAACCAGTATCAAATACTGAGGGGTTGCTATAAACACTAGTAAGTACACATCAATAACATGTATATCCAATATACCTTTGTTCACTTTGCCATCCTTCTTATCCACCAAATACTTGGGGCAGTTCCGCCTCCAGTGACCAGTTCCTTTGCAGTAGAAGCACTTAGTCTCAGGCTTAGGACCAGACTTAGGCTTCTTCACTTGAGCAGCAACTTGCTTGCCGTTCTACTTGAAGTTCCCCTTCTATCCCTTTGCCCTTTTCTTGAAACTAGTGGTCTTGTTAACCATCAACACTTGATGTTTTTCTTGATTTCTACCTTCGTCGATTTCAGCATCACGAAGAGCTTGGGAATTACTTTCGTCATCCCTTGCATACTATAGTTCATCACGAAGTTCTACTAACTTGGTGATGGTGACTAGAGAATTCTGTCAATCACTATTTTATCTGGAAGATTAACTCCCACTTGATTCAAGCGATTGTGGTACCCAGACAATCTGAGCACATGCTCACTAGTTGAGCGATTCTCCTCCATCTTTTAGCTATAGAACTTGTTGGAGACTTCATATCTCTCAACTCGGGTATTTGCTTGAAATATTAACTTCAACTCCTGGAACATCTCATATGGTCCATGACGTTTAAAAACGTCTTTGAAGTCCCGATTCTAAGCCGTTAAGCATGGTGCACTAAACTATCAAGTAGTCATCATATTGAGCTAGCCAAACGTTCATAACGTCTGCATCTACTCCTGCAATAGGTCTGTCACCTAGCGGTGCATCATGGACATAATTTTTTCTGTGCAGCAATGAGGATAATCCTCAGATCACGGATCCAATCCGCATCTTTGCTACTAACATCTTTCAACATAATTTTTCTCTAGGAACATATCAGAAATAAACAGGGAAGCAACAACGCGAGCTATTGATCTACAACATAATGTGCAAAATACTATCAGGACTAAGTTCATGATAAATTTAAGTTCAATTAATCATATTACTTAAGAACTCCCACTTAGATAGACATCTCTCTAATCATCTAAGTGATTACGTGATCCAAAGCAACTAAACCATGACCGATTAACACGTGAGATGGAGTAGTTTCAATGGTGAACATCACTATGTTGATCATATCTACTATATGATTCACGCTCGACCTTTCGGTCTCTGTGTTCCGAGGCCATATCTGTATATGCTAGGCTCGTCAAGTTTAACCCGAGTATTCCGCGTGTGCAACTGTTTTGCACCCGTTGTATTTGAACGTAGAGCATATCACACCCGATTAACACGTGGTGTCTCAGCACGAAGAACTTTTGCAACGGTGCATACTCAGGGAGAACACTTTTATCTTGAAATTTTAGTGAGAGATCATCTTATAATGCTACCGTCAATCAAAGCAAGATAAGATGCATAAAGGATTAACATCACATGCAATCAATATAAGTGATATGATATGGCCATCATCATCTTGTGCTTGTGATCTCCATCTCCAAAGCACCGTGCTTGTGATCTCCATCTCCGAAGCACCATCACGATCACCATCGTCACCGGCTCGACACCTTGATCTCCATCGTAGTATCGTTGTCGTCTCGCCAACTTATTGCTTTTACAACTATCGCTATCGTTTAGTGATAAAGTAAAACTATTACATGGCGATTGCATCTCATACAATAAAGCGACAACCATATGGCTCCTGCCAGTTGCCGATAACTTGGTTACAAAACATGATCATCTCATACAACACATTATATCACATCATGTCTTGACCATATCACATCACAACATGCCCTGCAAAAACAAGTTAGACGTCCTCTACTTTGTTGTTGCAAGTTTTACGTGGCTGCTACGGGCTTAGCAAGAACCGTTCTTACCTACGCATCAAAACCACAACGATAGTTTGTCAAGTTGGTGCTGTTTTAACCTTCGCAAGGACCGGGCGTAGCCACACTCGGTTCAACTAAAGTGAGAGAGACAGACACCCGCCGGTCACCTTTAAGCAACGAGTGCTCGCAACGGTGAAACCAGTCTCGCGTAAGCGTACGCGTAATGTCGGTCCGGGCCGCTTCATCTCACAATACCGCTGAACCAAAGTATGACATGCTGGTAAGCAGTATGACTTATATCGCCCACAACTCACTTGTGTTCTACTCGTGCATAGCATCAACGCATAAAACCAGGCTCGGATGCCACTGTTGGGGAACGTAGTAATTTCAAAAAATTTCCTACGCATACGCAAGATCATGGTGATGCATAGCAACGAGAGGGGAGAGTGTTGTCCACGTACCCTCGTAGACCGACAGCGGAAGCGTTATTACAACGCGGTTGAAGTAGTCGAACGTCTTCACGATCCGACCGATCAAGTACCGAACGTACGGCACCTCCGAAGTTCTACACACGTTCAGCTCAATGACGTCCCTCGAACTCCGATCCAGCCGAGTGTTGAGGGAGAGTTTCGTCAGCACGACGGCGTGGTGACGATGATGATGTTCCACCGACGCAGGGCTTCGCCTAAGCTTCGCGACGGTATTATCGAGGTGTAATCTGGTGGAGGGGGGCACCGCACACGGCTAAAATATCGTATATCAAGTCTGTCTAGAGGTGCCCCCCTGCCCCCGTATATAAAGGAGCAAGGGGAAGAGGGCCGGCCAAGGGGAGGTGGCGCGCCCAAGGGGGGAGTCCTACTCCCACCGGGAGTAGGACTCCTCCCTTCCTTGTGGGAGTAGGAGAAGGGAAGGGGGAAGGAGAAAGAAGGAAGGGGGCGCCCCCCCTCCCTAGTCCAATTCGGACTAGCCCATGGGGAGGGGTGCGGCCACCCTTTGGGGTCTTTCTCTCCTTTCCCGTATGGCCCATTAAGGCCCAATACGAATTCCCGTATCTCTCCGGTACTCCGAAAAATACCCGAATCACTCGGAACCTTTCCGAAGTCCGAATATAGTCGTCCAATATATCGATCTTTACGTCTCGACCATTTCGAGACTCCTCGTCATGTCCCCGATCTCATCCGGGACTCCGAACTCCTTCGGTACATCAACATACATAAACTCATAATAAAACTGTCATCGTAACTTTAAGCGTGCGGACCCTTCGGGTTCGAGAACTATGTAGACATGACCGAGACACCTCTCCGGTCAATAACCAATAGCGGGACCTGGATGCCCATATTGGCTCCCACATATTCTACGAAGATCTTTATCGGTCAGACCGCATAACAACATACGTTGTTCCCTTTGTCATCGGTATGTTACTTGCCCGAGATTCGATCGTCGGTATCTCGATACCTAGTTCAATCTCGTTACCGGCAAGTCTCTTTACTCGTTCCGTAATACATCATCCCGCAACTAACTCATTAGTCACAATGCTTGCAAGGCTTATAGTGATGTGCATTACCGAGTGGGTCTTGAGATACCTCTCCGACAATCGGAGTGACAAATCCTATTCTCGAAATACGCCAACCCAACAAGTACCTTTGGAGACACCTGTAGAGCACCTTTATAATCACCCAGTTACGTTGTGACGTTTGGTAGCACACAAAGTGTTCCTCCGGTAAACGGGAGTTGCATAATCTCATAGTCATGGGAACATGTATAAGTCATGAAGAAAGCAATAGCAACATACTAAACGATCGGGTGCTAAGCTAACGTAATGGGTCATGTCAATCACGTCATTCTCCTAATGAGGCGATCCCGTTAATCAAATAACAACTCATGTCTATGGCTAAGAAACATAACCATCTTTGATTAACGAGCTAGTCAAGTAGAGGCATACTAGTGACACTTTGTTTGTCTATGTATTCACACATGTATTATGTTTCCGGTTAATACAATTCTAGCATGAATAATAAACATTTATCATGATATAAGGAAATATATAATACTTTATTATTGCCTCTAGGGCATATTTCCTTCAATGTCGGCCAGCCACTCCAGAATGGACGCGACTCGATGGCCTTGATGTCGGTCGGAGCGACCTGACAGGACGGGAGTGTGGCACCGATTCAATGCGGGCGCGACGACCGAGAAGCATATTCCGACCGCCGCGCCCATTGAAGCAGCATCAATCCGCCTGCCCGGGCTAATTAAGTACGGCTCCATCGTCGACCAACCCCATCTTTATCTCATCTTGGCTCCTCTCCGCACAACCATAGCATCCAATCCGATCCTCTCCTGGACCGGCAAGATAGGCTAGTCAGGCTCTTCCGGATTGCTCTCGGCGCCGACGGAAGATGTTCCTTAAGATCATGGCGCCGCCCGCGCGTGGTCTTTTGTTCCATCATTCTCCTCTACGCCATCAAAGAAGGAGGTCGTGCTCTCCTTGGATGACCAAGAGTAGCAACAGTCACCCCTCCTGGCCGATGCTGCCGCAATGGACGAGGAGTTTTAGTGACAGTTCGAGCTCCCTCTGTGACCGCAATTCGGCGCCACCCTCGCCACTGCCTTCCCCGCCTCATCACTGATTGCCGCCCTATCGATGCCCGGTCGCTGTGAAGCTGGATCCATACCTGGAGCTCACGAATGCACACGGGCACCTCGTGCCATAGCTCAAACACTATGACAGGAGAATGTCGCCGCGGTGCTCTAGGAACGTCCGTGTTTCATGACATGGCGCAATGCGCATCACCGTGCCGTGTTCGCGATGTTGCGCCAGACTGGGTCCTCGCAAACGCCGCGCTGGCCAAGGCCTATACCATCTACCAGTCAAAGACCACGGTGAAGATGTCTGCGCGCGGCGCCGGTGCCGCCCCGACGACCAACTGGTCATGATCGGCTTGGCCTAGCCGCTGGGCTCCGCCGCCCTCGTCGCCGACAAGGGCAAGGGAAGGGCGGTGGAGCGGGGTGGTGTCCGCGGCTGACGGTACCATGCGCGCGACGACGAATGAAGTTGAGCAGAAACAATTCACGGCCAATCAGGTCCGGTTTGAGCAACAAAAATCAACATTACTTCACCCATCTTTCACTGAATTTTTACAAACATAGAAGAAGCACATTGTGTTTGGCACAAATATATGTACATGTGCGTGTCAAGCAAGGGCCAGATATGATAATAACAAAAATTATAAATTATTTCGCATAATTTTTTACTACTGGTATTCTTTTGTGATTTCGCACCAAAGTTTTCCTTTCCCTCCATTCTCTCCCGCAATAGCGAATAAGCACGCGCGCTTGATTACCATGGCCCCACCCGCCATACGAATCAAGAACGCAGACCAAAATCTGGCATCGCGAGGAGGTCAAATCGGAAACCTCCCCCTCCCCCTCCCCCATATCTTATCAACACAGTTCCCTTCCTCGTCTCGTAGGATCTCTATCTTGAGGAGATCGATCATGGCCTGCCCTCCCTCCTGAACCTCGTAGCTGACCCCGCCGCCGCCGATTCATTGAGGATTTGAGGTTGAGGGCACAAGAGGCATGTCTTGTTCAGCAACTGGGATGGAAAGCAGATCAGTCCCCACCCCCGATTCATAGAAACACAAGGTAAATACTAGTACGACTTGACGATTTTGCCTCCTCCCCCCTTGGTTCAGATCTGTCCCTTATATGTTTTCTAAGTACTCTTCTCTTGTGTGAATTTGCTAGTGCACACCAAGTGTTTGATAGCTGTCCTCTGTTATTGGTTCACAATTTTGGGGGCCTTGAGATAGAGGGGGTTGTTTCAGATTCTTCTTCTATAAGCTTACACGTTCCCTACTTGATTGAGATTAGCTTTTTAGGTTTTATTCATTATAGTGCCCTGACGCCTCCTTGTTTTGGTGTTCCTAGGTTTACTGAACATAAGAGGTGGCTTAAATCTAGTAACTATTAAG
This sequence comes from Aegilops tauschii subsp. strangulata, assembly GCF_002575655.3. NCBI lineage: Eukaryota > Viridiplantae > Streptophyta > Magnoliopsida > Poales > Poaceae > Aegilops > Aegilops tauschii. The sequence continues at coordinate 543,945,705 of NC_053037.3, read as the reverse complement.
GTTTCAGGTGTGGACGCGTGCAATATTTCAATGTAGTTCTGCACCATTACTACCTTGGTGAGTTCAATCTCTTCATAGACTTTCTTTATGGACCTCCAATTCTGACTATCCTATTCTAGTTGGGTAGTACAGTTGGGTTAGTTCTTAGCATAGTTTCTTTCTTTCTTTCTTCGTGTGTGTGCAGACATTTGTGACCTTGTTATTTTCTTATTGCTATCATATTGTATTCTGGCTGGGGTGTCATTTGTAGAAAATGGACGATGGAGTGACTAGAACAAGTGTTATCTTGGTCGTACCTATGGACAAATTGCAGTAAGTATCATGTCGACTAGTGAGGCCCTAATAAAATGAAAAATGTTAATTTTATTATGAATATCAGAACATGATCTGCAGCAGCACAACTACAAGTCCAGTCTACAAAACGACACACTTGTTCTCAAAATAAATGTTAGTGAACAACCATGTGCACGATAGTGAAAACACATGTATACTCTGCAACACACTCAGCCTTGGCCCATGGGATCTCCTCACAGTTCCAACTTGAAAATCTCATCAGCCTAGCTATAATGCTTGTGCATGAAGGAAACCTCCTTAACACCAAAGAGAATGAACTTGGGTGTCCTTGAGCTTATGATCCTCTTACTATCCGTGGATAGTGTTAAACCTGAACATGTGTTCCCCCCTGCAAAAACCAAGTTAAACATCATACCACACAAGTACAAGTTCATCTTCCCTAAGCAACTGAAATAGATCAACAGTTAAATTACTAGTATCGAAAGATAACTGCATTTTATTCATAGTAATGTTCCCAGCATAGAAAAAAAAACTAAAAAGCATGGGGTCATTGAAAGAGCTGCTATATGGAGTTTCATTTTGTTACTTGCTCTTTTTCTTATACACCTGATGAACAAAATAATGGACCCCTTGCAAATTTACATTTTAGAGTAACGGTTTCATGTCTTAGTTCATCGTTTTCACTATGAAATAGGAATAGCTTGATTTATTCCCAGTACCTACTCAGTACTAAATGAGTTGCTATTTTGATTTGATAAGGAACAAATGTGGTAAGACTTATTTTTATTGATTGTAGGGGTAGAAATTACTTCAAAATATGATTGTTTGAGCTGAAATCTGAATTAATCATCTTCACATCTGTGGGGATGACTGTCATAAGGTCGAGTAGGACCACCGAATATTGTCTTTTACATAATTTATTTAAACTTTTGGTCATTGTCATGTTGCAGCAGATATGTAATGGACAAGAATTTCAGTGCACGGGTGAAGGGAAATAGATTCTGCTGCAGATAAGGTATATATCCATTCCCATATACAATATGTTCAAAATATGTTGCTCCAATGGTTATGTATCTACTAGTCGTCTTGCTAAATGCTGTTAAAAATAAGAATGTTAGTGCATGTCAGGGAGAAAAAACTTCTGTTGCAAACAAGCGGTATCCTTTCATAATCACATACAAATTTTGTTTAGACTATTTGTGGCTTCTTTAGTTGTTTATTACTTCTTTGCTATCAGTCTGTTGTCCAGACTACAAAAACAACATAAGGTGCTAATGCATGCTGTAAGAGTGCTCGAAGTGGTTCCCAGAGTTGGATGGATGCCAATGAACTATCTGTTGTGCTCAAATTCATTTCATATGTTCCCCTGTTTTGTTTCTGTCTTCTCATATGGCAACTTTTATTTTTTCTAACAGGCAGGAACTAAAGTATTCTTGAAGAGCCCGAAAAATCATAACAAGGGCGTAGCTCTAGATACAATGGTAAGTTCTGATCCTAAATTTAAACTTGATGGTCCTGAAATTAGAAATGAATTCTGGGTAGTGCATGTCGATATGGCACTAGTGCAAACTTAATATTTGGTATGAAGTCGCAAAACTGCAATACTCTCGGTAATGCATAAAAATAAAAGCTTGCATGGCCTTCAACCTTTGTACGTGACTAATATTTGCCTATATTACTACTTGCATCATGTCAAGGTATTGTGTGTTAACAGTTCAGTTTTGTTTTCTTGTTTGTAGATTCAAAAGATAAATGGATGAGTATATGGGAGCGTGGGGATTATACTGCAATGATGATGTCGATGATCCGTTTCATGATGATGATGACGGATGCATTTAGTTTTAGTTATGTTGTAGGGATGACGTTCCTGTCGGATGTTGTTCCTTAGTTAAGATGGATATTTTCAGTTTAAGTTTCACTGTCAAGAAAATTGTTAGATTATGCATCACATTTGGATGATGTTCCTCCTGTAATATCCACTATTGTAATCCAACAGTTTTGATCTAATATATGATTTCTTCCTCTCGTGAGTATATCGTGTTGTTTTTCGTTCACTTGAAATACATAATTATCGCCTTTACATGGAGCATTAATTTAATTGCTAGCAATATATAATTATATATACATATAATATTATTATTGACACTATATATGTACCAACACTTGAAACGTTGGAAATTCTCCGTTGCCAAGCAATGGGATTTTGATTCATGTACATCAAGCACCAACATATAAAATTGTTGTAAAGTCCGTTTTATTTGTTGTTCTCTTGCAACGGACCCTTTTACCAACGATAGTATAAGCGTTGCATTATGCGCTAGCAACACTGGATAAGGCTACGCATCCCAAACCGTTGGTAAAGAACCTAGCAACGCATATATGGACATTTAGATACGGAAAAAGGCGTTGCTATAGTGGGGGTCTTGTTGTAGTGCCAGTATCAAATAGAACCGAAGCTGGATGACAGTTTACAAGGAGTGTACCAAGAACGACATCTGGATCATCCCGAGCATCTTTAGCTGAGACGTGATGCACACGTCCACATTCAGTGGGAGCTGACTTGGTACTGATCATCTTGCATGATGGCTTACCACGGCCAACAGACTTCTCGGGCTGGGGTGGAGCAACACGGGTCTGAGTGCAAATACGGGCGGTGTGTCCTGGCTCTCCGCACTTGTAACAAATCTTGGAGGTAGGATGTGGACCCGTGTTGGCAGGCGGTCCACCAATAGGCCTGGGTGGAGCATACGGCTGAACTGGGTGAGGCGCCACATAAGATGGCCTCAGTGTATAACCGGGTGGAAGAGCAGAGTTCGAAATCCAAATCCGGCGCTTCTGAGAACTAGAACCGGAGGAAGAACCCAATTCACGAGTGTGCTTACGAGACTCCTCGTAGGTGAGATGAGCTGTCTCCGCATTAATGGCCTTGTTCACAAGAGCCTGGAATGTATTGCAATGGTGCAGGTGGAGATCTCGACGCAACTTGGGGTTGAGACCCTTCCGGAACCTAGCCTGCTTCTTAGCGTCCGTGGACACTTCTTCTGTAGAATAGCGGGCGAGGTTCTCAAACTCTCTACTGTAAGCATCAACAGCCATCTTACCCTGGGTAAAACTACAGAACTCTTCTCTCTTGCGGTCAATGAGAGCCTGAGGAATGTGATGCTCGCGAAAAGCCTCAGCGAAATCCCTCTAGGTCGGTATCTGGCCAGCTGGAAGCATAGCCTCATAGTTCTGCCACCAAAGACTAGCAGGACCTTCCAGGTGATATGCAATAAGTGACCTTGTCACCTTTAGCTACGTTCGCAGAACGCAGCTTGTGTGTGATACTATGGAGCCAGTCATCTGCACGAGTGGTTCAATGGAATGATGGAAGGTAGGTGGTTTCAAACAAATGAAATCATAGATGGTCGCTGACTCTTTGCACTGAGGTGCGGTGTTCTCCTCGATACGTGCTAACAAGCGGTTAGACTCATGCTTGTTCCTCTCCATCTCTAACATAAACTCTGCCAACGAAGGCTGGTCGGGTGGATCCTCCTCATCCCTACCACCTCCGTGGTTCAGGCAACAAGCAACAGAACTTCGGTTAACTGATGACATCCTGAGAAGCGGAACCAAGGACGAGGTCAACAACAACTATAGGATGCAACATGTAGCATAAGGAAATTTAGTATCTCTCAAGCTCCTAGGACAAATCCGGCAGCATAACGGTAGTAAAATGCTCAAAATGAGACATTCTGCAAAAGGCGGGGTAGCACCATACTCAACATCGTCACTCAAGGTTCTGAGATATTACTGAACAGGCTACACCGGAGGTACTCGAACTGGGATATGACTCTGATCAACCAATCCTAAGAGACTACGGAGTAGTAACATGTGATCCTGATAGACGGAAGAGAATGCCTAGTTCCTTAACCCCGTAGGAAAGATAGGATGACTCAGATCAGAAGGCATGAGGTAAAAGGAGTAAAAAGAGCCTTACGTTCCCTTCCACAATCAATTCCCTTACATAACTAAAGAATTTCTAGACTCAACTTCGACCAGTTTGGCTTGGAAATCCTACAGGCAGTCAGGCTCTGATACCAAAGCTGTCGGGACCCCGATTCTAAGTCACACCGATTTAGCATGTAACACCTCATATCACTTTGCGGCCTCACGCACGGTATTCCCATGGGTGTCGCCTTACCATGGCCCGGGACCGTTTGCGCCTTTTGGCTCACGTATATGATAGTGTCGCTAGCATCCATATGACAAAGAACCCGGGCCAACATGACTAGTCGTGAACCCAAAGTGGCACTAACTTACGGGAACAGTCATACATGAAACAACGTCGAGCATGTCGGTCAGCAGCGTGTGAATCCGGGCTGTAGCAACTGGGCTAACAGGACTCCGGGAACCCGGGCTGTAGCAGGCTAGGCAGGACTCCGGATGTCACCGCGTGACATTTCCCCGAAGGGACAGACACAGGAACGAAGTGAATCACATGCCGGCCAGTCTAAGTGTTCCGGAGCAGTAGTGCTGGGCTAGCAGGACTCCGGTAAACCGGGCTGTAGCGGACTACCATGGCTCGGTGGAAGCACTAGACTACATTTCCCCATAAGAGAGGCTACCAAGGATAGAACACATCTATTGAGAGGGGACAAATACCGGCAAACAGAGAAAGAACACAATCAATGCAATGCAACAATATGATGCATGATCATGACATGGCAATATGCTGTGAGTTGAGCTAATGCGGCTAGCAACGACTTAAATGGAGTTGGTTTGAACACTAGATTCAAATTCAAACTCCACATAAGGCATTTCAAATGCCATTAATTCAAATTGTCATATACAGTATCTTTAGGTTGCTCAAACATGCTTGCAAATGCCATAACCAGATTCTTTGGATTTTTCTGATAATTTTTCATATATAACTTATTTCATTCTGAGCTATAGATTATTTTCTATGATTTTTTTAAGTTCAAATCATTTTATGGATTTTTCTGCTTATTTAGAATTAAACAAAATCCAGTAAATGATTTATTGCGTTAGCATGACATCACGCTAACGTCAGCAGTCAACGAAGCGGCCCAGCTCAAACTGACCAGTGGGTCCTGCGTGTTAGTTACCAACGAAACTATCCTGGTTTAATTAGCACTAATCCTAGATTAAACTAATTAGGTTCAAAACTAAACTAGGTTAATTAGCCGGGCTGGGCCCGCATGTCATTGACCCATGGGGAAGTCAAACAGGGCCAACCTAGGTCAAACTCGCCGGAGTTGACTCGCGGCTCGTGCCGGCAAGGCCAGAGACGGCGGAAGGGCTCGGGACTTGCCCACAGTCGACCAAATCGACTGCGGTTTGGTCCTATGTGTAGCTGGGGATCGCGCGCATCCAGTGGAGCCTTCAGCTCATGCCGGGGCGGACCCAAACGACGGCGGCGACGACGTAGGTGGCGGCCGGAGTTCGGGCGCACTCGGGAACGAGGTTACGGTGGCCGTGGCATTGCGTGCTTAGCTCCCACGACACCTACGCAGCACGACGAGCACGTGGGTGAACTCGGTTGGTGTCGGAACCCCGATTCTAAGTCACACCGATCTAGCATGTAACACCTCATATCACTTTGCGGCCTCACGCACGGTATTCCCACGGGTGTCGCCTTACCATGGCCCGGGACCGTTTGCGCCTTTTGGCTCACGTATATGATAGTGTCGCTAGCATCCATATGACAAAGAACCCGGGCTGACATGACTAGTCGTGAACCCAAAGTGGCACTAACTTACGGGAACAGGCATACATGAAACAACATCGAGCATGTCGGTCAGCAGCGTGTGAATCCGGGCTGTAGCAACTGGGCTAACAGGACTCCGGGAACCCGGGCTGTAGCAGGCTAGGCAGGACTCCAGATGTCACCGCGTGACATTTCCCCAAAGGGACAGACACAGGAACGAAGTGAATCACATGCCGGCCAGTCTAAGTGTTCCGGAGCAGTAGTGCTGGGCTAGCAGGACTCCGGTAAACCGGGCTGTAGCGGACTACGATGGCTCGGTGGAAGCACTAGACTACATTTCCCCATAAGAGAGGCTACCAAGGATAGACAACTAGGTTGTCGGATCCCACACATAGCAATACACGTTACACGTACGCATAACATGCAAGTATGTGCTGTACAACATGGCATCACAACATAACGCAAACTCATATAGATAAAAGGCCCAGAAGAGCCACATAGCATTAAGTACAAACAGGGGTCACATGACCCATCATTCAGAGCATACAAGCAACGGAAGCATTACATGTCTGAGTACAGACAACTACAAAAGAAAAGGCTGAGAAGCCTGACTATCTACAAGCCCCTCCCAAGGGTACAAGATCGTAGCTGAGGTACAAGCTACTCGTCGATGTCCAAGCGGAACTACTAGTAAGACTGAAGTCTCCACTGCAAAAACATAAATAAAGCAACATGAGTACAAAGGTACTCAGCAAGACTTACATTAGATCCTATCATACATGCACTAGTATCAAGGAGGCAATGTGGGGTTCAGTTGCAGCAAGCCAGCTTTGACTCAGTGGCTAACCTATTCTACGACTACGAGTAACTTCTTTGAGGTAAGAAAGGGCACACGAGTCCACTAATCACCACCTCAATACACCACTATGGATTCATTCCCGTCTCACTACGAGAAGCCATCCATAGCACTCACACTTATCTTGAGCATTTTAGAGTATCCACTTCAAGTTGTCTATGTACCACGTAAGCATCCAAGAAGTCCATAACCGAGTACACGGCTATTCGAATAGATCATGATAACCCTGCAGGGGTGTACTGCTCACACACGCTCTTGCCACTTACCGCCATGTACACGTCATGTATCTCGGCAACCTTCAAGCGGAAGCCTGGCGAGGGTGTCGGCCACGACCTGACTAACCACACAAGACTCTAGTCCAGGTTTATCGCCTATTCGGGTTCCATCTGCAAGGAGATCCGGCCGGGGTGTCGCTCACAGCCCCAAACGATGTGTGCAGGGTTCCCAAGCCCACCTCGCCGGATGGATCTACGCTTGGTACACTGTGCCACTTGTGCCTAGTCTGTCCCAAGCCCACCTGGCCGGGTGCCACTTGGTAGACTACTAACACTACCTACAAACACCAAAAACTAATTGCAACTCCTGGACAGAGATCAAGTTGGTTAATAAGGCGAGAGGGGTCGAGTTACCGGAACCCAATGTGTGGTAATAGCTAGTCATTGGACAACATACACAGAACTCAGTGCTTAAGGACGGTTCCAGTGAGACAACCCACCATGTACTCCTACATGGCCTCTCACCGCTACCTTTACCAAATCGTGTTCATACACTTAACTCTCAGCACCAGAACATATCGTAACACTCCAATTCATTCCCAATGAATCAGACCTGACACAACTCTAAGCAATAGCAGGCATGGCATGGTAGGAACACAACATGGCTCAATCAACTCCTACACATGCTAGTGGGTTTCAACTATTTACTGTGGCAATGACAGGTCATGCAGAGGAATGGGTTCAACTACCACAGCATAAAGTAGCAGTTGAATCATTGTTGTCCTAATGCAATAAAAGAGAGCAGGAGCGAGAGTAGGATTGTATCAGAATGAACAAGGGGGGTTTGCTTGCCTGGTAGATCAATAGGGTTCCACTGCTCCTCAGACAGGTACTCTCGAGCACTCTTCGGAGCAGGACCTATCGAGAAGGAACGGTGTCGACAATCAATAAAAAAGCATATGCAACAATATGATGCATGATCATGGCATGTAGATGTGATGCTATTTGAGTTAATGCAACTAGCATTTAACTTGGAAGAGGTCCATTTGAACCAAAGGTTCAAATGCAATTCTAAGTTAAGTCCCTTTAAATGCCATAAGTGTGTTTTCATATATACAGCATGTATAGGTTGGTTTTTCATGCATGAAAATGGTACAGATGGATATATTGAATTTTTTGATAATGTTTCATATATAACTTATTTCAATCTGAGTTACGGTTGAATTTCTATGAATTTTAGAAGTTTTGGCTATTTTCTGGAATTTCCTGATTTAATTTAAATCCAGAAAATAAATAACTGCATCAGCATTGCGTCATGCTTGCGTCAGCAAGTCAACAACGCTGACTGGGTCAAACCTGACGTGTGGGATCCACACGTCAGTGATACAGTGTTAAATAGGGGGTTTACTAATCTAATTAAAAGATTAGGGCGCACTGGGCCCACATGTCAGTGTCAGGAGGATTAATCAGGCGGTGATTAGCGCTAAGCTAATCACCTGCCAGGCCGGACCCACGTGGCAGGGCTCAGGCGACGGGGCTCGTCGCCGGCGACAACTGGCCACGGCGGAGTCCCCGCTGGAAGCCACGGAAGCGGCGGCTGGGGGCACCAGGAGGTTGCACGTGCTCCCGCGCATCCAGGGGAGCCAGCGAGAGGCTGCGGGGGCGGCGGAGCTCGCCGGAGCGGAGCTCGCGGCGGCGGCCGAAGTTCGGCCTCGGGCGGGATCGTGGCTGCAGCTTGCAAAAGACAAAGGGGAGAGGACGATTCGAGGTGGGAGCTCACGAGGAGTCCAGCAGAGGAAACGGCGGCTCGGGGGAGGCTCTGCAGGCGACGGACGGGCGGTGGAGATCCACGGCGGCCGGAGTTGAAGATGACGGCGGAGGCGGCGATACGTTGCGTCCCCAGTTGCCTGGCTCGTCGAGGACGTAGAAGACGTCGTGGCGGAGCTCTCGGGCGCGGAGAGAGGTCGAGGGGGAGGCGGTGGCTGCGGCAGCGGCGAGCGGCGGCGACGGTGGCGTTTGGCCGTGCGCGAGAGAGAGCGAGGGAAGAGGAAATGGGCACGGGAGAGAGCAAGAGAGGTGCGGGGCGGCGCGTGGCGTCGCGCAGGGCATCCAGGCGACGAGGGGGAGGACAGGCAGGCAGGTGGCGTGGCGGCACGGCCGTGCGCGCGCGCCGGCCACACGCCTGGCCGACTGGCGCCAGGAGGACGACGGCGCTGGCGGGCTGGTCCAGCTGGGCCGTAGGTAAGCACAGGTAGGTTTTTTTTCCATTTCTGTTTCTTTTCTATTTTTCTGACATTTGTTTGGTTTAATAAAAATAATAAACCATTTTATTTTCTTATGCCAATTTTTGTAGGGGCTAGTGGTATTATTCCAGAGCTCCTCAACAAATGGCATAATTTTTGGACAATATTATATATATATAACAATATATATCCAAAGAAAATAATTACAGCATTAATTCCAAATGCCCAAAATAAATATTTATGAGCTCCTAAAAATATTGGTTTGATTTTTATCTCTGTCCAATATTTTCAGAGCGCAACATGAACATTTTCTTGGACCCTTTTCGAGCAATTTTTATCTGGGTCATTTCCAGAAATGATTCTGCGGGTTTCCCAAATCCCCACTTCAAATTTAAATGGAATTTAAACATGATGCACACATGACTAGCTAGTCTAGGTCATACCAGAACTAGGGATGTGACAGTTGGAGGCTATGGTGAACGTGGCCACGGCGGCGAGGAGCTCAGGCGGCAGCGTGATTCGGTCATCGTCGCTACGACGGCTACGGTGCTTAAACGAGCGCGCAAGAGAGGGGGAAAGGTGCAGGAGCTCACGGCGGGTGTATGGGAGCGAACGGCGAGCTCGGGGACGGGCTGGAGAAGTCGTGAGGTCGTCTGCGATCTTGGTGGACGAGCGGGGAAGAGGTCGACGGGGCAACGACGCAGGGCGAACGAGCGCTCGAGGCTGGGTCGAGGAGAAGTGACAGACGACGGCGGATATCGTGGCAACACGGGGAGGCGAGGGGAGCACGGTCGTCGGTTCGACGGCGGCGAGCGAACGTCGGCTTCGGCCATAGCGGGAGAGGGCGAGGGAGAGAGCCAGGGGAAGGACGAGGGGGTTCCAGGGGTTGTGTGGCGTCCATAGCGATGTTCGGGAGGCGGCAAGCAAGCAGGAGGTGGCCGGTGTGTGCTAGGGCGCGGCGGGCACACGCCCTGGTTCTCCTGGCGGGAGGTTCATGGTGACTGGCAGAGGCCAGTGGGCTGGGCCTCTGCTGCGTTGCGGTGGGGCTCCAGGTAAGTCCTTCTCTCTCTCTCTAGTTTTTCTATTTATTTATGTTTTCTATTTTCTGCAATGGGTTTTGATTTTATTTAAATACCAGATCATTTCATAAACTTCTGGGAATTATTATGTGGCCTTTTTAAAAAGTGTTCAAAACCTTACAAACTTTCAGAGTTATTGGAGTTATATTTAATATATAACAAATATAACTCCAATGCAAATAATTATTGAATTAACTTAAATGTCCAAAATAAATATTTATGAGCTCCTAAAAATATTGATTTGAATTTTACCTTTGGCCAATATTTTCAGAGAGAAACATGAACATTTCCTTGGACCTATTTGAAGCAACAAAACTCAAACTACGAAAGAAACAAGCTCCGTTTATTAATCTGGACTTAAGTCAAATTGTACAGTAGCAGAAACTTGTTTAAGTTGGTTAAACAGAAAGAGGGCTTCGAGACGAAACTCTAGGCTCTTGAATCGCCTGATTCCGATAAATGAGCGAAAAGATAAACTAAAACGAAAAACAGGGCAGAAATCGCGATCGAAAATAATCGCGGAAAAACCCTGGAAACGAAAAACTGACGAACAGGCTAACGAACGAACGTTCGCTGTCTGCGGCTAAATGGTGAAAATCGTTCGTTAAAACAAACGAACAAACGGGCGTTCGCTAGTTAACTAAACGAAAAAAAATTCGAATCAGATCTGGAAAAAAACAGATCTAGGGTTTACAAAAAAAAGAACGGTTTTTTGAGAAAACCGACGAACCGCGAGGCGGCGGCGGCTACCTCCGGCGGTGGTCCGGCGGGCGAGGTGGTGGTCTCCGGCGGCGGCGGGCGTCTCCGGTGGCGGCGGCAGGTGGCGGCGTCGGGCGGCGGCGCGGATCCGACGGTGGCGTCCGGCGGCGGCGGCGCGGAACTGGCGGTGGGGCGGGGCCAGGGTTCGGCGGCGGCGGCTTGGGCTGGCACGGCTCGGCGCCTCAGGCTTTAAAGGCCTTGTCGGGTCAGTGTCCCAGGCAGAGATGAACCGGTAAGGTCGGTGGCGTTTTATATTTAAATTAATTCCGCGCAGAAAAACGAAGAATAGAAATACTAAACGGACTCCAAAAATCATGAAATAAATTTTCCCCGTCCTCTAAAAATCTAACGGACAACATGAACATTTATTCAGGACCCTAATGCAATTTTGAAAAACACATATTTTTCCTAATTCAAATAAAATAGCGATAAAACTCCGTATAAAATTCTTATTTTATTTTAATATTAAATCTCCAGTATTTCTTTATTTTGGGAAAGTCATTTTATCCCCTCTCTTTTATTTTTATAAAAGAAATATTTGAAGAGAAAATAATTAAAATCAAACGATCCTCTTTTAAAAATTTGAGAAAACTCAAATATGAAAATAACGAAATCCCCAACTCTCTTCGTGGGTCCTTGAGTTGTGTAGAGTTTCTAGGATCAATCCAAAATGCAATAAAATATGATGTGCAATGATGATCTAATGTATAACATTCCAAATTGAAAATTTGGGATGTTACAGTGGCCGGCAGTGGGGTGGCGGCCATGACGGCCACCTCCCGCCTTTGGGCCGCGGCAGCGGAGCGGGAGATGGCCCTGGCTTTTGACGGTTGTGTGGTGGCAACGGCGGCCGGCATGTGGTGGGTGTTCCGCGCAGACCCAACAGGGACGCCACGCGCACTACACTATGCCGGGACCTACGCCATCCCCGCGGTGTAGCCTCCCAGCTGGAGCTATCCTCTAATGACGGCGAAGTGATTGTGCGACGGCGACGGACCGGTGCCATTGGTGATTGTGGGAGAAGCACACGAGATAAGCTATAGGGAGGGAGGGGAAAATGCGACGCAGGACTCGCCGGCAAGAGGGTTTTTATAGCAGGCCGATAAGCATTGGGATTTTGGGGGTTCGATCGCGCCCCACAACACAACAAGCACACCCACGACGACACATAGAGAGGGGATGTCCAGCGGCGCTCCAATGGAGTTCGGCGAGCATAGAGTAAACCATCGACCCGGCCATGGTGGACGACTACATCAACTGCCTTGAGCAGTTGCTTGCTGGAGACAAGTACAAGGTGGTCGGCATCGACCTCCAGTACACCGCTGGTCGTCCCGGCATAGATCATATGGTTGCCGTAGCCTAGTTGTGCGTGCGCCATCATGTCCTCATGTACCACTACTGCATGGACACAGAGCCTAGCGACCGTTTCAACAGGTTTGTCAACAACACCGACTACAAGTTCGCCACGATGGAAACCACCGACGATGTAAAAGCGCTCAGTGTTACGGGCTTGGACTACAAGAACCTTGTCAAAATCCGTGACAACTACAGGGTCTAGGGCAGCACGAAAAAGGACTCGCTGGTCGAACTCTCCTCGGCCATCATCGACCTCTACTACGAAAAGATGAAGCAGGATGCCCAGAGAACAAGTCCCCTATCTTGGCACAGGGCCCGGATGCTGCAACTGGATGAACCTCACCTTAGGTTCGCGACCAAGAGCGTGTACACATGCTACGAGATGCACAGGTGGATCATTGACATGAGGAAGTGCCTCGTTACCCAAATCGACGAGCCCGGATCGAGCCACAAGAAGAGCAAGTGTCACAAGAAGTAGATGATGATCAGATGATCGTTTATGCTAGTTAATCATGCATGTAATATATAGTATACTTTATTGGTGTGTGGAAATGTCATGTGTGTAGTAGCCACCTATGTAATTATGCATGTAATAGTTTACTTTGGTGTGTGCAAATGCCATGGTTGTAGTAGCCACCTATGTAAGTGGATGTTTAATTTGGTTATGCAAGCATGTCCTTATAAGTGTGTATATATATGTTGTTGTTCTGTATGGAATCCCATCGCACAACACACACGTCTTATTAGCAACAACCATGTGTGTTATTATCGGTCTTCACACACATTTCTGAGTATAGACCTGTTTGCCGCGTATCACACACATCTTGTTAAGTTGAACCATTTCTGTTCTCATGTCTCAACGCAAACAGTTCATCCGAGTGAACCGCATGCTGTATGTCGCACACACCTTCATCTGGCTGACCGTTTCTTTTGTGTTGCCTAATCACAAATAGTTCATCCGAGTGAACCATATGATGTATATATCGCAAACACCTCCATCTGGCTGCCCGTTTCTTTTGTTCCTCCTCGTCGCAAAACAGTTATTGAACTGAATCTTATGCCATGCATCGCACACGCAACTAAAATCTGAACCGTGTTTGATGGCTCCGCCATCGCAAAAGTTTTGCACCTTTTTTGATGGTTTTTTACAGCACCGTTTGCGATTATGGAATCGCACATAGTTATGTCGAAGGGTCTCTGATCGTAGTGTCGCGTTAGTAGCATCCTGCAGTAGTGTAAGGTGTGGGGGCACACGATATTCTCCCGGGGAGGGGGGTGCACAACCAATCGGTGTTTGGGAGGGTGGGGACAAATATAATGTTCAAATAATACAATCTAAACAATCCTAAATAGAGCTTCCCAATTTTATCTCAGGTCGAGGGGTTAACCCCCGGACCTTCTACATAGCTCCGCCTAAACACAACATTTGCATGTATGTAGTACTAGACTTAATATTCATGTTTCAGTTTCCTGTTTATTTTAAATATTGAATTGAGCACCATGCATGTCTTACATTTTACTCCCTTCATTCCTAAATATTAGTATTTTTAGAGATGTCAAATGGACTGCCACATACAGATGTATATAGACATATTTTAGAGTGTAGATTCACTCATTTTGCTCCGTATGTAGTCACTTGTTGAAATCTCTGAAAGAAAAATATTTAGTAACAATAGGAGTATTTTTGAATTCGTGTCATACATGCATGGTTTGCAAAAATAGATGCACTATACTTACTGGATTGTTGTTGTATTCGTGTGTGTGTGTGTGTTTGTGTGTGTGTGTGTGGTCATATGCTTGATACATAAAAAGTTTTCTCACCACCATACCGTTCATCTTTTAAATTTGAATTTGCAATGAAAAACTTACTAGGGATACCATGAAATGTGAAATCCATGTTGAGATCTCTATATCACAAACTCACTATAATTCAAGAACTCGTCATAAATCAATTACCATGTTGAGATTACTATTTACAATGAAAATACGGGCATTGTAATACACATAGATTCGTTCGGCAATGTAAAAGATTCCTTTTGTATTCTCGAATGGTAGGACCCAACGGTGTACCAGCCAGACCCTGACTCGTGTTGATCCTAAAAAAAACCCGGGCACGTGTCCTTCTGTTGGCGTGTGTGGTACGCACATTAGCCAACCCCAACCAGTCGAGCCTCCGCGTTTCGAGTCGAATTATCTGGCGGCCAGAATTCCAGTACTAGGAAATTCCCCTCATGTCCCCGGTCCATAATGACTATCGGTGAACAATGGAGGGATGCTTTAGTAAATAGAAAACGTTACCTACCGTGCTGAGCATGGTTCACTTCCCTCGGTTGCCTCTACCCAAGGTCACCTGTCAACTCCTTTGCCTAGTACTAATAGGAGTACTACACCAGGATGAGCACAAAATTGAGCCCCGTTTGTTCATGCCTAGTACTTGAATTAATATATCAGGCAATGCACTGGTACGGAGGGATTATCCTTTTACTCTGCATATATAACTTGTCTGAAGTCTGACTAAGCAAAATGTTTGACCAAATCCTTTCTTAAGAAATACAACAGGAAAGATGTATCGCTTGAAAATTTATTGCATGTAGGCCCCGCTTGCACTGTCGCCACACACCAATCATATGATATAAATGGATACACATTCTGTACTGAGGCGAAGGACAAAAACTATTATTACCAGAACTCAGGTGTGACGATGCTGCAGTTGACCAAGAATGAGAGTAATAGATAGTATGGCAAGATCGAAGAGATATGGGAACTTGAGTACAGAGAAGATTACACGGTGCCATTGTTCAGGGTCAGATGGGCGAAGAACGTCGAGCATGAAGAACGTGGTTTCATTACCATGTCTTTGCCCGAAGCACAACCTGCTGGTGCAAAAAGAGTGAAAGGAATCACTGCCAAATATGAGCCTTGGGTATTCGCTAAGGACGTTGCACAATGCTTCTATTTAACTAACCCTTCAAAGCCGAGTCATCTTGTCGTACGGACAGGCAAAAGGAGCATCGTCAGGATGGACGGAGTCGCCAATGAGGATGACCATGATCAATTTGGCGTGGACCCAATAGAAGATGAGATGTATGAAGAGCATGACTACACCACTAGAAGGAGAAGAACTACCTTGCCTGCGACAGGACGTCTCTTCCTGAGAAAGACTCATAGAACGGGCGGAAGTATTCAAGCAACATTAAGAAGACCCAAACCATCGTTGAGAGGGTTGTCAAATGATGTCATACTGCATGATTCATTTGTGTACTCTGAACCACGAAAAGAATTTGTGTACCCTAAACTAACTGTACCATATTTATGTACTCTGAACCACGAGAAGAATTTGTGTCACTTTAAATATCTGTATTATGCATGTCGTCGCTCAAAACGCCATGCACGAATATGTGGCCGACCCTATTTTAAAAACCTAGTGCTGGCATTGGCAACGTCACCTAAGCCAGCACTAACAATGAATAGGTAAGCTTCGTTACCCCCTTGCGAGTGAAAATGACCTGGTTTTCACTTTCTCTCCCTATCTCGCGTCGCAGCCCTGCCCTCCGCTGTCAGGACCCCGATCCTAAGTCGCACCGATCTGGCATGTCACACATGATATCACTTTGCAGCCTCACGCACGGTATTCCCATAGGTGCCACCTTACCTGGCCCGGGACCGTTTGCGCCTTTTGGCTCACGTATATGATAGTGTCGCTAGCATCCATATGACAGAGAACCCGGGCCGACATGACTAGTCGTAAACCCAAGGTGGTGCTAACTTACATGGACAGGCATACATGACCCAGTAATGAACGTGTCGATCAACAACGTATGAACCCAAGTCGTAGCATGCTACAAGGACTTAAAGGAACAACATGCTGGCCAGCCTAAGTGTTCCTGAGCAGTAGCAAGCTACCATGGCTCAGTGGAAGCACTAGGAGACATTTCCCGGTAAGAGAGGCTACCAAGAATAAACAACTAGGTTGTCGGATCCCACACATACCAAGAATTTCAATAACATACACACAATATGCTCGATATGTGCAAATACAACATGGCATCACAACAAAACTCTACGACTCAAAGTATTTATTCATTAGGATCCGAGGAGCCAGATATTACAAACATGGGTCTGATGACCCAGCATTCAAGTCATACAAGCAATAAGCACATGCGGAAACTTAACTTGTCTGAGTACAGACAACTACAAATGAAAAAGGCTGAGAAGCCTGACTATCTACAAGACCCTGTCGAGGGCACAAGATAGTAGCTGAGGTAACAAGCTAAACGTTGAATTCCACGCGGAACTACTAGTGAGACTGAGCCACCACTTCCTCCGGAGCCCTCGGCTTGGGCGTACAAACGCAGTGGATACCCGAGGGGAGGCCGCTCATTCCAAGGCCTCGACACCTCCGACCTCACGAATACATCGCGACGGCAGGCCAGCCTGTTCTTCGGCGGAAGCAGCCCTGGCTCGTCGCGGGGGGCCTTTCCTTTCTTTGCGGCCAAGAATCTCCGTATCGGCGCCATGGGTGTCGCTGCTAGAAATGAAGCAAGGAAGAAGAAGCGAGCGGAGCAGGAAGAGATGGGCGACCGGGGCTCCGCCCCCTTCCTCATTTATAGCAGGAGAAGGCCAACCGGCGACCCCCACGATCACAGGTAATGATGGTTTTCTCTGCATGCACCAGGGACTCGTCAAATTGGGTAGTTGCCAAGGCAGCATGGGGAAGCGAAGACGCCCACGTCCCATCAATCGCCACGCGTCAACTGAGGCTGCAGGCTGTTGGGGCCCGTGGCCCTCTGCACTTGCCCCTTGGCTTCACCTCGAAGCCAAGTCCGAGTGCGCCTTGGGACTGGGAGCTACTGTCGGCGTCCTGGGAACGGGGGTCCCCAGACTTGCCTGCCTGGGGCCCACAGCGTAGCTCCACCAGCGGCCCTGTACGGCCCATCTTCATCAGCAAACGCTCAAGACCCTCGCGAGGGGCCAAGCCTCGCGAGGCGGAAGACACAAGACCTCCTCAGGGGCGGCCTCACAAGGCTGGCTCGCGAGGGGCGGAGAGATCAAGGTAAGGGGCACCTCGTGAGGTTCCTATGATGCAAGCCATGATGACCAAGGCAAGGCGGGCGCCTGCGCGCGCAGTGTACTCGTTTCCTCTTTGGTGCTAAAGAGGCAGGCGCAGGCGAGGAGTCCCGAGGCATCAGGCAAATGTTTCCATACCGGTGCAACAAGGCCAAGACCAGCAGGACGGCGGGACGGAGGTCACCGTGGAGCCCAGGACAGCGTCACCACCAGAGCCTTTGGCAGGCGAAGACCACCTTTAGTCAGGATAACTTGTACTGGTTGTCCCCTCTTCAAATTTGGCCATTGTCGGATCCCTTCCCGCCTACATTTGGGAAGAGGACCAGGGCCTCTATAAATAGGACTAGCCACCACAGTAGGGGGCAACTGATCATGGAATGGATCTGGGAATTGATCTTGGACGGATCATTCAGATCATCCTCAACCACACAAGCTCATCGAGCCCAAGAACACCTCTCCGCAGGAGGCTGTTCTTCCCTTGTACTTGTTCATCCTTAGGCAACGAGGCAATCCACCACACCACATTGGAGTAGGGTATTACACCACATCGGTGGCCCGAACCAGTATAAACCCTGTGTCCCTTGTTCTTTGAGTTTGGTGTGCTGAGCCTTGGGATCGTGGTGAGTGGGTGAGCTAGGGAAGGGAGAGATCTTCGTGCGCACCCCAGTGTTCGAACCTTTAGGGTTTTGCCGGAACCCGAACTCCGACAACTACCGAGTTCTGGTTAGGATCCATCATCAAGGATTTTGAAGTCTTTACGCAAGTCCATGGATTAGATCCCAAGCATAGACATCTCTTCCTTGAACAAATCAATCAGTGGCTTGGTGTCTAGGAACACATATAGAGTGGAGGTAGCTAATCTCTCAAACCATAGTATACTTCGCACTTGCATGACTGACTTGGGATGATTCCAGAGGAGGAAAAAAAAGCTTTCTCTAATTCACGGTGGCAACTTGCATCAAATGCACATGAATTAGAGGAAGTTACTTCTTTCATCCAAACATATGCTTCATGAGCTATCATGAAGAAATGCCTTCAAAAGTTTCCAACACTAGCTTAATGTTCAAAAAAATCATGGATAGGATAATGATGTTGTCGATGGGCTCAACAACAATTCATCCAGGTTTCCATACAAACGGACTTCCATAACTATGTGAACAAGATGATAGCATTGGTCAGACCCAAAAGATATAATGGTGTATGCTTGAGGAAACAACCACGAGCAAGACAACATTACGAGCATCGTTGGTTCTGATTTGATTTGACGATAGCCCATGCTCAAATCAAAGATTGGATAAGACAATAGGTCCAACAACTGATCACAAGGACCAATAAATGAGGATATCATCTTTCTTGAACACACACACAAAAAGATATCCCTTAGTGATGAACTAAGTCGGACAAGCTTCCATCTTCCAACTCTCCGAGTTGTTGTTTAGCTCAACCAACTAGTTTAGGGTATCCAACACAGAATCTTGGAGAAAGGGTGGTTTAGAGGGATAAACCAACTTGATCACGAGCTCAACATAACGGTCAGGGGTCAACCTGGTGATACTTCCGAGAAGATATTCGGAAAATCGTGGACCATCGATATATTCCTAAGCTCGAGAATAATCTTACTTTTCAGGGCAAGATGATGTGATCAAAGGAGCGAGGGATTGCCACAATCCTAACTCATTGATCGAAGAGTGCACCAAGTGAAAGGACTAGGTAGAACGATCAATCTTAGAATGATAATTCAATAACCAACACGCTAAGAATGAAATTATTGTCCTTTAACTACCAAGCAACGGGGTTGCTAGGAGTATTGATTTCACACATCACAGTTCACTTGTCGGTATTCCGGTTGTGACAACACGAGCTCAAGGAATGAATAATGATGGCGAGAAGTATCACTGTATCAAGAATCCATAAAAGGTGGTGCAACTATCATGACATTCCTGACATAAAGTGAGTAATACTTCAGGGTAGAGCAGAATCAAAAGCTGGATTGGCATTTTGATCTGCGGAATACAACTGCTTTGACCCAATCCTAAGAATGGATGAGGTACTGGAGTTTGTTTCTCCTAGTCAGTCCGGAATAGAATGGCTTGATGGACCACTAGAATAATAGGCATCGATGAACGAATGCACACATACTCTTTACTATAAATTGATAGACGATGGTCGGAATACAGGTGAAGAGGGACAACTCTAAGGAACATATAACTTTCTGAGTTGTGGATGCATAGATTAGTATGTCGAGCAAAACTCAACATTTCTTCCGGCTAACCCATGCAGAAAGGTAGAACTGGCAGATTCACAATGTAGAATGGAGAACTCATCAAGAGCACTCTGGTTGTGATCTTTTGGTTCAAAAGAACTCCTGCCATAAGCAGATCATGGTATTTGGAAGAATGAGATACCACAAACCTCGAGGACTATCGCAAAGGTTACTAATATCCTAAAGACCATGGCTCAGTGGAAGCACTAGGAGACATTTCCCGGTAAGAGAGGCTACCAAGAGTAAACAACTAGGTTGTCGGATCCCACACATACCAAGAATTTCAATAACATACACACAATATGCTCGATATGTGCAAATACAACATGGCATCACAATAAAACTCTACGACTCAAAGTATTTATTCATTAGGCTCAGAGGAGCTAGATATTACAAACATGGGTCTGATGACCCAGCATTCAAGTCATACAAGCAATAAGCACATGCGGAAGCTTAACTTGTCTAAGTACAGACAACTACAAATGAAAAAGGCTGAGAAGCCTGACTATCTACAAGACCCTGCCGAGGGCTCAAGATCATAGCTGAGGTAACAAGCTAAACGTCGAAGTCCACATGGAACTACTAGTGAGACAGAAGTCTCTCTGCAAAAACATAAATTAAGCAAACATGAGTACAAATGTACCCAGCAAGACTTGCATCAATACTAGCTACATATGCATCAGTATTAACAAAGGGGTGGTGGAGTTTAACTGCAGCAAGCCAGCTTTGACTCAGTGGCTATCCTGAACTACGTCTGTATGTAACTCTTTTTTGGGGTGGCGCACACGAGTCCACATATTCACTAATTAATACACCACTATGGATCCGCTCCCGTCTCCCTACGGGAACACCATCCATAGCACTCACGTTTATCTTGCGCATTTTAAAGTATCCACTTTCACTTGTCTATGAACTGTATGGGCAACCAAGTAGTCCTTTATTGCGGACGCGACTATTTGAATAGATGATGTTAACCCTGCAGGGGTGTACTTCTTCACACACGCTCTCGCCACTTACCGCCATGTACACATCATGTATCTCAACAACCTTCAAGCGGAAGCCTAGCGAGGGTGTCGGCCACGACCTGACTAACCACACAAGTCCCTAGTCCAGGTTTATCGCCTATTCAAGTTCCATCCACAGGGAGTCCGGCCGAGGTTTCCACTACAGCCCGGAATGATGTGTGCAGGGTTCCCGAGGCACCATACGAGCGTCCCGGTACACCATGCCACGTGCCTACCGCATCACAGCCCACCCCTCGAGTCAGCACTGTGCACGGCCTCCAGCATACTACAAACACCAGAAACTACTTGCAACTCCTGGACAGAGGACAGGGGCGGTTAATAAGTCGAGAGAGTCAATTAAGGATCCCAATGTGTGGTAGTAGCTGATCTTAAATCACACATACAAATCTCAGTTCCTAAGGGCGGTTCCAGTGAAACAACCCACCATGTACTCCTACATGGCCTCTCATCGGTACCTTTACCAAATCGTGTTCACACACTTAGCTCTTAATAGTAGGACATGTTCACACACCTCCAATTCATCCCCGATGAATCAGACCTGACTCAACTCTAAGCAGTAGAAGGCATGACAAACAAACATGAATGAGTAGGAACATCAGGGCTCAAACAACTCCTACTCATGCTAGTGGGTTTCATCTATGTACTGTGGCAATGACAGGTCATGCAGAGGAAAGGGGTTCAACTACCGCAACATGTAACAGTTGAACCATTATTGTCCTAATGCAGTAAAAGAGAGAAGAAGCGAGAGAGTGGGATTGTATCGGAATGAACAAGGGGGTTTTGCTTGCCTGGCACTTCTGAAGATAGTATAGCTCTTCATCGGTGTCATCGAACTCATCGTCGGAACCACGTCTATTGAGAGGGGACAAATACCGGCAAACAAGAAAGAACACAATCAATGCAATGCAACAATTATGATGCATGATAATGACATGGCAATATGCTGTGATTGAGCTAATGCAACTAAAACAAGAAGGGTTTGAGCTATTTTGAACCCAAGGTTCGTGTTTAAAGTCAAACTATGAACTTATAAAGTGCATTATCATATTTGGATCTAAACATCAAGGTTAAGTTGTTTAAACATGCATGACACCAATACAGATGGAAATATTGGATTTTTCTGATCATTTTTCATATATAATTTATTTCATTTGGAGTTATGGTTGATTTTCTATGATTTTTCAAAGTTTGGGGTATTTTCTGAAATAAATAAATCATTTCTGATTTATTTAAAATCCCAGAAAACATTTACTATGTCAGCTTGCGTCAGTGTGACGTCAGCGGTCAACCGATCGTTCCAGGTCAAACCTGACATGTGGGTCCCACATGTCAGCCTCTCCCCTAACTAATTTGTTAAATAGCACTAATTTAACCCTAAGCGTAAACTAATTCGGGCCTGGCCCACATGTCAATGGATCAGGGGGGAGTCAAACCCCTAGTCAACTAGGTCAAACTCGCCGGCGTTTAGCCGCTGGCGAGGTCAGCGGCACTCTTGTGCCTCGGGTTTCCTCTACGGGCACCGTTCGATGTGTCGTTTTGTCTCTACAGAGAGCGGGCGCGACGGCGCGTTGGATGGTGGTGGTTTCCGGGCCTGGGGTGGCCGGCATCAACGGCGGCGAGGTCATCCACAGCGGCCGGGGTTCGGGCGACCACGGAATAGCTGTTGCGGCGTGCAAACGGAAGGCTACTTGCGCTAGGAATGCTCTGCGGGGTGCCACGAGCGCGTTGGAGTCGCCGGGGTGACCAAATGGTCTTCGGAGCTGCATCGACGGCGAGCTCAGGCGGCGGCATGCTACGGTCAGCAATGGGGCGACGACTACAGTGAGAAAAAGGAAGCGGGGTTAGGGGTTAGACGCATGAGCTCACAGCGGGTCGGAGGAGGGGGTCGGAGAGCTCGGGAAGGCTTGGAGGCGACGGGGCGGCGATGGGATCTCCGGCGGCCGTGTAGAGATGAAGAGCTCGATGACGAGGCTTCAGGGCATGCGGGGTCGTGTGGTTCGGCGTAGAGGTGCGAGGCAGCGAGGCGGAGCTCATGGTCGGGATGGCTGGCCGTGGGGAGGTCGGTGGCCACGACGAACGGCGACGGCGGGCTCGCTCGGGTGGCTGCGGGGGCGAGCACTGGGGGAGAGGGAGGAACCAGAGAGAGGGGAAAGGTGCAGCGGGTGTCGTGGCGCTCTTGGTGCCCTCCAGCAGCAGCGGCGACAAGCAGGAGGTGGCCGCACGCGTGCTGGGGTGCGGAGGCCACGCACCCCTGCCTACTGGCGCGAGGTAGGGGATGACTGGCATCTCCAGTGGGTTGGGCTGCTACAGTAACGGGCTGGCCAGGTAAGTCACTCTCTCTCTCTGATTTCTATTTTAGTTTCTGTTTTCTATATTCTGCAAATGTTTTGGTTTATTAAAAATGCCAGAGCACTCTAAAAAATCGTGAAAATATTTGTGCGCTCTGTTTGGATTATTTCCAACAGCCCTCATTTAAATTCAAGATTATTTGGGCACTTAAAGTAATTTATAGCATTTAAATGCCCAAATGCAAATAACTTATGATTTAATTCAGTGACCCAAATTGTCCTAGAAAAATGTGAACCATTTTTTATAGAGGTTCTAAACCAAGACAAAAACGATGAACATTTTTGAAGGGCATTTCAGGTTAATTGAAAAATATTTTAGTAAACCCTAGTTGAGTTAAGTGGTGCAAGGGGTTTATGCCATCCCCATTTCAAGTTTCAGGAAAAATTAAACATGATGCATCACTCAAATGCAAGCACTGACTAGGGTTGTGACATCCGCCGTCGCCCCCGCCTTGCCACCGGCCTCCATTCCCCCCACCCCGCCCTGCCGCCCCCGCCTTGCCCTCCATCGTGCCACCGGCCGCCCGCCCCCTACCCCCACCCGCCTTGCCCCCCAATGTCATCCCGCCGCCGCCGCCATCCTGTACCCCCCCCGCCTCACCATTCCGCTGCACAACTCATCGTGTCCGACCTCCTCCGCCGGCGCTCCTCTCGGTCCGCACGGTATAATTAATTAAGACCTCCCTCTACCAATTTATTTTCATATAGATTTGTTCTAGTGTTCATATTATTAAGATGAAATGCACACATTATGTGTACCTATGAATTGATGAAATTTATTATATGTGTGCAAATGTGTTCAATGTATATTTATATATATATATGTGATAATTGTGAAATGATCGAATTTTTTGGTGTGTACTTGTTTTACACACACACACACACACATATATATATATATGTGTGTGTGTGTGTGTGTGTGTGTGTGTGTGTGATATTACACGTTGCTCTCGGCAAGTGTCTCGCGATATGTTTCATTTTTGCAGGCAATGTCTACAGAGTTGCCAATGTTTTTGCGAAACCAAGATTTAGTTCCGTTTCGTCCAATTTCTGGCACTCAATATATATGTCCATTATTTAGCAATGCTCGTGCCGATTTTTTATGCTGATTTCAATTATATGAACGCAGCACAAAATGGAAGAGTGCCCCTACTGTTGCCACACTAGGGGAATGTGCGATGATCCTCACACCTTGACAACAATAATGGCTTCTCCCTCACGCTTCAAAGTGACTACAAATATTATATGGTAATAATTTGTGCTTCAAAGTGTAATTTCTATTTTTTACATTTTGATTAGTGTATGCCTTGCCATTCAAGACCTTTTGTCCAAGACGGAGTTGGTCCAAATGATGCACCATATATACCGCGCCTGTCACTAGTGCACACATTGAACAAGAACAACATTTCTAGAAAATGCATGGTATGATTTTGATCGCTTTCATATACGCATTCTTCTTTCAACTCATAGTATGTATGTGTTACTATATATATTGCTTGCTATGTTACTTTCAACTTCAAGAACAGAAGCTCCCTAGATGTGTTCTGCCTCATGTGATGGATGACTACCATGACGAGATGCACGCGGCTCGAAATTAATGAGTGGAGCCAACTACGTACTGAGAGACAGCGAGTTCAAGATTGGAGATCGGTGTGGATATCTCTGTCCTACACCATGGACATGCAAGGGTTCCTATATTCTTCAAATTTTCCCTCAAGTGGAGGAGTACCGTGTTAGTAGTAACGATGGTTGAATGAACAAGATGTAATATGCACGCATGGTTTAGTTACCTATATAGTTAGCAGTGTGTGGTTAATATATGTATGCACGTGAATAAACGATGTGTGTGTATATATTAATGCAAATATCTTGTCGAAATCAATGTGGGACAAAAACATGTTTATATAAATTCGTCATAAATGAGGCTACCGTGGCAGCGATTTTCTGCTGCCCTGGCAACATTTTTTACAGCTTTCAAAAACCTAGTACTCGCGTAGGACATTGCGCGACGCCAGAGATTCATTTATCTTATTACTGTCATTGAACTGTATCAAACCCCATAGCTATTGTCGATAATGCCGTCGTGTGGTTAAATCCAACGCCATTAGTACACATAATAGTGCTGACGTAGGCTCCAGCGCCACCACTATTTTTTAACACTAGCGCCATATTGGTGGCGTGGAGCTCCTACGCGAGCAAGGCTGTTTTTGGCATGCCATAGCTAGGATTTTTTCCACTAGTGATGGGCCCCCACCGCGGCCTCCTACACGGCCGGAGCCATGGTTGTTGCATTCCGGGCGATGACCCAAGCGTTCATCACGGAGCGCCCTGAGCTCCTAACAATCATCGGTGTTGTGGGTGCGCACGTTGTGGTAGACGCAAAACAGGCGGCTGTCCTTGCTGGGCTCATCGTGGTCACAACCGTGCTTCAGCTCTAGCTCCAGTGCCAGCACGGTGGGGCCCTAGCGCTTGACTTCCTTGACCTTGGCCTTCTTGTCTTCGGGCTCGACATCGGGGTTGCCGAGGAGAGCGAGGTGGCCTTCTTCCGCCTTCGCACTTGTCGGCCTGGTTAAACAGCTCCAGCGCCGTGCATAGGTCACCGTTGATGGCGAGCTTCTCACTCATCGTGGCATCTGTGACGCCGTCGGTGAACGCCGAGATGATGGCTTCATCCGAGGCCTTTGGGATCTTGAGGCGAACCTGGGTGAAACGTTGAATGTACTTGCGGCTGGTCTTGTTTGGGCACTGCTTCACGGGCCGTAGGTCATTGATGGTGAGGGCATGGTCGTGGGTGCCTTGGAAGTTGGCGATGAATCGCTCGCGGAGCTCGTCCCATGAGGAGATCGATCCCTCAGGCAGGTTCATGAACCAGGAACGCGCGCCATCCTGGAGATCCATGGGGAACCAGTTTGCCATGACCTTGTCATCGTCGTTCACAGCCTCGATGCTCAACGCGTAGAGCTGGAGGAACTCCGTAGGATCGGGGACGTCGTCGTAGCGCGGGGGCAGCTCCCGCTTAAACTTGGTCGGCCACACCACCCGATGTAGCTCGCGGGTGAAGGCACGATAGCCCGTGGCGCTCATGGGTGCGCCTCGCGCGGGAGCAGCGCGGTCCTGGCGTGCATGCGATGCAGCTTCTTGGACAACCCGGTCTTGAAGCTGGCGCAACAGCATGGGAGGCGCGCGCGTCGTGCATCAGCTGGTGCATGATCTGGCAGCTGGCCTTGTCACCAGCTGGCATCGGTGCTCTACATCTGTTTCCTCTGCATATATAGTCATCTAGCCCCCAAGTCTTATCTGTAGGAAAAGATATATTTGAGTAAGGTTAAGTCTTGTCCATATGTTTCTGCAAGCTCTAAAGTCATAACCCTCATGAGCCGGCTTATCTTGATAAAAATGAACCGGGTCATTTCCAGTATCTGAAAAAACTCCAGACCATAACCCTCATGGGCCGGCTTATCTTGATAAAGATGAGTCGGATCAAAAAATATAATTGTGAAAAAGAACTTCCGCACACATTAGCCCCCAAGTGTCAAGTGCTTTGCTTGCAACATGCTTGAGACTTGTACATAGATTGTATCTTGACAAATATATTTATATCGTCTTAGATCTTACTTGCAGGATGCCTTAACTCAGGCTGAGTCCCAGGTGGTCAATTTAAAGACCAGGCTTGAACAACAAGAAGATGAACCACGCCAAGCTAACTCTAAGCTTATACTTAGTCTGGAAGAAAGCGAGAAGCTCAAAGATGGATTCTCAACAGAAAGAACTGCCTGGGATAAGGAGAAGGCCATCTCGGTACAAAGAGCAGAGACTACCGAATCCTCTTTGAAAGAGACTACTGCAGAATTGACCGGCTTAAAATGCCATATATCCTAGATGACAGCTGCTATCCTTGGTAAGTAATTCAAGATATTTCGAGCACTTCCAATTTAATCCGCCAGGCGACTTATCTGTGCACTTATTCAACAGGCCTCAAGAGTGCCAACCTTGGCCAAGACATGTTGGTGAAGCTAAAGGCGGTTTACACTTTGGTGGAGCAGCTGTATACAGGCACTCAGCGAACCATAGCAGCCATATCGCACAATAAATAACCACCTTCACTCATCAAGGAGGTACTAGACAAATTATTTGTCATATCCAAGAGAATTGAAGAAATTATGTGATCATCCGCCTGAGCTGGCGCCATCACTTCTTTGAGATGGGCCAAAGCATGGCAAGCGGAACTAGACCATGTGGGATTGGCCACTGGATGTCCAAGCTTTAAAGAGGATGGATCGCCTTTTGAAGAAGCAGATTTTACCAAGTGCGTGAAGGAGATGCGACCTTTGGTGAGCAAATTTGCCGAAGAAACTGATTTGTCCAAATATCAGGCGACTTATACAATAGATAACTCAAAAGTGAATGCACCGGCTTATGAAGTGATGGAGCTCATCCCTCCAACGCGTAAGCACACTTTTGCTCCTATTGTTGATCCAGCCACCCTTATGGATGATGAAGCTGTGTTCAAAGCTTTAACTGGCATCGACTGGTCATCACCTGACTTCCAAACGATTGAGGAAGAAGAAGAAATGATGCAGGATAATCCGAAAACTTCAACTCGTCAAGACCAAAACAACTGATCCAGGGGCGGCTCTCAGATCGCGGCGTGGCACTTGTCTTTGGAAAACTCTTAATCATTTGGGCTTTGGAAAGCCTTGTAATAGGCTAGTTGAAACAATGACCTACCATGCCATCGTGCATGTGATATCCTTTGAATGTTTAAACCGCCATGCTTGGTTTTTATCACCCGCCACTTGTGCAAATAATATTATCAGTTATATGAATCATATCAAACATCATCATACTTCTTGTAGACTGATATCATGACGACACTATAATGATTTTAATCCAGCATGGGTATTAACCTGTAAACATGAATTATCATGACTTGAATTTATTCAAGACAAATCATTTGGGCGACTTAAAGACTGCTTATCAGGGCGGGCTATTAACCCAATATGCTCACATATGAGTCATAGAATCAAGGCTAGATGGGCTGAATTGTGAAAACCATATATTAATATGGAAGAAGGATATGAATCCAAAATTGTCAGAAAAATAGCAAACCAGAAAAACAAGGCTTTCATAGGCCGCCAAGCCTAAAACTTCAAGTGCTTTCATGGGCCGCACAGCCATCGAGTTATTTTCCAGCACACCTGTAAGCCGGCCCTCACATGAAAAACCGCCGGTTTAACTTTAACGAGTTTAGGGTCTTATTTGAAAGATTGACTGTTAAGAACACGGCGGGTCGTTCCAGGATTACCTGGGCGGAGTAGCAATGACATACAGGCCGGTTAACTCGAAATTTGGTGTTTACACTGGCATGTAAGCCCATCAAGAGGGAATTCAAGGATCTGCTCATTGAGCAGGTAGCCCCCAAATGACTAATGAGACGGCATGTAAGCCGGATCAAGAGGGTAATCAAGGCTCTCCTCATTGAGCAGGTAGCCCCCAAGTGACCAAAGAAACAGAATGTAAGCCAGATCAAGAGGGTAATCAGGGCTCTGCTCATTGAGCAGATAGCCCCCAAGTGACCAATGAGACGGCATGTAAGCCGGATCAAGAGGGTAATCAAGGCTCTGCTCATTGGGCAGGTCGCCCCCAATTAACCTTATGAACAAATAATAAAGGCGCAGACACTTTATAATGGAAATGACAGAGGCCCTGAATTATCAGCGATGCCGGCTTTATTACAGTGATCATAATATATACACTGAAGAAACTATGTACAACACAAGAGCCGGTGGCTCAGGTGTAATAAGGCCGCAGATGAGCAATGTTCCAAGGCCGGCGGGTATCCTCCTCTGATGTGCGTGAGTCCTTGTGGTCTCGAATATCAATGAGGTAATATGACCCGTTGTTCAGGTTCTTGCTGACCACAAAAGGTCCTTCCCAAGGTGGTGACAACTTATGCATATATGTTTGGTCTTGGATGAGACGGAGCACCAAGTCACCTTCTTGAAAGGTCCGGATTTTAACCCAGCGGCTATGATAGCGACGCAGATCTTGCTGGTATATCGTCGAACGAGCCGCCGCAAGGTCACGCTCCTCATCCAACATATCAAGAGCATCCTGACGTGCCTTTTCATCGACACCTTCAACATAAGCCGCCACCCGGGGCGAGTCATGACGGATATTGGAAGAACCGCCTCTACCCCGTAGACCATGAAGAAGGGCGTGTAGCATGTGGATCTATTGGGGGTGGTATTAATACTCCAAAGTACTAAGGGTAATTCCTCAACCCAACGACCCGATGTTCTATGGAAAGGGACCATAAGCCAGGGTTTTATCCCTCTTAAGATTTCTTGATTGGCCCTTTCAACTTGAACATTGGACTGGGGGTGAGCCACTGATGAGACATCAAGATGAATATGCTCTCGTTGACATAACTCTTCCATAGCACCCTTAGAAAGATTAGTGCCATTGTCAGTTATGATACTGTTAGGGTAGGTAAAACGGCAGATCACCTTCTTAATGAATTGAACCGCCATTGTCGCATCACACTTGCTGACCGGCTCTGCCTCAACCCACTTGGTAAACTTGTCAACCGCCACCAAGAGGTGGGTCTTTTTGTCCTTGGATCTCTTGAAAGGTCCAACCATATCCAGCCACGAGACTGCAAACGGCCAATCAATTGGAATCTTCCTCAATTATTGAGCAGGCACATGAGCTCGTCTAGAAAAATTTTGACAGCCGTCACACTTGCTAACCAGATCTTCTGCAACAGCATGAGCCATCAACCAATCAAACCCATGACGAAAAGCTTTAGCCACAAGAGATTTACAGCCGGGGTGATGGTCACAATCTCCTTCATGAATCTCCCTTAGAATCTCACGACCCTCTTCAGGAGAAACACAGCGCTAGAACACACCTGTGACACTGCATCGGTGTAACTCGCCATTGACAATACTCATCGAATTAGACTGCTTGGTTATTTTCCTGGCCAAAGTTTCATCCTCAGGTAACTCTCCCCAGGTCATATAAGCCAAATAAGGAACTGTGCAATCAGGAATGGCATGAAGAGCCACTACAAACTGTGCCTCCGGGTCAGGGATTGCAAGATCCTCTTCTGTTGGTAGCTTAACTGAAGGGTTATTTAATATATCAAGAAAAAACATTTGGTGGTACCGGCTTACGCTGAGACCCCAGCCGGCTTAAAGCATCGCTCGCCTCATTCTTTCTACGATCAACATGTTCCACTTGATAACCCTTGAAATGACCAGCAATATTATCAACCGCTCGGCGATAAGCCGCCATGAGCGGGTCCTTAGAATCCCAAGTTCCCGAGACTTGTTGAGTCACCAAATCTGAGTCGTCGAAGCACCTCACCAACAAGAGCTGCAAGAACTGTTGGCTCAACTAATTTTTTTAACTGCCTCGAATGCCTCATTAGTAGCATCACTCCAGACAAAGTGATATGTTTTCGTCATCATCTGGCACAGAGGAATAGCCTTCTCTCCCAGGTGGCTTATAAACCGGCTTAAAGCCGCAATACGACCCACCAAACGCTGGACATCATTAACACACGCCGGCTTAGCTAATGAAGTGATAGCCTTTATTTTCTCCAGGTTAGCTTCAATACCTCTCTCAGAGACCAGAAAACCCAAGAGCTTGCCCCCAGGCACACCAAAAACACATTTGGCCGGGTTAAGCATCATCTTGTAGACCCGGAGGTTATCAAAGATCTCCTTCAAATCATCTAGTAAGGTCTCCTTCTTTCTAGACTTCACAACAATATCATCCACATAAGCATGAACATTGCGTCCTATCTGGTTATGAAGGCAATTCTGAACACAACACTGATAAGTTGCCTGGGCACTCTTGAGCCCAAAAGGCATAGACACCTAGCAGAAAGCTCCAAAGGGCGTGATGAAAGATGTTTTCTCCTGGTCCTCACTACAAGAAATATGTCAACTTGTGACCTTCTGTCAGTGACCCTCAAAGAATTGGCCATAAATGTATGGCCATTTGCGACCAATTGGTGAAAAGAGGTTCTGGGGGCTCCAAACCTAAACCATAACGACCATTTTGGTCAGAAAGGTCGTAATTTCCTTACAAGAAATGGTCTTAAAGCAAACAACACTGGTCTGCTACCTTATTTCTAGCTGATAACGACCAATATAGATGGTCATAGCCTTGTAAATTGTGGTGCATTGCTATGACTAGGCGCCACCTCATCAGTTTTGCCTATGTGTCATTTCTATGTGTCAATTTTTGCCCTAGGTTGTGAAGCAGCCTATATTTCTGTCATTCCCAAAATTCCCAAAAAATTGGGCATTCTTTACTACCCAAATCATTGCCTCATGAGAATATTCAACTCCATTTGCCTAGCAAATCTTCCTCGGCAAATTTCCAAAGTTTTTGTTCAACTCGAACTGTTGTGAAGGAGTACTAGCTAGGCATATGCTAATCAGCTGAATTTTTGCCAGATCTTCTATATTCCATAATCATAGCTCTCCACAGAATTTGAGCCCCATCTAACAATCCATGTGAGCTCACCATCCAATCTTTGTTTCTGGTGATATTTTCAGTTTGTGAAGCAACTATATTTTATGTTAATTTATAATTGCTGAAAATTTACCACGACATGACCCTGTCCATAGAACCTCCCTCACCAAATTTTAGCTCATTTATTCTAGCTAATTTCCCTTAGCATTTTTCCCACTTTTCTGTTCAGTGGAGAGCACTGCGAAGGAAGTGCCATTTTTATTTATGCAAATGGTATGAAAATTTTAAAGTGCCTTCATATTACCAAATTATCATCCTCCTACAAATTTCAGATCAATCCATTCATTCATTTGAATCTAGCTTCAACATTCATATTTTTGTCTAGCGTGGTACGTTGCAAAGCAAGTGACACCTAGGCTCCTCCATTTGAGCTGGAAATTTTCCAACAAAGTGTCCTTAGTAGATGATCATCCTCGGTCAAAACTCAGGCCCATTAGCCATGTGCATTTTCCCCACCACTAATCAAACACTTGGGTGCTAATTCATGTTTGAGCTCAGTTCAGTCTCCTCGTGAGATTCTTCTATTGCCTTCTTCTTCCTGACACCTACTGGGGGAGTGCCCAACCCACCAGACATGCCTAGGCTGCCCAGAACGCATGGCAACACCATGGTCATCACTACAAAAAAAGACACATCCGTGACATTTGGGCCGAACGAAAAAAAATTCGGTCATGCTTATGACACTTCTATGACGATAATTGTGACAAAACCCGATATCATCATAGATGTGGTGGGCTCCTACTTCTATGAAAAAAAATCATGACAGAAAATGGGCTTTTCGTCCTGAGCGGGCCGGAGACACAGCTGCATGACATTCTTTGGGCCGTCCATCACGGAAAAAATCGTGGTAGAAGCGAGGGCGAGGAAAATATCGGGGAGTTCCCGGTTAAGGTGGGTGGTCGGGGCCAAGCCATGCACAGAGATTTGTGCATTTCTCTCGTACACGTACGAGCGTGTGTGCGAGGTGTTGCGCTCTAACTAAACCCGAGCGAGGCGTTGGGCTCTAATTGAACCCGAGCGATTGCACTAGCTACGTTACTAAACCCCGATCGATCCCTTGTTGTTAACTAAACCCGAGTGATTCCTTCGCTACTTTTGCTGACTGAAGCCGATTGAACCTGTTGCCTCCTTCCCTTGATGAACTGTGAGCGTTGTTGGGGGGGGGGTTGGATGAACAGGACCCCGTGGTAGTAGAGGCCATTGCCACTGGATGAATAGGACCCTGATCGATCGAGCCGGTTGGGGGTGGGTGAACAGGACCCCATGGAGGGTTGGATGAACAGGACCCAGTGGAGGGCTGGTTGAACAGTAGTCGGTGGAGGGCTGGATGAACATTAGCCCGTGGAGGGGTGGTTCAAGTGGACCCCGTGGAGAAGGCTGGTTGAACAGTATCCGGTGGAGGAGCGGTGGAGGCTCGATGAACAGGAGCCCGTGGATGAACAGTCGCAGGTGGAGGCTGGAGGAGGTCGACAGTGGATAAACAGTAGCCCGTGGAGGCTAGAGGAGGTCGACGGTGGAGATGAATAGTAGCCCGTGGAGTCCCGTTTTGCAGTACGCCACACCCCTCCCGACGAAGAAGACCCCGGTTTCGACCGTAGCGCTCCAACACAAGTCTGTTTCCTCTGTTTTGTGGTACGCCACACCCCTCCCGAGGACCCTGTTTCGACCGTAGGAGGTCCAAGAGAAGTCCGTCTCCTCTGTTTTGTGGTACGCCAGACCCCTCCTGATGAACAGGATCCCGTTTCGACCGTGGCCGGTTGAACACAAGGCCGTTTCCTCCGTTCTGCGGTACGCCGGGCCTCGTTTCGATCGGTTGTTCCGTCCAAGCCAGTTGGCTCCTGATGAACACGACGACGCAGTTTCTCCGTTCCGACCCAGCCATATACATGAGCTCTGGCCGTACGTATGCGCGTGGAGGCGTTTGAGACCCGCCCGTATGTATGTACATGGCCGTATTTACTTTCTTGCACCATGGATGTACGTACGTGTACATGCTACGTGCGCGCCTCTACTACGACACGTGCCCTTCCTTACTCGGCCACGGTTCATCGCTGCGGCCTGCAGAGAGACCGATCAACCAGTATGTACGTACACGTTCACGACCAGAGTGACAACGCTACGTACGCTTCGACCAGGTGGGTCCCGACTGTCACGCACTTCCTTGCATGCAAAGATGTAGCTGGTGGGTCCCAGCAGTCAGGGGGAAACGTCTTTTCACAAAATACGGCGGCCCGTCCGGTGGGTCCCTCTTATCAGGTGGAGGAATAATTATTTTGCGCGTAATGAGGCACTTCCTTGATGCGGGCGTGGACCCAGCTGTCAGCCTCTCCATGTACAGTAGTCTTCCGATGGAAGTCGTTTGTTGACCACACTGACCATGCCGCGCCGAGAGCACCAAGGCGGTGGACGACGGCGAGGCCTAGGAAGGGGACGACGCAGAGCCGGGGAAGATGCGGCAGTGGATTCCCACACAGAGAGGAGTATGAGGGTTCACTGGTTGGCTTTGGTGTGAGGCTGCCATCGCCACAGAATAACTGGGGGTGTGGGTGAGTAGAGGGATGGCCTGGCCAGCGGTGGGAGTAGGAGGGGGTGGTGAGGCCTCTGCGGTTGCACAGCCGGTCACGGGAGGCAGGAGCAGGCGGCACGACCGGCGATGGTTTGGCCGGCTGGAGCAAGAAGACCAGAGGTTGAAGAAGCACTTCGGCCGTTGGATGGACATCGTACGGTCACTGGAGCTAGAATCGTTCATATTGACTAAGTTGACAAAGCCCTCCGTCTGCGTTTACTTAGTAGGCCCACAAGTCAGCCTCTCATATGGTGGGTCCCAGCTAGTAGGGGGAGTATTCATTTTTTTGTGCATAATAAGGAGGCACTTACTTGCGTGCGGAGATATGGCTGGTGGGTCCGAGCTGTCGGCGGGGGCAACATTTTTTTCATGAAATACAGAGGCCCTTCCGGTGGGTCCTAGATGTCAGGTGGAGGAATCATTATTTTGCACGTAATAAGGAGGCATTTCCTTGTGTGCGGCCGTGGACCCAGCTGTCAGCCTCTCCACGTACAGTCCACTTCCGATGGATGTCGTTTGTTGACCACATTGACCACGCCGCGCCGAGAGCACCAGGGCGGTAGACGACGGCGAGGACTAGGAAGGGAACGACACGAAGCCGGGGAAGACACGGCAGTGGTTGCCCACGCGCTGGGGAGTACGAGGGTTGACTGGTTCGGCTGCCATCGCCTGAAAATAACATGAGGTATTGGCGAGTAGAGGGATAGCTAGGCCAGGGATGCGAGTATGGTGGGGCCTAGAGGCGTGCTTGGCAGCACAGCCGACCACGGGAGGCGGGAGCAAGTGGTTCCGCAGGCGCTGGTTTGGGCGGCTGGAGTAGGAAGATCAGAGACTGAGGAAGCACGATTGTTGTTAGATTGACATCTAACGGTCTGACGCTGGTAGAGTCGATTGTTGACAAAGTTTCTTTTTTTGAGAAACCTTGTGTATGCATGAACTTAGTAGGGCCACAAGTCAGCCTCCAAATCTGTGGTAGACAACATAGAGCCCATTTGCTATTTTTTTTAATAATTTGCAGCCCATTTGCTAATTCTTAAGTAATTTATTACAGCCCATTTTCTGCCCAGGACCACGGTCAAAAAGTTCAACCTTATTTTGCATATTTCGGTGGAGTCCGAACTGTTGTAATCCCGAAATGATAAACATTTATTTTTTAAGAACTTATTGATTTGCCAAAAAAATCGTTTTCTTTTTGTAAGCAAATAAGACGTCGGACAATTGAGTTGGTTTAAGGCAAAATCAGTGGTAAAAAATCAGCGCTTGGAGGGAAAACAACAACAAAAATAAGGATGTAAATATGAAATGGGAACTTTATGTATTTTCAATATAATGATACGTGTATATGAACTAGTAAAACTATAGGTAGAGATTAGAAAATGGAAGTAGGACATGGCGTTTCAAGAGGAAAATAGAACTGGGCTGTGTGTTTGATTCAGTACGAAAACTGCCTGTGGATGTCCTAAGACAAAATATAACTAACGCTGGCGGGCTAGAAGCCAGTAGATACCTGCTGGATCTTTGTGCACCATTATCGTCATGGGCTGGGCCTGTTAAAAACAAAACCAAGCCTAGGCAGTCTACAACCTAGTTGAAACTTGCTCGACCTGAAAAAACAATATACCTGCTCAATAAACGAGAGAATTCTACAAGTACAGACTGATAACTGGGATCCAGCAGGTATATTATTTTTTCATCGTGATAATAAGTGGATGCACTTGTTTCGAAACATTTGGAGAACTGGGAATTCAAACGGCAGGTGCTTATGCTACCCATCAAATAAAAATCAGGTGTGTGAAAATTTGTTTCGAAACAAATGATTCAGCTTTATATCCACGTCGACCCTCGGCCTGATGGTTGGAAGCAAATGCCAAGTTCATACCGAAAGATCATTAACAACAATACCAACTTGCAGACGACAAGGTAGTAAAAGTACCAATACCAAGCTAACTTATAATCTTTTTACTCCTGGCCCTAGTGTTCGTCTGGTAGAAAATCTTCCATAGGACCAGCTCCTACTTCTTCTCTTGCTCCAGGTCCCCGAGGTGGTACTGGTGCATCATCAAGTTCTTGTTGGTGTGCAGCACCAGAACCTTTTTGCTGCCCGTCTGCTGGCCGTTGACCATCACCGGCAAGGTATTGCCGGTCTTGTGCCACATCACGTGCATGTCGCACTCCGACTGTATCTTGCGACGCGTCTGCGTGCCCCTTTTGAACGCCCTAGAGTTGCGCTGGAAGAAATGCTTGCTTAGGACACTAAGTGTGGTACCTGCAGTATTGTCGAATACAGGTTTTAGTGTATGTAGTTGGCATTTTCATAACATCTTTGGCATGTTGCAGTCACTCACTAGTAGAAAACAGGGCTTATGTCACAGGGTAGTATTCATATTAGTCCCGGTTCAGTCACGAACCGGGACTATTGTGAGCATTCGTCCCGGTTCGTGCGGCTAAGGCATTAGTCCCGGTTCACCTGGGCCCTTTAGTCCCGGTTGGTGCCACGAACCGGGACTAAAGGGTGCGATGCCCATTAGTCCTTTAGTCCCGGTTGGTGCCACCAACCGGTACTAATGGGCTTTGAGGCATTAGTACTGGTTCATGGCACGGACCGGTACTAAAGGTCCCATTTTCAAACTCTACCCCCCCTTGTGGACCGCCTTTTCAGTTTTAGAAAAAACAAAAGAAAATGATGGAAATGTCAAAAAATTAAAATAAAATAAGTTTCCTATGTGATATGTGTTCTAGTTGTTGGGAAAATTTACAAATATGAATTTCGACTTTATTTGCAAAATCTCTCTGGAATTTGTAAAATGGGCATAACTTTTGCATACGAACTTGAATGAAAAAGTTTTTTATATGAAAAATCATCAACTCGAAAAGTTACATCCGAATTTAACCGGGGGAACCCCGTTAAACATTTTCAAAATCCTCAAAAACCCAACAAAAAAAAGTTACGGGGCTTTTAAGATCTAGAGTGGAAAAAAGCGAAAAAATTTCAAACTTACTATTGGCGCACCATTTGCTAGGTGCGCCACTAGTAACAGAAAAATATATAGTTTCAATTTTTTTCTTGGAAAAAATGTGGTCAAATCTGGTCAAACAATGGTCAAACTAATTATTCTAGAATATTAGTGTTACTATATAATTATTTCAGTTATTTTGAATTTTGGTCAAATCTGGTCAAACTGTGGTCAAACAATGGTCAAACTAATTATTCAAGAAATATTAGTGTTACTAAATAATTATTGTTTTTTAAAACAATAGTTTCAAACTCAAACAGTGAAATGTGTCACTTCATGCTCAAGCAAAATTCCTGAGGGTTAATAGGATTGACATCTTACTATTGTCAGGAAAACAACAAGTGCAGACTTGGAAATGAGGGAGAATGGAACCCGGAAGTTAAGCGTGCTCAGGCTGGGGGAGTGGGACGATGGGTGACCGTTCGGGAAGTTAGATGATTTGTAATGATGAGGGGTGATTAGAGATTAGAGGATAAATTGAGCAGTGACGAGGGGTGATGATTAGAGAGTAGAGGTTAAAAAAATTCAGAAATTTGAAAATAAAAAAAAAAATTCAAAGAAAAATTCATAAAATTTCCTTTAGTCCCAGTTGGTGTTACCAACCGGGACTAAAGGTGGAGCTCCATGTGGCCGCGGCCTTTAGTCCCGGTTCGTGTAAGAACCGGGACTAAAGGGGAGAGGCATTAGTAACGACCCTTTAGTCCCGGTTCAAAAACCGGGACTAAAGGGCCTTACCAACCGGGCCAAAAGCCCCCTTTTCTACTAGTGACTTGTTTCACTTTTATTAACTGTCAAATTGTAATTGCTTCACTAGGTCTGTGTCTAGAAAGAAAAATAGAGCTATAAACAAAGGAAGATGTTTGTGCAAGTAGACGGCCGATCGGTATCTTACTTGGAAGTTTCTTAGGATGGGTGTAGCATATGCCGTGCTCGATGTAGATGGTTGGTATGAACAAATCGATGAGAGGGTGAGATCTCACGCTGTCAGCACTCACTTTGGCCTCAAGGTGCTCGATCAGCTCCTGATCCGTGGGATCGAACTTGACGCCAGCCGGCAGCACCAGCCAATCCTTCTTGGACTTGCATCGGTTAATTCCAGTTATATGGTACTCAATGTACGATCAATTGATTGTTTTAAGTGAATGATGAAAGATTTCGACAGATAAGTGGTACCCCAAATCTAAAGTCCACAATACCCGAACACGCCGCCGGGACTCTTGTGTCACCTCAACACAGCGTGTTGTCATGTAAATTCAATGTGAGGACATGATGAATAATTTGACCTACGTATACTTGTACTAGCACTATACTACTTACTAGTCGTATTTAGTGTCACATTTTAACCATAGGTTTGTCTAACAAAATGTCAATGCATGTCACCGAAAATTATTCCATTAGAAACTATGTTCAAATACGAATAAAACGATATAATTTCATGCATTAACATTTAGTTAGTGAAATTTATGGTCAAAATTTGACTAAATTACGAAGGGGACCAATAAACCAGGAGGGAGGTAGTAGTACGAGTAGCGCAATATACGGTATAGAGGACTAGTACAAATTTAGAAATGGAGTAAAAAGTTAGAAGGTTGTGTGTCAGAATTTGTAGGCTACATGAGTAATACAAAATATAATTCCCATTGGACAACACTTTCACCAACAAGTACATACTTGAAGCCTAATTGATATATATATATACATGGCTTCTGCACAGCATCTCTATGGGATTCTGGGTTCCGGCAAAACCTTTGAGGTTCGAACTCTGGGGTGCGCACGAAGATCTCTCTCTTCCATAGCTCATACCCTCACCGCGATCTCAAGGCTTAGCGCATCGAACCCGAAGAACAAGGGACACAAGGTTTATACTATTTGGGCCATTGATGTGGTGTAATACCCTACTCCAGTGTGTGGTGGTGGATTGCCTCTTGGGCTGGGGATGAACAGTACAAGGGAAGAACAACCTCCTAAGGAGAGGTGTTCTTGTGCTCCGCGAGCTAATGAGTGTGACAGTGGAATGAATGATCCATCCTCTGTCTGTCCCCCCTCCTACTGTGGTGGCTAGTCCTATTTATAGAGGCCCTGGTCCTCTACCCAAATATTGAGCGGAAAGGGATCCAACAACAGCCAAATTTGAAGGGGGACAACTAGTACAAGTTATCCTGACTAAAGGTGGTCTTCGGCTGCCAAAGGCTCTGGTGGTGACGCCGTCTGGGGCTCCACGGTGACCTCCGTCCTGCTGTCCTGCTGTTCTTGGTCTCGTTGCACCAATATGGAAACCTTTGCTTGACGCCTCGGGACTCCTCGCCTGCGCCTGCCTCTTTAGCACCAAAGAGGAAACGAGGACAGTGCGCGGGCTGGCACCCGCCTAGCGGCCGCCTAGCCTTGGTCGTCGTGGCTTTCGTCACTGGAACCTCACGAGGTGCCCCTCGCCTTGATCTCACCGCCCCTCGCGAGCCAACCTGGTGAGGCCGCCCCCGAGGAGGTCTGGCGTCATCCGCCTCGCGAGGCTTGGCACCTCGCGAGGGTCTTGAGGGTTTGCTGGTGAAGACGGGCCGTACCAGGCCGTTGGTGAGCCACACCGTGGGCCGCAGGCAGGCAAGTCCAGGGACCCCATTCCCAGAACACCGATAGTATCCCTCGGGCCCAAGGCGTGCTCGGACTTGGCTTAGAGGCGAAGCCAAGGGGAAAGTGCGGAGTGCCGCGGGCCCCAATAGCCTGCGGCCTTGGCTGACGCGTGGCGATTGATGGGACGTGGGCGTCTCTGCTTCCCCACACTACCTCGGCAACTGCCCAATTTGATGAGTCCCTGCAGCATGCAAAAGTGGGTTATTATTACATGCGATCGTGGGGGTCGACGGTTGGCCTCCTTCAGGTTATAAATGAGGAGGGGGCAGAGCCCCCGCCACTCATCTCTTTCTGCTCTGCTTGCTTCTTCCTCCTTGCCTCTTCACCCGCAGCGACTCCCATGGCGCCTACGAAGAGGTTCTGAGCCGCAGAGAAGGGGAAGGCCCGTCAGGAGGGGTCATGCTCGCCGCCGCCAAAGAGGGGGCGCGGCCGCCCCCACAAGCATGCCGCGACCCCCGCCGTGGCCTCTCGCGGCCGCGGCCGCGCCTCTTCGCGTGGTGGGAGTCGCCAAGGTCGGGGCAGCCCAGCCGATGAGGGGAGGCACGCCATGGTCGCTCGACCTCCCTAGACGCGCTTCCACTCGCCGGAAGTGCTGCCGGAGTTCATCATATGGTCGGAGAACCCGGCCGGCACCTGGCTTCAGCTCCCGCGCTTCTTCGCCGGCGAACTGCTAGCCGCGGGTCCCGGTGGTCTCTGGCAGCAGGCGGACGGCTGCTACAGCAAGGCTTCATGGGTCGCGGTGGAGGTCTCCGTCGCGGGCAACGTCGCCCTGGGTCGTGGCTGGCAGACATGTGCCCGCGCGCGCGGTCTGAACCGGCAATGCGCCCTCCACTTCAAGTACGACGGCAACGCGACCCTCTACGTGAGGGTATTCGGATAAGACGGTCGCCGCGTCGGGTGCTGCCCTGAGGACAACGACGGCGACGAGGTGCTCGGCCTTGGCGACGGTCGTGACGAGGGTGAGGACGGGCCTGCCCTTGGCGCCAACCGCGGCTCGTCCAGCTACGGCGACTCCTCCTCCGGCGATAGCTCCAGCAGCGGCGGCTACGACCAGCCGCCGCGCTGCCTCGCCTACTTTGAGGGCAGTGGGGGAGCGTCCCATCACTGCACGCCGGTGAAGCGCGAAGAGGGGTCCGGCTGAGCCCAGGAGGAGCCGGGGGCCAACCCTCGTGAACCGCTGCGGGGGCGCGCGCCGCTTTTGTTTTGTTCTTTCCTTTCCTGCATTTGTAAGAGAAACGAGCATGGGGCCCTGTGTGGGCGTGCAATGAACCGTAATTTCCAATTGCTACGTTATGATTATCGCACTTGCATCATGTAGAAGTATCAGTGTCCTATGTAGGCGTGTAGAGATAACTTAGCTCAGCGCGGCCGAAGTGATTTCCACCTTGCGAGGTGCGCGTCTCCCGTCACGCAGGGAGAGCTCCTTGTTGTAGGCTCGGGAAGCATCGAAGAACTGCAAAATTTGTTAAAAAACCTTTGTTCTTCCAAACCCCGGGCCCTAGGCGCGACCGGTCATGACCCAGCACTCTGCGTCGCGGTACCCGAGGGGCATGGACTTTTTAAGAGAGAGGGGGCGCCAGCGTGCGAGCTCGAGTGAGGGTGCCTTGCCATGACCAGAAAAGACGAAAAAGGGCTCACGAGTGCCTCGCGAAGACCAGAAAAGGCGAAAGAAGGGCTCACGAGTGCACCCATCCAGCCCCCTCACGAGGCATGCGAGGGAGAGTACGAGCGAAGAAAAAACGAAGGAAGAGGAAAGAAAGCGACCGAACCAAGGCTAGAAACGCCCAACTGTGAATTTTTATTAAAGAAGAGGCAAGCCAACTGCGGAAACCAAATGGGAAAGCCGGGTCCGGCACTTAATCTAGTCTTCTAACCAGCGCGGAGCTAAGTGCTGCCAGTAGGACGTGGGAGGGAGCCCCCGAGGCCAAAGGGCGGCGCTCCTGAGACTCCAGGGCGTGTATAGCCCCACTCATTATTATGTGAGAGTGTCACGAGCAGAGACCTTCATAGGCACGGGGCCTTGCTTGATAGGCGCCAGGCCTTGCTTCATGGGTAGAACTTCCGGAGGTGTTGGATGTTCCAGGTGTTTTGGATGGGGCCCCCGTCCTGCGTCTCCAGGCGCACGACACCAGGCCTGGAGACGTGGGCGATCCTAAAAGGGCCCTCCCACACGGGCGAGAGCTTATGCAGCCCTTCCCTGGAGAGCAACCGCCTTAGGACGAGGTCCCCACCTCGAGCGTCCTGGAGCGGTCGCTATGGCAGTGATACCACCACAACGCCTGCTAGTATCTTGCCATTCGGAACATGGCTTCGCGGCGGCGTTCCTCCCCCAGCACGATATCCATCCCCCGCATGGCGTCCTGCTGCGTCTCATCGAACGCCAGGACCCGCACGGAGCGATGCTTGACCTCGGGAGGGGAACCGCTTCTGCTCCGTAGACGAGGAAGATTGGGGTCTCGCCCGTTGGATTGGTGGCGGTGGTGCGTATGGACCATAACACCGCTTGGAGCTCATCATGCCAGCCCCTGCCGCGGGCCTTGAGCTTCTTCTTGAAGGTCCTTGTTTTGAGGCCCCTCAGGACCTCCGTGTTGGTGCATTCAGCTTGACTGTTGCTCCAGGCGTGTGCCACCGAAGCGTAGCAGATCTGCTTTCCAAGGTTAGCACAATATGTCTTGAAGAGATTGCTTGTGAACTGCGAGCCGTTGTCGGTGATGATGCGATTAGGGACCCCGAACTGGCTCACGAGGCCCTTGATGAATTTGACTGCCGATCCGGCTGTGATGGTGCGGACAGCTTCCACCTCCGCCCACTTGGTGAACTTGTCGATGGCGATGTAGAGGTAGCGGTAGCCCCCAGGTGCTTGAGGGGACGGGCCTAAGATATCCAGCCCCCAAACCGTGAATGGCCCCGAGAGTGGGATGGTCTGGAGGCCCTGAGCTGGCCGATGGATCTGTTGGCATGGAATTGACAGGCCTCGCAGGACTTCACCAGCTCGGTTGCATCGCTGAGCGTCGTCGGCCAGTAGAACCCTCTGCGGAACACCTTGCCTACGAGGGTTCGTGACGACGAGTGGTGCCCGCAGTCTTTGCCATGTATGTCAACTCGCAACTCGT
Source organism: Aegilops tauschii subsp. strangulata (assembly GCF_002575655.3). Classification (NCBI taxonomy): domain Eukaryota; kingdom Viridiplantae; phylum Streptophyta; class Magnoliopsida; order Poales; family Poaceae; genus Aegilops; species Aegilops tauschii. Next base: position 543,902,622 of record NC_053037.3, on the reverse strand, counting down.
TCCCCTATTCCCTGGAGATGCAACGCAAGGAAACATCATTTGGCCGCCTCCTGTATAACTCACCGTCCTGAATGCAGTACGCCGTGGCCTGTCGGGCCACATGCTCCGCGTCTTCCTCCCTCTCCGGCAGCGTCCCTTGCGTCATGTGTTCCTTGAATTCCTTGGTCCAGCACCCCTCCTATGGCTCGAGCGCCAGGAGCAGACGCACTCCCGAGGTCGGGCCGCATGCAGGAGCCCCCGAGGCAGGTGGTTGGGGGAGCTCCACCGGAGGCAGCGCCGGCCCCGGAAGTGGAGGCGCTGCCGACGGCTTGAAGAGCCGCTCCTCAAAGACGCCAGGTTCTTGGGGCTGCCGCTTGGATGCCCTTCTGGAGATGTCCTCGGCCTCCTTGTTGGTGCCACGTGGCACATGCTGCAATTCTAGGCCCAAGAACTATTTTTCTATCTTGCGTCCCTCCGCGAGGTATGCCTCCATGTGCTCGTCCTTCGGCTCGTAGACTTTGTTGGAGAAGTTGACGAGAAGCTGCGAGTCGCCCCTGATGGTGAGCCGCTTCACCCCCAGGGTAACCGCAGCCCTAAGGCCAACGATGAGGCCTTCGTACTCCGCGATGTTTTTGGAGAACTTCTCGCCTTGCTGGAAGCAGAGCTGTACGGCATAGTAGAGCTTGTCCTGAGTGGGCGAGATGAGCACTACTCCAGCCCCCGCGCCCTGGCGTGCGAACGGTCCATCGAATTACATGACCCAGGCATCTGGCGCTTCACTCCCTGGTGAGAGGGATCGGTCCTCGCCTGCTTCAAGTCCTGGGTTGTCCATCCATTCGGCCACGAAATCGGCGAGCGCAGCCCCCTTGATGACCCTGGTCGTGCTGAACTCCAGCTGGAACACCTGGAGCTCGATGTTCCACTCGGCGACCCTTCCAGCTGCGTTGGGGCACCGGAGTACCCTTTCAAATGGGTAGGCCGAGATGACCTTGATTGGGTGGCCTTGGAAGTAGTGACATAGCTTGCGCCAGGCCACCAGGAGCGCTAGCAAGAGCTTCTGAGGCATGGGGTACCATGCCCTCGCATCCCGCAGGACCGTGCTGACGAAGTAGACTGGGTGCTCAATGAGGGCAGGAGCGTAAGCGGAGCCCGCGCCTGTCGGGAGGTGAGGCGCCTCCTGTGTTGATAGAACCCCCAGGGTCTGGTCGCTCGTTGGAGCCGGTGCAGCCTTGTGGTGCCCTTCGGGTCTTGTATCGCCCTGGCTGGGGGCGCGGCACAGCGTGGCGCACCCGTAGTCCGGCGCTTTACCCGAACCGCCATCTCGAAAGATAGGAAAGATCTCCCTTGTAACACCCCGCATGTAACTTTCCATATTTGTAACTCCAACTCTTGCCATTTTCGGCTATGTGCTATGATATTCCCTTCGTGGTCGGGTTTTGTCTTTCGTTTTGCATTTTGTTCATGTCATGCATTTCATATCATGTCATCATGTGCATTGCTTTTGCATACGTGTTCGTCTCATGCATCCGAACATTTTCCCCGTTGTCCGTTTTGCAATCCAGCGCTCCTATCTCCTCCGGTGCACCCCTTTTGTTTTCTTTCGTGTGCGGGTGTCAAACTTTCTCGAAATGGACCGAGGCTTGTCAAGTGGCCTTGGTATACTACCGGGAGACCACCGGTCAAGTTTCATTCCATTTGGAGGTCGTTTGGTACTCCAACGGTTAACCGGGTAACCGCAGATGCCTTCTGTGTGTTCCAGCAAAACCCCCTCTCTAAACAGCCCAAAACCCACCAAACTCTCTTCCATGCTGTAGGTCGTTCGAAAACCGCACCTCATCTGGAGCCTCCTAGCTCCCTCTACCTATTTATATGTGAGCCCTCCCGAAAACGAACGCAGACGAAACCCTAGAAAAATCCCTCCGCGCCGCCGGACGTGTCCACCGCCGGCCGGACATTTCGCGCCGCCGCCCCGGACCAGTGGCGCGCTGCCACGTGGCCGGCCCGTACGCCGCCGCCGCCGCGGCCCGGGCAGCCCGCCGCAGGCCCCCGAGCCCGTCCGCGAGCCCGCGTGCGCCCGGCCACCCGCCGCCCGCGCCTGCCTCGCCGCGCTGCCGCCGTTGCCCCGCCGCCCCGCCGCCGCCATGCCGCTCCCGCCGCCGGTGCCGTCCGCCGCCGCCCGCGGGCACCGACGCCGCCGCCCTCCGGTGCTGCTCCTCCGCCTCTCCTCCCTCCGGCCGTCGCCGCCTCCCCGCCGAGCTTCTCTCTCCTTCGGCCGTCGGCATCGTCGCTGGCGAGCTCCATCGAGGCCATCCCCGATCTGGATCGCCCGAGCCCGTAGGTTGACTTTTTCCCGAACCCTAGAATTCTCCAAGTCCTTAAGATTTCTCAGCATGTGCCCATGTTCAACAGTGCATAACTCCTTGCATGTAGCTCCGTTTCGCGTGTGTAATATGTCAAATTGTTCGTCTCGTGATGCTCTACATTTTGTTCAATTGCACCTTGTTCATTAGAGGTCATCTTGATGCCCAAATCTCTGTTGCAAGAGGGCTAGTTGCTGTTATCTGCTGGTTCATATCCGAACTTGGAGAGTTGTCATTTTTGTATCATTTAATCTGTGCATCTTAAGGGCATAAGCTCTACATGTGTTTTGTTGTATGCCATGCCATCTTTCCAAGGGTGTATGCCATGTATTTTTGTGATCTTTGTGGTGACTAGAACAAGCATGCAAACTAGGCCCCGTAATGTTTCTGATTTCAGGGACAGTGATTTCTGTAAGTCTTTGTCTGCTGTTATTTTGTTGCCATGTAAACTTGATGCTACAGAGAGATCCATGCATATTTTGGAGATGTTCAGTAAGGATGTTTTGTATATATTGTTGTATTTGATCCATTCCTTCCCTTGTTTGCAATTATGGAGTGCCATAGCATGACTCAATCTTGCTCTACTTTTGCTATAAAATATTTCTGGCAGATTCTTAACATGATATGCAATTTTGCCAAGCTTATTGTAGTTGATCCATACATGCTATGTATTTGTTCTTGCCATGGATAGCTTCCTAAACATTCCATCTTTCTGTAGGTATGCTTTTTTTTTGTCATGCATTGCCTTTGGTGAGTGCATCAAGCTCACCAAGATGCCTTCATATTATTGTTTCTGCCATGCTCTGTTGTTCTGCAAAGTCTGAAACCTGTTAACGAAACTTGCTATGTTTACAAGGTTGCCATCATATCTTCTGGTCTTTTTTGGGAGTAAGGGACTTTTGTCATATGCATTTAGTAGAACACTTTCATGCCTTATTTTGCCATGTTAAGTTCCTGTAGCATGTTGATTTCGTGCTCTGAACATTGCTACCTGATGCTGTTTTCTGCCATGTCCAGTAATTTCACCAAGTCTGTGATCCTGTTATCTTTTGCACTTTTGCCATGCTTGTTTGAGCTTGTTATGTTGTGATCTAGCCGTAGCTCAGTGTTCATCTTTTGTCAAGCATCTCCTGCAGATTACTGCCATATGCTTTGTTGCTATGTTGGAGTACTGTAGCATTGTTGCTTGTTGCATTTTAAGTGAAATCATGCTGTTAATCGCAGATTCGTGTCATTCTTGTTTTGCTTGTCATTTGCAAACCGTGCATCCGTTTCCGGTGATCTTTATATCGATTTCGACCGAAATCATCTCATCTTTCCAGTGGCATGCTTGGTTTGCCAAGTTACTGCCTTATTCATCATTTTCCTTCCGGAGCACGCATATGCATCGCATATCATATCTCGCATATCATACATGTTTTGCATCATGTTGCTTGTGCCTTTCTCGTGATTGATGGTGGTTCCGTTTGTTTGTGTTCTTGTCTTGGGTAGAGCCGGGAGACGAGTTCATGAACGAGGAACCTGTTGAGTACGCTTACGAGGATCAAGCTTTCGACAACTCTGAGAACCTTGCAGGCAAGATAACCACCCCTTGAAATCACTTCTATCTTTGCTTTGCTAGTTGTTCGCTCTATTGCCATGCTGCGCTACCTATCACTTGCTATATCATGCCTCCCATATTGCCATGTCAGCCTCTAACCATCATTTCCTAGCAAACCGTTGTTTGGCTAAGTTACCGCTTTTGCTCAGCCCTTCTTATAGCGTTGCTAGTTGCAGGTGAAGTTGAAGTTTGTTCCATGTTGGAACATGGATATGTTGGGATATCACAATATCTCTTATTTAATTAATGCATCTATATATTTTGGTAAAGGGTGGAAGGCTCGACCTTATGCCTGGTGTTTTGTTCCACTCTTGCCGCCCTAGTTTCTGTCATACCGGTATTATGTTCCTTGAGTTTGCGTTCCTTACGCGGTTGGGTGATTTATGGGACCCCCTTGACAGTTCGTCTTGAATAAAACTCCTCCAGCAAGGCCCAACCATGGTTTTACCATCTCCCGCCTAAGCCTTTTTCCCCCGGGTTTTCTAGAGCCCGAGGGTCATCTTTATTTAAACCCCCGGGCCAGTGCTCCTCTGAGTATTGGTCCAACCTGTCAGTCGCCGGTGGCCACCAGGGGCAACTCTGGTCTGGCCTATCGGAAGCTTGGACAATCCGGTGTGCCCTGAGAACGAAATATGTGCAGCTCCTATCGGGATTTGTCGGCACATTCGGGCGGCTTTGCTGGTCTTGTTTTACCATTGTCGAAATGTCTTGTAAACCGGGATTCCGAGACTGATCGGGTCTTTCCGGGAGAAGGTTTATCCTTCGTTGACCGTGAGAGCTTATGATGGGCTAAGTTGGGACACCCCTGCAGGGTATTATCTTTCGAAAGCCGTGCCCGCGGTTATGAGGCAGATGGGAATTTGTTAATGTCCGGTTGTAGAGAACTTGTCACTTGACCCAATTAAAATACATCAACTGCGTGTGTAGCCGTGATGGTCTCTTCTCGGCGGAGTCCGGGAAGTGAACACAGCCTGAGTTATGGTTGACGTAAGTAGGAGTTCAGGATCACTTCTTGGTCATTGCTAGATGACGTCCGTTTCCGCTGCTTCTCTTCTCGCTCTCTTTTGCGTATGTTAGCCACCATATATGCTTATTGCCGCTGCAGCTCCACCTCATTGCACCATCCTTTCCTATAAGCTTAAATAGTCTTGATCTTGCGGGTGTGAGATTGCTGAGTCCTCGTGACTCACAGATTCTACCAAAACAGTTGCAGGTGCCGACGATGCCAGTGCAGATGATGGGATCGATCTCAAGTGGGAGTTCGATGAGGAACGTGGTCGTTACTATGTGTCTTTTCCTGATGATCAGTGGTGGAGCCCAGTTGGGATGATCGGGGATCTAGCATTTGGGGTTATCTTATTTTCATCTGGATCTTGACCGTAGTCGGTCTATGTGTGTATTTTGGATGATGTATGAATTATATTCATGTATTGTGTGAAGTGGCGATTGTAAGCCAACTCTTTATCCCATTCTTGTTCATTACATGGGATTGTGTGAAGATGACCCTTCTTGCGACAAAACCACTATGCGGTTATGCCTCTAAGTCGTGCCTCGACACGTGGGAGATATAGCCGCATCGTGGGCGTTACATCCCTCCAAGCCGTACATACGACTTTCATCGAATACGGCTTTCCACAGAATTCTATAGGGATCTATGAGATCAAGTATGGAATTCTGTTTTTCAATAGTCTTAGTAAGTTTCAAAAAGGAGAATACCAAGGTTGAATCGAAGATAAAAGTCAAGCAGGTCACACCGCCGATGAGTTGTCTAGGAAGGATTGCTTGTCAAGCTCTTGCGGAATTTGGACTTATTATTTTGACATATGGCTCTGAGAAAAACCCTTTTCTAGATTAGGCTTTTAGATCTACGAATTACGAGAGAGATCTCCGAAAGTATAAGCGAGATGCTCTTACACCAGAAAGATAGAATAAGATCCACTTTCTTTTGGAAGAGAGAAGGGAGAAGCAGCATTTCAACTGTGTGAGGATGGACTCTAGACCCACTCGTTCTGATTCTGTGATTGCAATTTCTCAAAATGGATCATAAAGTTGATCCTGTTTACTAACTCACTCTTGAAGTACAAGTACCAGACCAGGTAACCAGAAGATAAGGCCACTCGGCAAGACTGGACTAGTTTAACACGGCTATCTAGTTGAACACTATATATATAGGACTTGTAGAGCTTGAAAAAGCTTGTTTTGGTCTTTTTTTCTCTTTTCTGGGCATTGGACTTCATAGACAGACTTACCAACTGATGTGCCAACCGGCTTCACCCGAGGATGAAGGTAGTAGAACAAAGAGGAGCCGCATCTTTTCCTGGCCGGAGAGGAATCAAGGTCCATCTCATTAAGGCCGAACATTTAGTCTTGTTCTCGATAACAATAGGGAACATCTGGTCTTGTTTGGTTTTTCTTTCAAGGATTTTTTCTTTCTTGCAATTCTGCAAACTTTCAATGCATCATTTCCTCTATTTCTCAGAACTTATCGCGGAATCTAGGCCCACTAGGACTCAGCGGGATTTCTGGTAAATCAGGCTCTCCCAGGGGTGGAAGCCAGCCCCCACTACTCGATGTTATCACTCTGCAGGATTCGACAATGGATTTGTCTTCCTCAGTCTCTTCGAACTTTTCCAATCCTGCTATTTTCCCCAAGTCATCTTGAGTAATATGATCCCTGAGGGTCAATCCTTTCCCTTCCCACCTTTGCCCTTTCAAATGAAAAAGAACTACCAATGCAAAAAATGAAATGAAATGAACAATTGCAACTTCCTTATTAAATTACACCGAAAAGAAAGTCCGTAAAAAACAAGAGCCAACCTAAAACTTAACTACCCCTTGCCCTCCCATTGAACCCTTCTTTCTATCCAAAAAAAGGAAGAGCGCACCACTTACCTGGTAGGTAAGTAGGGGCCTCGGTTTTTCTATTTGCTATGAGAAACCTACACAAGTAAATTTCTATTTCGTGCGCGATCCCAATCGTGGACTTTCACAATTAAGTCGATATAGGGTTTATCCTTCATGTTATTTAAAAAATACAGGCGTCGCCTTGAAATGCCCTCGAGGACCTGGTTTTTTTACCCGTTTTTCCTCGCTCGCATTTTGCAAGTTAAGATCCCTGTAAATTTCTTCCAATTTGGTTTCGGGCAGCTTACGATTTCGACAGGATCTCAAAACATTCTTTATTTTCTTTTTTCAACAACGAAATGGTGGGTACTTCTGGGTTGGGCGGGGTGCGGCTTGCGGATGGCTCCGACCGAAACCCATCTTTTCCATCGGCGTCTTGACGTCCCACTTTGTTTTTTCGTGGATCATCATCTCCTGACGTAGCGGAAGCACTCGACGAGGCCACTACGACAAAAGAGATTCTTCCCCATTTCTTCCCGGATGATTCCTTCAAATAAATAAAAAGAAAAGTGAAGAGGAAAACGCATGACCAGAAGAAAAAGATATCGTGATGTAAAATGATCATGGGGACACATTGTTTTTAGGACCGACAATTTCCTGCACTGCTTAAACCAAGAACCGGTATCTTTAGCATATAAAAAATCCTTTGTTTGACGGCATCCCTCCTCTAAAGCTGCTTCCTTCCTTTCCGGTTCGTAGTGGTTATGAGCAGAAGTGCAATTCAAAGAGCATTCCATAGTTGTATGCAAGTGAGTCAACGATCTTTGTAAGAGGAATTGGAAGATGGGGGTTCCATGGCGCACTGAGATGAAAGGCTGTCTTGGACGTGCGGCCCCTTATCCCTATCCCTTTGTTGATGAATCCCATGCAACGCGCCCTTGCTTGGATGAAAAAATGTCATAAGGGGGACTCGTTTCACTTGATTTGTTCTGTCGCACCCGCACTATTCCTAAATTTATTTTCTGTTTCTATTTTGGAAAAAAGGTCGAACTCATTTCATATAGAAAGAAAGATGTGTCGGGTTTGGATCGGTACTGCTTGAACTAACTGGCCCAATTCTTGGTAGGTACTCATTAGGGGGAGGGCCAACCACTGAATGAACAACGATCTCCCGGTCCCACTTGATTGTTGGGGAAGCATTTGAACTGCTCAATGAACAATAAAGAAAGAGCTAAGGTAAAAAAGTATATGTGTTACTAATAGTAAACCAATTTTATTTGGAGTTTGCTTTTAGCTGAACATGTTATAACTACTACTTGACAGAAAGGGCGGGCACTCTCGGCGCGGAGGCAGGCACTCTTGTCTTTCAACCCCACCATCACTTTGAATTTAGTGGGGCTCCCTTTTCTTGTTCTAGTCACCTTCTCTTGTCATGGAACGACTTTTGCCTGTGGTGTGGTCCAACCCGTGGGCGGAGTCGCCCTCATCCCCCCATTGCTCAGTGCTCCCTGCAGCTTCGTGGGCTTTACCCGCGTGGGCGCGGGCTTCTATAAGAGAATGAAAAGCTCTCTTTTTACAATAAAAACGCGAACTGTGCGGAGCCCACCCTTTTCCGTTTTCTGCCGCCACTGGGTGGCCGCAGGGGAAACACAGCCCGGCCGCCTCTCGGGAAAGGGGGTGGGCCTACCTATCCCGAGGGAGCAGCTGAGAGGTTCCATATGCCGAGCCGAAGGGCAGAACTTCTGTGCGTGATCATAGTATGTCACCTCGTCTCGTCTTTGCAGCATCGAAGAGTGCCTATGCACTATGTTCCGGTTCACTGATAAGGAAGATAGAGTTGGGGTGGGGGTCTACGATGTGATACTATAGTATGCCCCGGGGAGAAAGATGCGCAACTCAAAACGGAACTTTAAGAAACAACTTTGGTTTCTTGCCAAACCACAGTTCGTAAGGTGTCGTCTCAACGGATTTAGATGGTGCCCTATTTAATGTGAATGCAGCCATCTCTAAAGCATAACCCCAAAATGATAGCGGTAAATCAGTAAGAGACATCATAGATCGCACCATATCTAGTAAAGTACGATTACGACGTTCGGACACACCATTACGCCGTGGTGTTCCAGGTGGCGTGAGTTGCGAAACTATTCCGCATTGTTTCAAATGAAGACCAAACTCGTAACTCAAATATTCTCCTCCAAGATCATATCGAAGAAACTTTATTTTCTTGTTACGATGATTTTCCACTTCACTCTGAAATTCTATGAACTTTTCAAATGTTTCGGACTTATGTTTCATCGAGTAGATATACCCATATCAGCTCAAATCATCTGTGAAGGTGAGAAAATAACGATACCCGCCGCGAGACTCAACATTCATCGGACCACATACATCAGTATGTATGATTTCTAACAAATCTGTTGCTCGCTCCATTGTTCCAGAGAACGGCGTTTTTGTCATCATGCCCATGAGGCATGGTTCTCAAGTACCAAGTGATTCATAATCAAGTGATTCCAAAAGCCCATCAGAATGGAGTTTCTGAAGGAAATATGCCCTAGAGGCAATAGTAAAGTTGTTATTTATATTTCCTTACATCATGATAAATGTTTATTATTCATGCTAGAATTGTTTTAACCGGAAACTTATTACATGTGTGAATACATAGACAAGCAGAGTGTCACTAGTATGCCTCTACTTGAATAGCTCGTTGAATCAAAGATGGTTAAGTTTCCTAGCCATAGACATGAGTTGTCATTTGATTAACGGGATCACATCATTAGAAAATGATGTGATTGACTTGACCCATTCCGTTAGCTTAGCACTTGAACGTTTAGTATGTTGCTTTTGCTTTCTTCATGACTTATACATGTTCCTATGACTATGAGATTATGCAACTCCCGAATACCGGAGGAACACTTTGTGTGCTACCAAACGTCACAACGTAAGTGGGTGATTATAAAGGTGCTGATCTACAGGTGTCTCCGATGGTACTTGTTGAGTTGGCATAGATCGAGATTAGGATTTGTCACTTCGATTGTCGGAGAGGTATCTCTGGGCCCTCTCGGTAATGCACATCACTATAAGCCTTGCAAGCAATGTGACTAATGAGTTAGTTACGGGATGATGCATTACGGAACGAGTAAAGAGACTTGCCGGTAACGAGATTGAGCTAGGTATTAAGATACCGACGATCGAATCTCGGGCAAGTAACATACCGATGACAAAGGGAACAACGTATGTTGTTATGCGGTTTGACCGATAAAGATCTTCGTGGAATATGTAGGAGCCAATATGAGCATCCAGGTTCCGCTATTGGTTATTGACCTAAGACGTGTCTCGGTCATGTTTACATAGTTCTCGAACCCATAGGGTCCGCACGCTTAAAGTTCGGTGACGATTTATATTATGAGTTATGTGATTTGATGACCGAAGTTTGTTCGGAGTCCCGGATGAGATCGGGGACATGACGAGGAGTCTCGAAATGGTCGAGACATAAAGATCTATATATTGGACGACTATATTCGGACACCGGAAACGTTCTGAGTGATTCGGGTATTTATCGGAGTACCGGATAGTTACGGGAATTCGCCGGGGAGTATATGGGCCTTATTGGGCTATAGGGGAAAGAGAGAGGGGAGGCTGCGCGTTCCCCCAAGGCCTAGTCCGAATTCGACTAGGGGGAGGGGCGGCGCCCCCTCCTTCCTTCTGTTCTCTCTTCCCCTTCGTTCTCTCCTACTCCTACTACATGGAAGGGAAGGGATCCTACTCCCGGTGGGAGTAGGACTCCCCAGGGCGCGCCATAGTTGAGGGCCGGCCCTCCCCCTCCTCCACTCCTTTATATACGGGGAGGAGAGCACCCCATGAACACGCAAGTTGATCATTGATCTCTTAGCCGTGTGCGGTGCCCCCCTCCACCATAATCCACCTCGGTCATATCATTGCGGTGCTTAGGCGAAGCCCTGCGTCGGTAGCTTCATCAACACCGTCATCACGCCGTCGTGCTGATGGAACTCTCCCTCGAAGCTCTACTGGATCGTGAGTTCGTGGGACGTCACTAAGCTGAACATGTGCAGATCGCGGAGGTGCCGTACGTTCGGTACTAGGATTGGTTGATCGTGAAGACGTATGACTACATCAACCGCTTTGTCATAACGCTTCCGCTTATGGTCTACGAGGGTACATGGACGACACTCTCCCCTCTCGTTGCTATGCATCACCATGATCTTGTGTGTGCGTAGGAATTTTTTTGAAATTACTGCGTTCCCCAACAGTGGCATCCGAGCCAGGTTTATGCGTAGATGTTATTTGCACGAGTAGAACACAATTGAGTTGTGGGCGATACTAGTCATATTGCTTACCAGCATGTCATACTTTGATTCGGCAGTATTGTTGGATGAAGCGGCCCGGACCGACATTACGCGTACGCTTACGCGAGGCTGGTTCTACCGACGTGCTTCGCACACAGGTGGCTGGCGGGTGTCAGTTTCTCCAACTTTAGTTGAACCGAGTGTGGATACGCGTAGGTAAGAATAGGTGGCTGGCGGGTCCTTGAGAAGGTTAAAATAGCACTAACTTGACGAAATATCGTTGTGGTTTTTATGCGTAGGTAAGAACGGTTCTTGCTCAGCCCGTAGCAGCCATGTAAAACTTGCAACAACAAAGTAGAGGATGTCTAACTTGTTTTTGCAGGGCATGTTGTGATGTGATATGTTCAAGACATGATGCTAAATTTTATTGTATGAGATGATCATGTTTTGTAACAGAGTTATCGGCAACTGGCAGGAGCCATATGGTTGTTGATTTATTTTATGCAATGCAATCGCCCTGTAATTGCTTTACTTTATCACTAAGTGGTAGCGACAGTCGTCGAAGCAATAGTTGGCGAGACGACAATGATGCTGCGATGAAGATCAAGGTGTCGCGCCGGTGACGATGGTGCTCATGACGGTGCTTTGGAGATGGAGATCAAAGGCACAAGATGATGATGGCCATATCATATCACTTATATTGATTGCATGTGATGTTTTATGCATCTTATTTTGCCTTGATTGACGGTAGCATTATAAGATGATCAATCACTAAATTTCAAGGTATAAGTGTTCTCCCTGAGTATGCACCATTCGTCGTGCCGAGACACCACGTGATGATCGGGTGTGGTATGCTCAACGTTCACCTACAACGGGTGCAAGCCAGTTTTGCACACGCAAAAATACTCGGGTTAAACTTGACGAGCCTAGCATATGCAGATATGGCCTCAGAACACTAAGACCGAATGGTCGAACGTGAATCATATAGTAGATATGATCAAAATAGTGATGTTCACCATTGAAAACTACTCCATCTCACGTGATGATCGGTTTTGGTTTAGTTGATTTGGATCACGTGATCACTTAGATGATTAGAGGGATGTTTGTCTAAGTGGGAGTTCTTAAGTAATATGATTAATCGAACTTAAATTTATCATGAACTTAGTACCTGATAGTATTTTGCTTGTCTATGTTGTTGTAGATAGATGGCCCGTGCTGTTGTTCTTTTGAATTTTAATGCGTTCCTTGAGAAAGCTAAGTTGAAAGATGATGGTAGCAATTACACAGACTGGGTCTGTAACTTGAGGATTATCCTCATTGCTGCACAGAAGAATTACGTCGTGGAAGCACTAATGGGTGCCAGGCCTGCTGGAGATGCAACTGACGACGCTAAGAATGACTGGCAGAGCAAAGCTGATGACTACTCGATAGTTCAGTGTGCCATGCTTTACGGCTTAGAACCGGGACTTCAACGACATTTTGAACGTCATGGAGGATATGAGATGTTCCAGGAGTTGAAGTTAATATTTCAAGCAAATGCCCGGATTGACAGATATGAAGTCTCCAATAAGTTCTATAGCTGCAAGATGGAGGAGAATAGTTCTGTCAGTTAACATATACTCAAAATGTCTGGGTATAATAATCACTTGATTCAACTAGGAGTTGATCTTCCTGATGATAGTGTCATTGACAGAATTCTTCAATCACTGCCACCAAGCTACAAGAACTTCGTGATGAACTATAATATGCAAGGGATGAACAAGACAATTCCCGAGCTCTTCGCAATGCTAAAGGCTGTGGAGGTAGAAATCAAAAAGGAGCATCAAGTGTTGATGGTCAATAAGACCACCAGTTTCAAGAAAAAGGGTAAAGGGAAGAAGAAGGGGAACTTCAAGAAGAACGGAAAACAAGTTGCTGCTCAAGAGAAGAAACTTAAATCTGGACCTAAGCCTGAGACTGAGTGCTTCTACTCCAAGGGGACTGGTCACTTGAAGCGGAACTGTCCCATGTATTTGGCGGATAAGAAGGATGGCAAGGTGAACAGAGGTATATATATGTGATATACATGTTATTGATGTGTACCTTACTAGAGCACGCAGTAGCACCTGGGTATTTGATACTGGTTCTATTGCTAATATTTGCAACTTGAAACAGGGACTACGGATTGAGCAAAGATTGGCTAAGGACGAGGTGACGATGCGCGTGGGAAATGGTTCCAAAGTCGATGTGATCGCCGTCGGCACGCTACCTCTACATCTACCTTCGGGATTAGTTTTAGACCTGAATAATTGTTATTTGGTGCCAGCGTTAAGCATGAACATTATATCTGGATCTTGTTTGATGCGAGATTGTTATTCATTTAAATCTGAGAATAATGGTTGTTCTATTTATGTGAGTAATATCTTTTATGGTCATGCACCCTTAAAGAGTGGTCTATTTGTCTTGAATCTCGATAGTAATGATACACATGTTCATAATGTTGAAGCCAAAAGATGCTGAGTTGATAATGATAGTGCAACTTATTTGTGGCACTGCCATTTAGGTCATATTGGTGTAATGCGCATGAAGAAACTCCATACTGATGGACTTCTGGAATCACTTGATTATGAATCACTTGGTACTTGCGAACCATGCCTTATGGGCAAGATGACTAAAACGCCGTTCTCCGGAACAATGGAGCGAGCAACAGATTTGTTGGAAATCATACATACTGATGTATGTGGTCCAATGAAAAATGAGGCTCGCGGCGGGTATCGTTATTTTCTCACCTTCACAGATGATTTGAGCAGATATGGGTATATCTACTTAATGAAACATAAGTCTGAAACATTTGAAAAGTTCAAAGAATTTCAGAGTGAAGTGGGAAATCATCGTAACAAGAAAATAAAGTTTCTACAATCTGATCATGGAGGAGAATATTTGAGTTACGAGTTTGGTCTACATTTGAAACAATGCAGAATAGTTTCGCAACTCACGCCACCCGGAACACCATAGCCTCGAACATCATAATCGTACTTTACTGGATATGGTGCGATCTATGATGTATCTTACCAATTTACCACTATCATTTTGGGGTTATGCATTAGCGACACCTGCATTCACTTTAAATTGGGGTTATGAACTGTGGTTTGGCAAGAAACCAAAGTTGTCGTTTCTTAAAGTTTGGGGCTGCGATGCCTATGTGAAAAAGATTCAACCTGATAAGCTCGAACCCAAATCGGAGAAGTGCGTCTTCATGGAATACCCAAAGGAAACTGTTGGGTACACCTTCTATCACAGATCCAAAGGAAAGATATTCGTTGCTAAGATGGATCCTTTCTAGAGAAGGAGTTTCTCTTGAAAGAAGTGAGTGGGAGGAAAGTAGAGCTTGATAAGGTAATTGTACCTTCTCCCGAATTGGAAAGTAGTTCATCACAGAAATCAGTTCCAGTGATTCCTACACCAATTAGTGAGGAAGCTAATGATGATGATCATGAAACTTCAGCTTAAGTTACTACAAATCCTCGTAGGTCTTCCAAAGTACAGTCCGCACCAGAGTGGTACGGTAATCCTATTCTGGAAGTCATGTTACTAGACCATGATGAACCTACGAACTATGAGGAAGCAATGATGAGCCCAGATTCCGCGAAATGGCTTGAAGGCCATGAAATCTGAGATGATCCATGTATAAGAACAAAGTGTGGACTTTGGTGGAGTTGCTCGATGATCGGCAAGCCATAGAAAATAAATGGATGTTCAAGCGGAAGACAGACGCTGATAGTAGTGTTATTATCTACAAAGCTCAACTTGTCGCAAAAAAAAGTTTTTCGACAATTTCAAGGTGTCGAATACGATGAGATTTTCGCATTCGTATTGATGCTTAAGTCTGTCCGAATCATGTTAGCAATTGCCACATTTTATGAAATCTGGCAAATGGATGTCAAAACTGCATTCCTTAATGGATTTATTAAAGAAGAGTTGTATATGATGCAACCAGAAGGTTTTTTCAATCCTAAAGTTGCTAACAAAGTGTGCAAGCTCCAGTGATCCATCTATGGACTGGTGCAAGCATCTCAGAGTTGGAATATACGGTTTGATGAGTTGACCAAAGCATATAGTTTTATACAGACTTGCGGCGAGGCCTGTATTTACAAGAAAGTGAGTGGGAGCACTACAGACTTTCTGATAAGTATATGTGAGTGACATATTGTTGATCAGAAATGATGTAGAATTTTCTGGAAAGCATAAAGGAGTGTTTGAAAGGAGTTCTTCAAAAGAAAGACCTCCTTAAAGCTACTTACATATTGAGCATCAAGATCTATTGAGATAGATCAACACGCTTGATAAGATTTTCAATGATTACATACCTTGACAAGATTTTGAAGTAGTTCAAAAGGGAACAGTCAAAGAAAGAGTTCTTGCCTATGTTGCAAAGGTGTGCAATTGAGTAATACGCAAATCCCGACCACGGCAGAAAATAGAAAGAGAATGCAAGTCATTCCCTATGCCTCAGTCATAGGTTCTATAAAGTATGTCATGCTATGGAGCAGACCTATTATATACCCTGCCCTGAGTTTGGCAAGGGAGTACAATAATGATCTAGGAGTAGATCACTGGACATTGGTCAAAATTATCCTTAAGAGGACTAAGGAAATATTTCTCGGTTATGGAGGTGATAAAGAGTTCGTCGTAAAGAGTTACCTCGATGCAAGCTTTGACACCGATCCAGATGACTCTGCGTCTCAATCTGGATACATATTCAAAGTGGGAGCAATTAGCTAGAGTAGCTCCATCTAGAGCATTGTAGACATAGAAATCTGCAAAATACACACGGATCTGAATGTGACAGACCCGTTGATTAAACTTCTCTCACAAGCAAAACATGATCACACCTTAGTACTCTTTGGGTGTTAATCACATAGTGATGTGAACTAGATTATTGACTCTAGTAAACCCTTCAGGTGTTGATCACATGACGATGTGAACTATGGGTGTTAATCACATACAGATGTGAATATTAGTGTTAAATCACTGTAACACCCCGGATGTAACTTTCCATATTTGTAACTCCAACTCTTGCCATTTTCGGCTATGGGTTATGATTTTCCCTCCGTGGTTGGGTTTTGTCTTTCGTTTTGCATTTTTTTCATGTCATGCATCTCATATCATGTCATCATGCGCATCTCATTTGCATACGTGTTCGTCTCATGCGTCTAAGCATTTTCCCCGTTGTCCGTTTTGCAATCCGACACTCACATGTGCACCGGCGCACCCCTCTTGTTTCTTTTCGTGAGCGGGTGTTGAACGTTCTCGGAATGGACCGAGTCTTTCCAAGTGGCCTTGGTATACCACCGGTAGACCACCTGTCAAGTTTCGTTCCATTTGGAGGTCGTTTGATACTCCAACGGTTAATCGGGTAACCACAAAGTCCTTTTGTGTGTGGCAGCAAAAACCCCCTCCAAATAGCCCAATAACCCATCTAAGTCACCTCCATGCTCTCGGTCATTCGATCACGATCGTGTGGGCGAAAACCGCACTCCATCTGGAGTCTCCTAGCTCCCTCTACCTATAAATATGTGCACCCTCCTCCAAATTCGGGTGAAACCCTAGTCTTCTTCCCCCCGCGCCGCCGGACACGTCCGGTCCGGAAGGATGCATCGCCGCCGCCGCCCTAGGCCAACCGCGAGCCGCCACGTGGCGCCCCCGCCACCCATACGCCGCCGGCCCGCGAGGCCCGCGGCCGGCCCCCACGGCCCGTCTCGCCGAGTCGCCTCCCGCGCGCCGCCCACGCCCGCCGGTCGCCGTCCCCGCCGCCTCTCCGCCCCAGACGCCGTCCGCCGCCGCCCGCCGCTCCGGTGACTTCGCCGCGCCCGCGCCCGAGCTCCTCCGCCGAAGCCCTCGACGCCGGGACTCCTTCTCGCCAGACCCGGCGCCCCCTCCGTCTCCGGGGACCGTCCTCTTCCTCCCCGCCGGCGCCTCCTCCTCCCTCTCCAGCAAGCACTCCGGCGAGCCACCCCGCCTCGGTTCGCGGATCTGGATCGGGAGGTTGACCCCGAAATCCCCTCGTTTTCTGCTAAGTCCTGAAATGTATTGCATTATGTTGCCATGTTCTCTACATCATAACTCCGTGCACATAGCTCCGTTTTGTGCGTGTAATATATCAAAATGTTCGTCTCGAGATGCTCTTCATTTTGTTCCATTGTGCCATGCTCGTTTGAGTCCATATTGATGCCCAAATATCTGGTGCAAGAGTGCTATATGATGTTTACTCCTGTTACTTATCAGAACTTGGTGTTTTGTTATTTTTGTTGCATTTGATGTGTGCATCTTATGTGCATGAGCTCTACAGGTGTTTCGATCTATGCCATGCCATCTTTACAGAGGTGTATGCCATGTATTTTTGTGATCAATGTGGTGACTAGCACAAGCATGCAAACTAGGCTTTGTGATGTTTCTGTTTTCAGGGATCTACAGGTATTTTGCCAAGTCTGTTACTGCTGTTATTTTGTTGCCATGTAGCCATGTGTCTACAGAGAGATCCATGCTTCTTTTGGGAATGTTCAGTAAGGATGTTTTGTATATATTGTTGTGCTCTATCCATCCATGCTCCTGTTTGCAATTATGGAGTGCCCTAGGATGCCTCAATCTTGCTCCACTTTTGCTATAAAATATTTATAGCAGAATGTTACCATGATATTCAATTTTGCCAAGGTTGTAGTAGTTGATCCATACATGCTATGAACTTGCTCTTGCCATGGTTAGCTTCATAAACATTCCATCTTGCTCTAGGTATGCTTGTTTTGTCATGCATTGCTTTGTAATGAGTGAATCAAGCTCACCAAGATGCCCTCATAATTTCTGTTAATGCCATGCTTTGTTTTCTGCCAAGTCTGAAACCTATTAACGAAACTTGTTATGTTTACATGAGTGCCATCATATCTTCTGCTTCTTTTTGGCTCATGGTCAGTAAGGGACTTTTGTTCTATGCATTTAGTAGATTCATTCCGTGCCTTGTTTTGCTATAGTAAGTCTGCTATCCTGATATCTTTTGCATTTTTGCCATGCTTGTTTGAACCTGTTATTTTGTGATCCAGCCGTAGCTCAGTGTTTATCTTTTGTCAAGCATCTCCTGTAGATTACTTGCATATGCTTTGTTGCTATGTTGGGGTGCTGTAGCATAGTTACTTGATGTATTCTAAGTGCTATCATGCTGTTAATCGCAGAATCGTGTCATTCTTGTTTTGCTTGCCATTTGCAAACCGTGAATCCGTTTCCGGTGATCTTTATATCGATTTCGACCGAAATCATCTCATCTTTCCAGTGGCATACTTGGTTTGCCAAGTTACTGCCTTGTTCATTCTTTTCCTTCCGGAACACGCATATGCATCGCATACCACATCTCGCATATCATCCATGTATTACCTCATGTTGTTTGTGCATTTCCCGTGATTGATTGTGGTTCCATTGCTTGTGTCCTTGCTGTGGGTAGAGCCGGGAGACGAGTTCGTGAACGAGGAACCTGTTGAGTACGCTTACAAGGATCAAGCTTTCGTCAACTCTGAGAACCTTGCAGGCAAGATGACCATACCCTCGAAATCACTTCTATCTTTGCTTTGCTAGTTGTTCATTCTATTGCTATGCTGCGCTACCTACCACTTGCTATATCATTCCTCCCATATTGCCATGTCAAGCCTCTAACCATCCTTTCCTAGCAAACCATTGTTTGGCTAAGTTACCGCTTTTGCTCAGCCCTTCTTATAGCGTTGCTAGTTGCAGGTGAAGTTGAAGTTGGTTCCATGTTGGAACATGGATATTTTGGAATATCACAATATCACTTATTTAATTAATGCATCTATATATTTGGTAAAGGGTGGAAGGCTCGGCCTTATGCTTGGTGTTTTGTTCCACTCTTGCCGCCCTAGTTTCCGTCATACCAGTATTATGTTCCTTGAGTTTGCGTTCCTTATGCGGTTGGGTGATTTATGGGACCCCCTTGACAGCTCGCCTTGAATAAAACTCTTCCAGCAAGGCCCAACCTTGGTTTTACCATTTGCCACCTAAGCCTTCTTCCCTCGGGTTTTCGCGAGCCCGAGGGTCATCTTTATTCAAAACCCCTGGGCCAGTGTTCCTCTGAGTGCTGGTCCAAACTAGAGCCACTTGCAGCGCCACCTCGGGGAAACTCGAGGGATGGTTCTAGTTGTACGTAGTGTTCATCCGGTGTGCCCTGAGAAAGAGATATGTGCAGCTCCTATCGGGATTTGTCGGCACATCGGACGGCTTTGCTGGACTTGTTTTACCATTGTCGAAATGTCTTGTAAACCGGGATTCCGAGACTAATCGGGCCTTCCCGGGAGAAGGTTTATCCTTCTATGACCGTGAGAGCTTATAATGGGCTAAGTTGGGACACCCCTGCAGCGTATTATCTTTCGAAAGCCGTGCCCGCGGTTATGAGGCAGATGGGAATTTGTTAATGTCCGGTTGTAGAGAACTGGTCACTTGACTTTAATTAAATTACATCAACCGTGTGTGTAGCCGTGGTGGTCTCTTCTCGGCGGAGTCCGGGAAGTGAACACGGTTTGAGTTATGCATGAACGTAAGTAGTTTCAGGATCACTTCTTGATCATTTCTAGCTTCACGACCGTTGCGTTGCTTCTCTTCTCGCTCTCATTTGCGTATGTTAGCCACCATATATGCTGAGTGCTTGCTGCAGCTCCACCTCATTTCACCATCCATTCCTACAAGCTTAAATAGTCTTGATCTCACGGGTGTGAGATTGCTGAGTCCTCGTGACTCACAGATTATACCAAAACAGTTGCAGGTGTCGACGATACCAGTGCAGATGATGCAACCGAGCTCAAGTGGGAGTTCAACGAGGAACGTGGTCATTATTATGTTTCTTTTCCTGATGATCAGTAGTGGAGCCCAGTTGGGACGATTGGGGATCTAGCATTTGGGGTTATCTTATTTTCATTTGGATTTGACCGTAGTCGGTCTATGTGTGGATTTTGGATGATGTATGATTTAATTTATGTATTGTGTGAAGTGGCGATTGTAAGCCAACTCTCGTTATCCCATTCTTGTTCATTACATGGGATTGTGTGAAGATGACCCTTCTTGCGACAATACCTACAATGCGGTTATGCCTCTAAGTCGTGCCTCGACACGTGGGAGATATAGCTGCATCGTGGGCGTTACAATCACATGGTGATGTGAACTAGATTATTGACTCTAGTGCAAGTGGGAGACTGAAGGAAATATGCCCTAGAGGCAATAATAAAGTTGTTATTTATATTTCCTTATATCATGATAAATGTTTATTATTCATGCTAGAATTGTATTAACCAAAAACTTAGTACATGTGTGAACACATAGACAAACAGAGTGTCATTAGTATGCCTCTACTTGACTAGCTCGTTGAATCAAAGATGGTTAAGTTTCCTAGCCATAGACATGAGTTGTCATTTGATTAATGGATCACATCATTAGAGAATGATGTGATTGACTTGACCCATTCCGTTAGCTTAGCACTTGATCGTTTACTATGTTGCTATTGCTTTCTTCATGACTTATACATGTTCCTATGACTATGAGATTATGCAACTCCCGAATACCGGAGGAACACTTTGTGTGTTACCAAACGTCACAAAGTAACTGGGTGATTATAAAGGTGCTCTACAGGTGTCTCTGATGGTACTTCTTGAGTTGTCTTAGATCGAGATTAGGATTTGTCACTCCGATTGTCGGAGAGGTATCTCTGGGCCCTCTCGGTAATGCACATCACTATAAGCCTTGCAAGCAATGTGACTAATGAGTTAGTTAGGGTATGATGCATTACAGAATGAGTAAAGAGACTTGCTGGTAACGAGATTGAGCTAGGTATTAAGATACCGACGATCGAATCCCGGCCAAGTAACATACCGATGACAAAGGGAACAACGTATGTTGTTATGCAGTTTGACCGATAAAGATCTTCGTAGAATATGTAAGAGCCAATATGAGCATCCAGGTTCCGCTATTGGTTAGTGACCTGAGACGTGTCTCGGTCATGTCTACATAGTTCTCGAACCTGTAGGGTCCGCACGCTTAAAGTTTGGTGACGATTTATATTATGAGGTGATTTGATGACCGAAGTTTGTTCGGAGTCCCGGATGAGATCGGGGACATGACGAGGAGTCTCGAAATGGTCGAGACGTAAAGATCTATATATTGGACGACTATCTTCGGACACCGGAAACGTTCCGAGTGATTCGGGTATTTATCGGAGTATCGGAGAGTTACAGGAATTCGCCGGGGAGTATATGGGCCTTATTGGGCTTTAGGGGAAAGAGATAGGGGAGGCTGCGTGCCCCCCAAGGCCTAGTCCGAATTGGACTAGGGGAGGGGCGGCGCCCCCTCCTTCCTTCTTTTCTCTCTTCCCCTTCCTTCTCTCCTACTCCTACTACATGGAAGGGGGGAATCCTACTCCCAATGGGAGTAGGACTCTCCAGGGCGTGCCATAGTTGAGGGCCGGCCCTCCCCCTCCTCCACTCCTTTATATACGGGGAGGGGACCTCCCCATGGACACACAAGTTGATCATTGATCTCTTAGCTGTGTGCGGTGCCCCCCTACACCATAATCCACCTCGGTCATATCGTTGCGGTGGTTAGGCGAAGCCCTGCGTCGGTAGCTTCATCAACACTGTCATCACTCCGTCGTGCTAATGGAACTCTCCCTCGAAGCTCTACAAGATCATGAGTTCGTGGGACGTCATCGAGCTGAACATGTGCAGATCGCGGAGGTGCCGTACGTTCGGTACTAGGATCGGTCGATGGTGAAGACGTATGACTACATCAACGCGTTGTCAGAACGCTTCCGCTTATGATCTATGAGGGTACGTGGATGACACTCTCCCCTCTCGTTGCTATGCATCACCATGATCTTGTGTGTGCGTAGGAATTTTTTTGAAATTACAACGTTACCCAACAGTTTCTTCATGCGCTTTACACCAATATGACCTAAACGGCAGTACCACAAATAAGTTGCACTATCATTATCAACTCTGCATCTTTTGGCTTCAATATTATGAATATGTGTATCACTACTATCGAGATTCAATATAAATAGACCATTCTTCAAGGGTGCATGACCATAAAAGATATTACTCATATAAATAGAACAACCATTATTCTCCGATTTAAATGAATAATCGTCTCTCATCAAACAAGATCCAGATATAATGTTCGTGCTCAACGCTGACACCAAATAACAATTATTCAGGTCTAAAACTAATCCCGAAGGTAGATATAGAGGTAGCGTGCCAACCGCGATCACATCGACTTTGGAACCATTTCCCACGCGCATCGTCACCTCGTCCTTAGCCAATCTTCACTTAATCCGTAGTCCCTGTTTCGAGTTGCAAATATTAGCAAAAGAAACTAGTATCGACTACCCAATTGCTACTGCGAGCATTAGTAAGGTACACATCAATAACATGTATATCACATATACCTTTGTTCACCTTGCCATCCTTCTTATCCGCCAAATACTTGGGGCAATTCCGCTTCCAGTGACCAGTCCCTTTGAAGAGGAAGCACTCAGTCTCAGGCTTAGGTCCAGACTTGGGCTTCTTCACTTGAGCAGCAACTTGTTTGCCGTTCTTCTTGAAGTTCCCCTTCTTCCCTTTACCCTTATTCTTGAAACTGGTGGTCTTGTTGACCATCAGCACTTGATGCTCCTTCTTGATTTCTACCTCTGCAGCCTTTAGCATCGCGAAGAGCTCGGGAATTGTCTTATCCATCCCTTGCATATTATAGTTCATCACGAAGCTCTTGTAGCTTGGTGGCAGTGATTGAAGAATTCTGTCAATGACACTATCATCCGGAAGATTAACTCCCAGTTGAATCAAGTGATTGTTATACCCAGACATTTTGAGTATATGCTCACTGACAGAACTATTCTCCTCCATCTTGCAGTTGTTGAACTTATTGGAGACTTCATATCTCTCAATCCGGGCATTTGCTTGAAATATTAACATCAACTCCTGGAACATCTCATATGCTCCATGACGTTCAAAACGTCATTGAAGTCCCGGTTCTAAGCCGTAAAACATGGCACACTGAACTATTGAGTAGTCATCACCTTTGCTCTGCCAGATGTTCATAACATCTGGCGTTGCTCCTGCAGCGGGTTTGGCACCTAGCAGTGCTTCCAGGACGTAATTCTTCTATGCAGCAATGAGGAGAATCCTCAAGTTACGGACCCAGTCCGTGTAATTGCTACCATCATCTTTCAACTTTGCTTTCTCAAGGAACGCATTAAAATTCAACGGGACAACAGCACGGGCCATCTATCTACAACAACATAGACATGCAAAATACTATCAGGTACTAAGTTCATGATAAATTAAAGTTCAATTAATCAAATTACTAAAGAACTCCCACTTAGATACATATCCCTCTAATCATCTAAGTGATCATGTGATCCATATCAACTAAACCATGTCCGATCATCACGTGAGATGGAGTAGTTTTCAACTATATGATTCACGCTCGACCTTTCGGTCTCCGTGTTCCGAGGCCATATCTGCATATGCTAGGCTCGTCATGTTTAACCCGAGTATTCTGCATCTGCAAAACTGGCTTGCACCCGTTGTATGTGAACGTAGAGCTTATCACACCCGATCATCACGTGGTGTCTCGGCCCGAAGAACTTTCGCAACGGTGCATACTCAGGGAGAACACTTGTACCTTGAAATTTAGTGAGAGATCATCTTATAATGCTACTGCCTTACTAAGCAAAATAAGATGCATAAAATATAAACATCACATGCAATCAACATAAGTGATATGATATGGCCATCATCATCTTGTGCCTTTGATCTCCATCTCCAAAGCACCGTCATGATCACCATCGTCACCGGCACGACACCTTGATCTCCATCGTAGCATCATTGTCGTCTCACCAACTATTGCTTCTACGACTATCGCTACCGCTTAGTGATAAAGTAAAGCAATTACATGGCGATTGCATTTCAATACAATAAAGCGACAACCTTATGGCTCCTGCCAGTTGCCGATAACTCTGTTACAAAACATGCTCATCTCATACAATAAAATTTAGCATCATGTCTTGACCATATCACATCACAACATGCCCTGCAAAAACAAGTAAGACGTCCTCTACTTTGTTGTTGCAAGTTTTACGTGGCTGCTACGGGCTGAGCAAGAACCGTTCTTACCTACGCATCAAAACCACAACGATATTTCGTCAAGTATGTGCTATTTTAACCTTCACAAGGACCGGCGTAACCACACTCAATTCAACTAAAGTTGGAGAAACTGACACCTGCCAGCCACCTGTGTGCGAAGCACGTCGGTAGAACCAGTCTCTCGTAAGCGTACGCGTAATGTCGGTCCGGGCCGCTTCATCCAACAATACCGCCGAATCTAAGTATGACATGCTGGTAAGCAGTATGACTTGTATCGCCCACAACTCACTTGTGTTCTACTCGTGCATATAACATCTACGCATAAACCTGGCTCGGATGCCACTATTGGGGAACGTAGTAATTTCAAAATTTTCCTACGCACATGCAAGATCATGGTGATGCATAGCAATGAGAGGGGAGAGTGTCGTCCATGTACCCTCGTAGACCGTAAGCGGAAGCGTTATGACAACGCGGTTGATGTAGTCGTACGTCTTCACGATCGACCGATCCTAGTACCGAACGTACGACACCTCCGCGATCTGCACACGTTCAGCTCGGTGACGTCCCACGAACTCACGATCCAGTAGAGCTTCGAGGGAGAGCTTCGTCAGCACGACGGCGTGATGACGGTGATGATGAAGCTACCGGCGTAGGGCTTCGCCTAAGCACTACGACGATATGACCGAGGTGGATTATGGTGGAGGGGGCACCGCACACGGGTAAAAGATCAATGATCAACTTGTGTGTCCATGGGGTGCCCTCCTCCCCCGTATATAAAGGAGTGGAGGAGGGGAGGGGCCGGCCCTCTCTATGGCGCACCCTAGGGGAGTCCTACTCCCATCGGGAGTAGGATTCCCCCTTTTCCCTAGTAGGAGTAGGAGAGGAATGGAAAAAGGAGTAGGAGAAAAGGAAAGGGGGGTCGCACCCCCCCGCCAAACCTTTCCAATTCGGCCTCCTGCCCAAGGGGGGCGCACCAGCCCATTGTGGGCTGGTGTGCTTCCTTCTTATGGCCCATAAGGCCCATAACTTCTCCCGGGGGGTTCCGATAACCTCCCGGTACTCCGGAAAAATGTCCGAACCACTCGGAACCATTCCGATGTCCAAACATAGTCATCCAATATATCGATCTTTATGTCTCGACCATGTAGAGACTCCTCGTCATGTCCGTGGTCATATCCGGGACTCTGAACTTACTTCGGTACATCAAAACAAATAAACTCATAATACCGATCGTCACCGAACGTTAAGCGTGCGGACCCTATGGGTTAGAGAACTATGTAGACATGACCGAGAATCATCTCCGGTCAATAACCAATAGCGGAACCTGGATGCTCATATTGGTTCCTACATATTCTATGAAGAACTTTATCGGTCAAACCGCATAACAACATACGTTGTTCCCTTTGTCATCGGTATGTTACTTGCCCGAGATTCGATCGTCGGTATCTCAATACCTAGTTCAATCTCGTTACCGGCAAGTCTCTTTACTTGTTCTGTAATACAAGATCCCGTGACTAACTCATTGGTCACATTGCTTGCAAGGCTTATAGTGATGTGCACTACCGAGAGGGCCCAGAGATACCTCTCCGACAATCGGAGTGACAAATCCTAATCTCGATCTATGCCAACTCAACAAGTACCATCAAAGACACCTGTAGAGCACCTTTATAATCACCCAGTTATATTGGTAGCACACAAAGTGTTACTCTGGTATTCGGGAGTTGCATAATCTCATAGTCATAGGAACATGTATAAGTCATGAAGAAAGCAGCAGCAGCATACTAAATGATCAAGTGCTAAGCTAACAGAATGGGTCAAGTCAATCACATCATTCTATAATGATGTGATCCCGTTAATCAAATGACAACTCATGTCTATGGCTAGGAAACTTAACCATCTTTGATTCAACGAGCTAGTTAAGTAGAGGCATACTAGTGACACTCTGTTTGTCTATGTATTCACACACGTATCAAGTTTCCGGTTAATACAATTCTAGCATGAATAATAAACATTTATCATGAAATAAGGAAATAAATAATAACTTTATTATTGCCTCTAGGGCATATTTCCTTCATTTGGTTGTCTTGCAAGTTCATTCAATGTACTGACCTGGCGTGTCATGCCAGTTTTGTAGGTCATGCCCAACTTGTTCGTTTGTTCCGTCGTGCTAGGCCATAATCTTGCCAGTCCTGTGAGTTGTGGAGCCCAGCCTAAATGAGATACTGCCAAACCAAGACTCCCACCGCCATTTAAATAGACTTCCGCTGCCATTTAATAGCCTTAGGGCTATGCCAGATAATTGTATTCATCAATGATGTAATCTTATAGACATGTATTTGATGAATAATCTTGTCCCTGGAATGCTGTATCATGGACCTGTCGTGCGTCAGGTGTTATCCTGGGCTGACGTGCGAAGGCCGCCTGCTCCATACAGATCGGGGTGCCACACTAACTATCTTGCCGGACCGCCATAGCTATCAAGAGTCAAGACCAGGCGCAACTGCCTTGAGGTAGGGCCTCGTGAGTCCCGCGCTGGCTCACGAGTGCCCAGACACACCTTGTCTAGCCCTCGTGCAAGCCACGTGTCAGGGCGGGGCTGTACACACCCCGGGGGCTCCACTCAGAGGGAGCCCTCACCCATGCACTAGTGGAAGCACCATGCTCCGCGCTGGCAGTCGACATGGTCGAGGAGCGGCTATGCCCATGCAAGTGCGGAAGTGCTATGCTCCGCGCTAGTGATAAACAACTGAGGGCGGCCCCATGGCCACATTAACCTCGGGGAGCCACCCAGCTCAGTGTCCAGCCTGGCCGCAACGCTTTTCCCTTGGGAGAGTCGCGCGAGGGGGCTGGGCACGGGGGCTACGCTCAAGTCACGCCTAGCGTATGCCGCCCTGCTAGGTCCCTCGGACCTGGTCGCCGTGCGCCCCTCCCGAGCGGAACCTCGGCGAGGGCAGGTATGAAGGTATGTTTGAGCGTCAAGGGGGACTCCTGAGCATCGTGAGTCAGGAGCCTAACTAGCCACGTAGCCCCTCACCCCTTGGTCCCGTCCTGGCGATCTGGACGTCTCAACGGCGGCTGACGTATGCGCGGGGTCGGGCCCTGCCGACGTAGAACACTAAGGCCTACTCTCGCATCTTCTTCCCACGGGCCGTTTGCGCGTCAACGGGGACTCGTGAGCATCGCGACTCAGGATCCTAACTGGCCACGTAGCCCCTCACCCCTTGGTCCTGTCCTGGCGATCCGGACAGCTCAACGGCGGCTGAGGTATGCGCGGGGTTGGTGAAAGTGCAACTATCCCTTGGTGGTTTTAGTAATCATTAACATCATATAGCTCATTGAACTAATGCCATTTCAAGATATATATTTCAGGAAAGTTCAATGATTGGCATGGCATGGATTAGGATTGTGGACCCCTCAAAAAGCTAAGGACAAAAGATTGGCTCAAGCTCTAAGGTCCAAGACTCTACATTTTCTATTTAGTGATCCAAGATCACATTGAGTCTATAAGAAAGCCAATACTATTAAAAGGGGATGAGGTGTTGCTTAATGGCTTGCTTGCTCAAAATGCTTAGTGATATGCTCCAAAGCCCTCAGCCATTTTCTCATATCCACTTATATGTCCCAAACCAAAAGTCAAACGAAGCCCCACCGATTTGATTCATCCGACGCCATCGAGTTTATTTGACATAGCCACTGCCAGAAACCCTAGTCACTTTGGTCTCACCGATAGGGATCTCGGTCTCACCGAGATGGGATTGCAAACTGTCTGTTTCCCTTCGTAACGTTTTGGTCTAACCGAGATGAGCGATCGGTCCCACCGAGTCTGCAATGCAAACTCTCTGTTTCCTTTTCGTAACGCTTCGGTCCCACCGAGACGAGCGAATCGGTCCCACCGAGTTTGCCTGACCAACTCTCTGGTTAGCTTATTACCAAAGTCGGTCCAACCGAGTTTGTGTAATTTGTCAAACCGAGATTACGTTATGCCCTAACCCTAATGATATCGGTCCCACCGAGTTGACATGTCGGTCCCACCGAAATTGCCTAACGGTCACATTACGTACTGAATTGGTCCAACCGAGTTTTATGATTTGGTCCCACCGAGTTTGGTACAATTTGTGTAATGGTTACATTTTGTGTGGAGGCTATATATACCCCTCCACCCTCTCCTCATTCATGAGGGGAAGCCATCAGAACGTGCTTACACTTCCACTACCCATTTTCTGAGAGAGAGCCACCTACGATGTGTTGAGACCAAGACATTCCAATCCAACCATATGAATCTTGATCTCTAGCCTTCCCCAAGTTGCTTTCCACTCAAATCAGCTTTCCACCAAATCCAATCCTATGAGAGTGAGTTGAGTGTTGGGGAGACTATCATTTGAAGCACAGAGCAAGGAGTTCATCATCAACACACCATCTATTACCTTTTTGAGAGTGGTGTCTCCTAGATTGGTTAGGTGTCACTTCGGAGCCTCCGACAAGATTGTGGAGTTGAACCAATGAGTTTGTAAGGGCAAGGAGATCGCCTACTTCGTGAAGATCTACCCTAGTGAGGCAAGTCCTTCGTGGGCGATGGCCATGGTGGAATAAACAAGGTTGCTTCTTTGTGGACCCTTCGTGGGTGGATCCCTCCGTGTACTCGCGCAGCCGTTACCCTTCGTGGGTTGAAATCTCCATCAACGTGGATGTACAATAGCACCACCTATCGGAACCACGACAAAAACATCCGTGTCAACTATTGCGTTTGCACACTCCAATCCCTTCCCTCTACATTCTTGCAGGTTGCATGCTTTACTTTCCGCTGCTTATATACTCTTTGCATGCTTGCATGAATTGTGTTAAGATTGCTTGACTTGTGCTACTTTGCTAAAATCTGCCAAGAACTAAAATTGGGAAAAGGTTATGTTTTATTTGGTCAAGTAGTCTAATCACCCCCCTCTAGACATACTTTCGATCCTACAATTGGTATCAGAGCTTTGGTCTCCATTTGCTTTGATTTCCATGGCTTTTGGTGATCATAGCCTTGGTCTCACTGTCGGATATCGGGTCCGACAAAACCCTTAAGGTTCGAACTCTGGGGTGCGCACGAAGATCTTCTCCCTACCGATTCACGCCCCAAAGCCTTGCCACGATTCTAAGCTACACGAGGAACAGCACAAGAGACAAGAGGTTTATACTGGTTCGGGCCACCGTTGTGGTGTAATACCCTACTCCAGTGTGTGGTGTGGTGGATTGCCTCTTGGGCTGATGATGAACAGTACAGAGGAAGAACAACCTCGCGAGAGGTGTTCTTGTGGTGGTGGCTGGAGAGGAGTTGCTCCGTCTCTCTTGGCTCTAGCTGAAATGGGGATCCCTTTCTACGGTGGTGGCTAGCTCTATTCATAGAGGCCCTGGTCCTCTTCCCAAATATTGAGCGGGAAGGGAGTCAACAACTGCCATTTTGAAAGGGGATAGCTAGTACAAGCTATCCTGACCAAAGGTGGTCTTCGGCTGCCAAAAGCACTGGCGATGATGCCGTCTTGGGCTCCACGGTGACCTCCGTCCTGCCGCTCTGCTGGTCTTGGTCTCGTTGCACCGATATGGTAACCTTTGCTTGATGCCTCGGTACTCCGCGCCTGCGCTTGCCCCCTTTTCACCAAAGGGGAAACGAGGACACTGCGCAGGCTGGCGCCCGCCTGGCGCCCGCCTGGTCTCGATCGTCATGGCTTGCATCATGAGCACCTCGCGAGGTACCCCTTGCCTTGATATCTCTGCCTCCTCGCGAGCCTGCCTGGTGAGGCCGCCCCTGAGGAGGCCTTGTGTCGTCCTCCCCGCGAGGCTTGCCCCTCGCGAGGGTCTTGAGCTTGGGTCGATGAAGACGGGTCATACTGGGCCACTGGTGAGCCACGCCGCAGGCAGGCAAGTCTAGGGACCCCCGTTCCCAGAACGCCGACAGTAGCCCCCGGGCCCAAGGCACGCTCGGACTTGGCTTAGCAGCAAAACCAAAGGGCAAGTGCGGAGCGCCGCGGGCCCCCAAAGCCTGTGACCTTGGTCGACGCGTGGCGACTTGACTGGACGTGGGCGTCTCCGCTTCCCCACGCTGCCTCGGCAACTTCCCGACTGACAAGAGGCTGGCCTGGGTTAGGCTTACCTTCATTGCTCTCCTTCACCTTGCTCCAGATCCCCTTCCTTGCTCTCTTGCTTCCGGAATTTCCAGATCCGCTCCATCCTTCCCCTTTCAGCGAGCAATGGCGCCCCGCAAGGCCGTGGCCGAGGCTCTGCCGGCTTGGTTCTCGCCGGCCTTGGATCCCCCCAACATGACGGAGAGGAATCTCGTCGCTATGCACCTGATGACGGCGGCGCAGGGCAGCGAAATGGGGAAGACCGAACTCCGGGCCGGCTCCGCCCAGCCGGAGGCTAAAGGGAGCACCTTCTACCCCTTCTTCATGAGCACTGTCATCACCGGCCTGGTTCCTCCCTTCTCCGAGTTCTTCTACGCCGTCCTCCGCCATTACAGGTTTCAGGCCCTTCATCTCCATCCCAACTCCGTCCTTCTTTTGTCGATTTTCGCCTACTACTGCGAGGCGCACGTTGGGGTGATGCCGTCCGTGGCTTTGCTGTGCCACTTCTTCTCCCTCCGAATCACTAGTTGTCACACCTCGGCGTGTGCTTGCTTTGTCGCGTACTCCAAGGCCAACGCGATCTCGAAGACCGGGAAGAGGGTCGACGGCTTCCGAAGCAAGTGGGTTATGATGGATGCCGGATGCATCCACTCTCGGTTGTTGTTGCCAATGGAGCAGCCCCAGCCCGACGAGGCGTGGTATCGTGCGAAGCTTGATGACCGACGGGCGAAGTCGGTGCTGGAGAAGATGAACGCCGACCTGAGGCCGGGCAATATGAAGGCTGCGAAGCTGACCGGGGCCACGCTCCTGAGGGAGTTCCTGACGCAGCGGGTGGCTCCACATCAGGCGCATTCGCGCCCGCTGTGGACGCTTTGGGGTGCGGACGACGATCTCCGCCTGAACTCGGTGGCCCTGGCCGACGAGGACCTGGTCGCAGCCCTCCGCCTCTTGGTTGGGGAAGACGTGCAAGGTCTAGAGGGCGCTCCTGCCCCCCTGTTCCTTCACGTCAACTGGCAATAGGTGGTGGACGCCATGCCCACCTTTGATGGGCGCGGTCTGGTGCCGGAGGTGCCTCCTGAGGGCCAGGAGGCGACGGCGCCGGTGGAATTGTCTTCTGATGATTCCCGCGGAGGAGGAGAGGAAGATGAAGAAGAAGAGGAGTGCAACTCGGAGGCGACCGCGGAGGGGACGGGGGAGACTTCTCCACGGCGCAGGGCCAGCATCCTCCGCACCCTGCCAGATGACGATGAGGCCGATGCCATGTGAGAGGGGGAGGACTCGCCTGTGATCCCGAAGAAGGACAGGTCGGGGCTGGTCTCCCGAGGGGCTACTTCTGCCCAGGCACTGCTCGAAGCCGGCTCCAGCCCTTCTGGTGCGCCTTCTTCCGTTCCTGGGCCTCTCGAGGCTGCACCCCAGACCAAGAGGCTTACGGGCTTCAAGCTTGGCAAGAGGTCGGCGGTCCTTGCCGCGATCGACCAGTAAGTGCTCCATCTCTGTATTGTTCTTGTTTTTGCTGCCGGGGCTTGATGTTCTCCATCACTTGGTTAGGCCACCACTTGTGGTGAAGAAGAAGAAGGTAGACTCGGTGGCCCCGCTTGGGGCAGGTTCATCTATTGTGGCCGCGCCTTCGCCTATGGGGAGGGGAGGTGCTGAAGCTTGTACTTCCCCTGGCCCGATCATCCTCACAAGGTTAGGAGAAGCGCCCTGGCTGGGTGTCAGCCCCCGCGGCCCCGCTGACTCTGGAGGTGCCGGCGCTTGATGATGTCGCTGAGGTAGCCAAGACTCAGGAGCTCCCAGTCTCCCAAGCTGTGGTCACGCTGCCGCCTTCTTCTCCTGCACCGTTGGCTCCGGACTCCTCTACCTCCTCCGCCGTCTTGGACCGCGCCCTTACGGAGCTGGGCCAGCTGCGAGGAGACCTCCAGGGCGCCAACTCCCACCTGGTAGCCGGGCGCCTGGAGCTGGTCTCTGGCTGGGTTCACTCTGATGCCTCTGTCTGAACGACGCTGGAGCGGGCCGCGGCAGCCTCAGAGGGGGAGAAGCAAGCCGCGATCCAGGCCGCAGACGCCCGCGATGCTGCGATGAAGGATGCCACGGTTGCCCAAGACAGCTGCAAGGCGCTGGAGGCTGAGCTGCAGAGCTTGCGTGATGAGCTCGACAAGGAAGCTCGCAACCACTAGGGGAAGGAGGAGGAGATGAAGGCTCGGGAGGACGCCATCAGGGACCGCGACACCAAGCTAACCGCTGAACGCGGCCGGCTGGGGACGCTGGAGCAGAAGCTGAAGAGGGAGAAGGCCGAACTGGACGCCAAGGCGAAGGTCCTGGCCGAGGACCGCGTGGCCTTTGCGGGTCTCGAGGAGAGATCCCGCAAAGTGCTGAAGACGCTCTACGATGGTGGCCTAGAGAAGCCGCTGGCTGGGGCCAAGGATGGCCCCGCCCAGCTGCTTCCCTTCTTGGTCGAAGCGCTTGAGGAAGTCATGACCGGCGTCGGCCCCATGGCCGAGGTTGAAGCTCGTGTCCTTTCTTCTGCGGCGCTGACGCGCGTCCTCAGCCACGTCTACCTTCGTGACCCTGGTGCCAACCTCGACGAGCTGCTGGAGCCCGTGGACGCTGAGCGCTCCGCCGCTGTTGCTGAAGCCGTGAAGGGTCAAGCGGAAGCCCTGCTGGCGAAGTTCCGCGCCTTTGCCGTTGTGCCTAGGGCAGGTGCTGCTGATCCCGTGGCCTCGGGAGGTGGAGCTAACGGAGGCAACACCACCACGGAGGCGGAGCTCCTGGCAAATGTCGGCGTTACCCAAGGGTTATCTTCTCGCGGCTTGTTTCCTGTTTTAATTCCTGCAATATGTACCATGCCTCGTGGAGGCGTTTAAACTTGCGTGTGAAGACAATTATGGTTTGCAATATTTGCTTCCGGATTTGCTTCGAGATTTTGCAGTCTCCTTCCTATTTGCTTTGTGTTCTACGTCGGCAGGGCCTGGTCCCGCGCATACCTCAACCGCCGTTAGCCCCGACCGGATCACCAGGACGAAACCAAGGAGTGAGGGGCTACGCGACAAGTTAGGCTCCTGAGTCGCGATGCTCAGGAGTCCCACTTGACGCGCAAACAAGAAATAGGGAGGGAGTGTAGGAGTGGATCTGTCGTCCTACGTTGGCAGGGCCCTGCCCCGCGCATACCTCAACCGCCGTTAGCCTTGCGAAACTAAGGAGTGAGGGGCTACGTGACCAGTTAGGCTCCTGAGTCGCGATGCTCAGGAGTCCCCCTTGACGTTCAAATGGTCTTCGTACCTTGGCTCCGCTCAGGGAGGGACGCGCGACGACCAGGTCCGAGGGACCTGGTTGGGTGGCGTGTGCTCGGGCGTGACCCGGGCGTAGCCCCCGTGTCCAGCCCCCTCGCGTGACTCTCCCTAGGGGAGATGCTGCGATGAGGCCAGACACTGAGCTCTGGGCTCCCTAAGGTTGACACGGCCCTGGGCCGCCCTCAGTTGTTTATCACCAGCACGGAGCATAGCTCTTCCGTATGTTTACGGGCATAGCCGCTCCTCGGCAGTGTCGTCAGCCAGCGCGGAGCATGGTGCTTCCACTGTTACGTGGGCGGGGGCCTCCCTCCGGGAGGAGCCCCCGGGGCGTGTACAGCCCCGCCCTGACACGTGGCTTGCACGGCTGGGCTAGACGAGGTGTATCTGGGCACTCGTGAGCCAGCGCGGGACTCACGAGGCCCTACCTCAAGGCGGGTTGCGCCAGGTCTTGAGCCTTGGACGGCTGTGTGTCCCTGCGAGATGGTTAGATACAAACGCTCTACGTCCTCAGGTCCCAGCCCTCGAGCGAGCTCAGCCGCCGCTGGTATGCCAGGTCGCGATGCCGTGGACAAGGCCAGGGGGTGAGGGCTGGAGAGCCAGTAAAAGCTCCTGAGTCGCGATGCTCAGGAGCCCCCCTTTTAACGTGCAAGCGGTTTGCATGAGGGAGAAAAGTGTCGGATGTGTGGTTCCGGCAAAACCCTTAAGGTTCGAACACTGGGGTGCGCATGAAGATCTACTCCCTACCTGTCGACGCCCCAAAGCCTCGCCGCAGATCTAAGCTAGCACGATGAACAACACAAGAGACACGAGGTTTATACTGGTTCGGGCCACTGTTGTGGTATAATACCCTACTCCAGTGTGTGGTGTGGTGGATTGCCTCTTGGGCTGATGGTGAACAGTACAGAGGAAGAACAGCCTTGCAAGGGGTGTTCTTGAGGTGGTTTTGTGCTCTACTTGGGAAGGATTCGATCCCTTCCTAGTGTGGTGGCTAGCTCTATTTATAGAGGCCCTGGTCCTCTTCCCAAATATTGAGCGGGAAAGGAGCCAACAACGGCCATCTTGAACGGGGACAGCTAGTACAAGCTATCCTGACTAAAGGTGGTCTTCGGTTGCCAAAAGCACTGGCGATGATGCTGTCTTGGGCTCCATGGTGACCTGCATCCTGCCGCTCTGCTGGTCTTGGTCTCGTTGCACCGATAAGGAAACCTTTGCTTGATGCCTCGGTACTCCACGCCTGCGCTTGCCCCCTTTGCACCCAAGAGGAAACGAGGACACTGCGCAGGCTGGCGCCCGCCCGGTGCCCGCCTGGTCTTGATCGTCATGGCTTTCGTCAATAGCACCTCGCGAGGTACCCCTTGCCTTGATCTCTCCGCCTCCTCGCGAGCCTGCCTGATGAGGCCCCCCTTGAGGAGGCCTTGTGTCGTCCGCCCCGTGAGGCTTGGCCCCTCGCGAGGGTCTAGAGCTTGGGTTCGTGAAGACGGGCCATACTGGGCCGCTGGTGAGCCACGCTGCAGGCCGCAGGCAGGAAAGTCTGGGGACCCCCGTTCCCAGAACACCGATTGTAGCCCCCGGGCCCAAGGCGCGCTTGGATTTGTCTTAGCAGCGAAGCCAAAGGGCAAGTGTGGAGCGCCGCGGGCCCCAACAGCCTGCGGTCTCGGTTGATGCGTGGCGACTTGACTGGACGTGGGTGTCTCCACTTCCCCACGCTTCCCCAATATCCGCCTGGCTAGGCGGCCATGAAGCTTTACACAGTTATTTCCTCTTCGCGGCCCGCGTGCTTCTTGTTCCCCTCTCTTCCTCGAACCTCTGTTTCCGCCTCCAATCTGACTTGAGCTCTACCCCTTCCATCGCCATGGCACCGACTAGCAAGGAGAAGGGGAAGAAGCCTCTGTCCTCATCCAGTTCGCTTCCTTCAATCGAGCCCGCTATCAGCCGGTCGCTGGTGCTCAACCTGGAGGCCTTGGAGAAGGTCCACCCCGCACTCGCCTCCAGCTTCAATGAGTGCGGAAAGACAACGGCTTGGCCCGCGTCCCATGCCTCCATCGACAGGATCGTCACGGAGGTTTGATTCTTCGTCGACGCCCTGTGGGCTGGCCTGGTTCCTCCTTTCTCCGCCTTTTTCAATGCGTTGGTTTCCCACTATCAGATCCATATGATGCATCTTGATCCTCAATCCGTTACCCTTCTTGCTGTCTTCGCCTTTGTCTGCGAAGCCATGGTGGGCATTACTCCTTCCATTGCCCTTTTGCGCAACTTCTTCTCCTTGCGCCTGACTGACCCATTGCAGTGTTCGGGGTGCATGAGCTTCTAGGCTGTGGCAGAGACGGCTGCCTCAGGGATTGATTTCGGCCTTCCGCCTTCCACGAGTGGGTTCTGGACGCGGTGGCTGTATGTGGACGTCGGAGTGCCCAGCCCCCTGCTTTCGCATCTGACATCGCCTGCCATCCCCAATTCGGGCTGGGGCCACAAGAAGCTCGTGAGCCCCCGGCTCTCCTTCATTTGGCGCCGACTTGGGAGGTTGAGAGAGCTCGGCGTGACTGCGCCCCGGGTGGTGAAGGAGTTCCTCCAATGTCGCCTTGCTCCTCTCCAGCGCCATTCCCGACCAATGTGGGCCTTGACCGGTTACCAGGACCGCATGAGGCTCCATGAGACGGAGTTGGCGCCCGAAACATTGAAGAGGGTGCTAGAGGTCCTGACAAGCGACCCCTCGCCGGGCGACATCCGGCACAGGGGCAGCCTCCTGTACCTCTGCTCGGGTGGGGCCGAGTTCGCGAGGCAGATGCCTCACTTTCACGAATGGGGGCTGCGCCCAGCGGGCCTTGTGGGGCCTCGCGAGAATCCTGTTGTTGTGGCTCCCTTCCCCGTCGCCAACACCGATCTTGCCCCTGGAGCGGGTGCAGGGAGGCAAGCATCGCTGGAAGCTAAGGGCTCGGGCGCCGTGGGGCTGATGTCGCACAGGGCCCCCGAGGCGTCATCCTCCGGAGTTTGTGAAGCTCGCCCTGAAGCGGCTACCGACGGGGGGACGCGACCCGCGACTCCCGAGGCCGGTGCCCCCGAGGCCTCGGCAGATCATCAGGAAGTGGTGCATGATCGCTCCTCCCAGCTTGGCGCCCCTGAGGTTGGCGGCCTGAGCGCTTCTTCATCCGTGCCTCGCGCCGGCCCGCATGTCGAGCGTCTGGGTCGGTTCCGCATAGACTTAGACGCCCTCCGCAAGAGGAAGGAGTCCTCGAGTGGCGGCGAGCGCCCCTGCCGACTCTTGAAGCATAGGAAGTACTTCGCCATGGATGAGTAAGTACCCCATTCTTGTAGTTCTTCAATCGCTGCCTCCTTTCCTGACTGTGGCCCTTCAGGATCCATCCCGCCGAGTCTGCCGGAAAGCAACTTCCTCCGGTGTCGTCTCCATCGTTGGCCCTGATCGTCCCGAGCTCGCGTGCTGCCCCTGGAGCGGGCTCGGCCATAGGAGTGAGCCGGCCCTTAGGGTGTCTTGAGCATGTGCCCTTGCCGCCTCTCCTTAGTGATCTTGCCCCGGGCATGACCTGCCCGCCCAGGGCTCCTCCTTTGATCGTGGACGGCACGTGGTTGGCGTCGGTCCTTGGCTCTTCTTCCGGAGGTGGATGTGCGCCAGCCCGGGTCCCTTGCAGAGCCCGTCGGGCAATCTTGGGGGCACCAGCCCCCTGCCCCCTGCCGAGAGGGGGCGAACCGCTCCAGGGTCCGCCGCTAGCGCCGGTAGCGAAAGACGACGTCGACGCCGTGCTCAGGCGAGCGCGGGAGCATAGCGTCGCTCGCCGAAAATCCCTCCTGAGGGCGATGGGCGCGATGAGCCAGCTTGATGGAGACCTTGCAGAAGTGGATGTGTGCCTTGAAGCTGAGGGCCTGCGGCTAATCGAGGAGCGGCGCAAGCTGAAGGTTGCGGTGAGCCGCGCGCGCTGTCAGCGTGAGCTCAACAATGCGCAGGCCGAGGCGTCCCTTGCGGCCTCGCGAAAGGCTTGCTCCCAAGCTATGGAGGAGGCTCGAGAAGCAGATCGTCGTCGCGAGATAGCGGAGGAGCGCGCGTGGGAGCTCCAAGCTTTGAGGGCTTCCCTGGAGCAGCAAGTGGAGCTGTGCCACACTGCCCTTGCGTTGCTGAAGGGGACGTCTATCGAAGAGGAAGAGCTCCAGAGGCGTGAGGAAACGCTAACGCTGGAGGCCGCCGAACGCAATCTTGACCTTGAGCGGCTGGAGACGAGGGAGCGCCAGGTTACCCAGGCGGAGGACGACGTTGGCGCGCGGGAAGCTCGGATCCAAGAGGAGGTTGACCGCCGCGTGGCGGAAGTTCGCGCGGATCTTATGCGCGAGTATGACCAGAAGCTGGAGTTGGTTGAAGCCGAGGCTGCGGGCAGGACTTCCGCTCTTAGGTCCAGGTTGACCGAAACGGTACAGCGCGCAGAGGCTGCCGCAGCCGCCCTGGTCTCGGCGCAGACTGAGTTGGCCTCCACCCGTGCTGAGCCATTTCTTCTCCAACAGCGGGTTGATGACGCCGAGTCCATCGCGCGGCAAAACAGAGAAGAGATCCTTCAACAGCGGACGCTGGAGCATGTGCATGGTCCCATGCTCGAGCAACTCAGGAACAGGGCCAACGTGGCTCTGGGCAATATCTGCGAGGCGAACGCCCCGCATCCTCACATGACCAACTACGCCAGTCATCTCCAATTCTTCACTGATGTGGTGACGCATCTGGAGAACCGCTTTGAGAGGGCTCGCCAGCTTGTTGAGGAGAGGAGCCACAGCCTGGTCGGACGTGCATTCTCCCGCGTCTTCAGCCATCTCCGGAACGCAGATCCTCACTTTGACTTTGATGCCGCCATTGCTCCGGTGCCCGAGGCCATCCACGGCGACCTGGCACGGTGGGTAGAGGACAAGGTGGATGCGCTTGTTAGGGCCTTTGCTTCTGACAACGACGTGGTGATAGTTGCCATGGATGAAGGCGCCGTGGTGAATGGCGGCGAAGGTGGCGCCAATGACGGCGATGGTGGTGTCAGTGACAGCGACAGCGGCGCCAGTGATGCCTCCGAAGGTGACCCAGAGGATGTGGTGAGCGATATGTCTGACCGATCTTGTATTTCTCTGCTGTTTACCCTTTAGCCTGGACAAGCCTTGAGCAGGCTTGTGGGGCCGTGATCCTCCGAGGGCCCTCTGGGGGGCCCGTTGACCATGTGGTGAGAGCCTCGTGAGAGCGAGTGCTGGCAGCGGGACGTCGTGCGCGTGTGCACTGAGCCCGGCCCTGCCCACGAGAGGCTCGCGAGGGGGAGGCAACTGGTGCGACTTGGACTAGGGCAGAAATTAGAATGTGGAAGAACACTCGAACGAGACACGACACCCCTCCCCGCATACGCAAACACAAATTCAATTTCAGCTTAAATCCGAGGCAAGGAAGCTCGACCACAGAGAAGGAGGCAAAAAGCAAAAGGCCGCGTCCGGCACCTAGACTAGTCTTCGAAGTCTTCTCACCAGCGCGTAGCTAAGTGCTGCCACTGGGCGTGGGAGGGAGCCCCCGAGGCCCGAGGGCGGCTCTCGGGAGACTCTGGGGCGTGTACAGCCCCAACTCATTATTACGTGAGAGTGGCACGGGCAGCGAGCTTCACAGGCACTGGGCCTTCTTCACAGGTACTAGCCTTGCTTCATATCGCCAGCTGAGGGCCCCACCTTGCGCCACCCTCGACCACCATTGACGGCGACCGGAAACCAGGACGACACTAACGGGGTAAAGGGGACGCCAGCGGTTCCCCCAACAACCACGGGTCCTCTGCCGGGGGCAGGCCTTGCGGCAGCTCCCCGGCAGTGGGCCTACCTCTACGAAGCACCTTGCTCCGTACGCCGCGGGGAGGGGCCTGGCTCCCGGGCCCTCTCCTGCAGCCCCCAGTGCGCCCCTCCTGGCGGAAGGGTGGCCGCTGAGCTGGGGTAGCCTTCTGCTACAGTGACCTGAACTTCCTGCGACCCATGGTTAGCATAAGCTTGTTCCTGAGGAATTAGTGGTACCCGATAGCTACTGCTGCCAGCGCGGTTGGTGAGGCTTCCTTGGGGCTCCTAAAAAGACTCGGCTTCTGGCGTTTCTTCCTCCCAGCCTGACCCGAGGAACGAGCCAGTGTCGTCCCCCAGCGCGTACTCCCGATCCATCATGCGCCCCGAAGACTTCGCCGTAGTGCCCCGTGCTCCATGTGGCCTGGCCCAGCGCACCGTTTTGGGGATGGTAGGGCGGCGGGCCGCCCGGGCCGTGAACGGCGATGCGCATGCCCCCGCTCACCGGGGGTGGTGCTGGTGTGGCTTGACACCCGGCGCCGTTGGTTGAGCTGGTGTCGATGAAGCCTTGGGGCGTGCTCGAGGGCGCATGAGCGCGAATGGGCCCGCCGCGTGATTCGTCTGGGGCCTGGTATGGGAGCTGGACGCAGAAGGGAGGCGCCCCCGAAGCTGCGGCATCCAGGAGTTCGGCAACACAATCTAGCAGTACGTCTCGGACGCTCTCCTGCAACCTGCACCGCAGCATCTCCCGAGCCACAGTGAGTGCGGCCCTCATGTTCGCTTGTTTCTGCCGGGTGTGCGGTGCGGTGGCTCCGGCGTGGTTTCAGGCCCTTGCAGCCGACCGCGCCTACCGCGGGGTGAGGGCAGGCCGCGTTTGACCGCGTCGCCCGCGCCCCGCAGCGTTCTACGGAGCATGGGCTGCCTCAGGCGTGGGGTTGAGGTCACCTTGGGCAGGCGGCGTGGCATGGGTTGGCCACGGCACCCAGCTGTCGGCGTTGGTCGCTGGGTTGCCGGACATGGATGCGACGAAGCAGTGGAGCGCAGATTGGCGGAAAGAGGATTTCGGCGCACCCCTACCTGGCGCGCGACACTGGGGTGCGCACGATATCTACTCCCTCCACGCCCCAAAGCCTCGCCGCGGATCTAAGCTAGCACGATGAACAACACAAGAGACATGAGGTTTATACTGGTTCGGGCCACCGTTGTGGTGTAATACCCTACTCTAGTGTGTGGTGTGGTAGATTGCCTCTTGGGCTGATGGTGAACAGTACAGAGGAAGAGCAGCCTCGCGAGGGGTGTTCTTGAGGTGGTTTTGTGCTCTACTTGGGAAGGATTCGATCCCTTCCTACTGTGGTGGCTAGCTCTATTTATAGAGGCCCTGGTCCACTTCCCAAATATTGAGCGGGAAAGGAGCCAACAACGGCCATCTTGAACGGGGACGGCTAGTACAAGCTATCCTGACTAAAGGTGGTCTTCGGCTGCCAAAAGCACTGGCGATGACGCCGTCTTTGGCTCCACGGTGACCTCCGTCCTGCCGCTCTGCTGGTCTTGGTCTCGTTGCACCGACAAGGAAACCTTTGCTAGATGCCTCGGTACTCTGCGCCTGTGCGTGCCCCCTATGCACCAAAGAGGAAACGAGGACACTACGCAGGCTGGCGCCCGCCTGGTCTTGATCGTCATGGCTTGCGACATGAGCACCTTGCGAGGTACCCCTTGCCTTGATCTCTTCGCCTCCTCGCGAGCCTACCTGATAAGGCCGCCCTTGAGGAGGCCTTGTGTCGTCCGCCCCGCGAGGCTTGGCCCCTCGCGAGGGTCTTGAGCTTGGGTTGATGAAGACGGGCCATACTGGGCCGCTGGTGAGCCACGCTGCAGGCCGCAGGCAGGCAAGTCTGGGGACCCCCATTCCCAGAACGCCGACAAAAAGGCCCGTGGTAGGCGGGAGATGATAATCATGGGCAGGTTAAGCATGTAAGGCAAATCAACCTAGATAAAAGCAGGCAGGATACATGCCACTGGGCCAGACCCGAGCGGCTTGGGGAGGATGCAGCCCGAGGGGCGCCCCCAGCAAAGTGAACTAAAGACATAAGAAAAAGGGATACATGCCATAGGGACGGACCCACGCGGCCTGGGAATGATGCAGCCCTGGGGGCGCTCCCAGCTGAAATGAACTCGAAAGATGTCACCTGGTATCGTTGCGGAGGCGGTGTTGGAGTAGCTGACGATGCGCGGTGAAGAAGCCGATCCTCACGAGCGGCCGGAGCCCTGAGCCACGGGAGGCTCTGGGGGTCCAGGCGGTTCCTCGAGGACCATCTCCATCTCCGCCAGGACTGCATGATGCCTCGCCTCCTGAGCCGCCAGAATGTTCCGCAGATGGTGCTGGTGCGTAGTAGCCGCGTTCGGCAGGCCGAAAAGCATGCGAACACAGCTGCGCGGCGGACCTTCGCAACGTCCCATGCGCGAAGGCCAGAAGCACCCCTGAGATGCGGCACGGTTGAGCCCTGGGTAGTCGATGCAGACGCACAGCCCGCCATCCTCGCCTGGATGGGGAGCTACGCCAGGCAAACGGTGATCGCTGCGCATGCCTCTTGCTTCCTGAAACTCCTAAGTGGTCTTGGTGATGAACTCGTGAGGGTTTGGCTTCCCACGCCCTGAGACTTCCTAAGGGAAACGTGTTGCGAAGCACGCCTCCAAGTGGTGCCCTAGCACCTCCCTCGTGATCCTGGCAAAGTCTGAGGCCCTCCAGAAGAGAGCCCCCGAGCCCTGCCCGAGGAGGGCGCCGGGCACGCCTTCCTATACGATGGAGGGAGGCGCCCCTTGCACGGGCGCGGATCCTGATGCGCCACCACCTGAGATGCGAACCTCCTGAGGCCTTCAGCTGGGCGATGTCTTCTTCTTCTTGGGGACTGCCTCAGGAGGGTTCTTGCCCTTGCTGTCCTGGTCCTCGATTGACACAGCTTGGAAAAGCGCTCAAGGAAACACACCGCATCTCTCTCTTCGCAGGGGACCGTGATGATTCCGCGGCTTCCTGGCATCTTGAGGACATTGTAGCCATGGTGGGTCACCCCCATGAACTTAGCCAGGGCTGGATACCCGAGGATGGCATTGTATGGCAGGCGAATGTGGGCGACGTCGAAGTCGATGAGCTCGGTGTGGTAGTTGTCGCGCTGCCCGAACGTGAAAGGGAGGCGGACCTGCCCTATCGGGGTGGTTGGAGCCGTCAGTGACTCCTTAGAAAGGCTTGGTAGGCTGGAGTTGATCATATGGCACTTGAAGGTTGTTGAACGTCTCGACGGACATAATTTTGAGTCCTGCGCCGCCATCGATAAGAGTCCTGGTAACTTGCACGTTGCTGATGACTGGGGAACAAAGCATCGGGATGACGCCAGCGGTTGCCGCACACTTGAGTTGATCTACTGAGCTGAACGTGATGGCATACTTGGACCACCTGAGAGGGCTTGTGGCATCGAGCTTGGGGAGGACTGCGTTCACCTCACGAGCAAACTGCTTGAAGATGCGCTGAGAAGCTGGGGCCTGGGCACCGCCCAAGATGCAAGCGATATAGCGCGGCTCCTGGAAGCCCCCAGCCCCCACGTCCTGGTGGTGGTCGTCATTCCTTCTTGGCGGTGGCGGCAAAGGAGGAAAGCTTGCGTTGCCCTGCGGGCGGTCCTCATGAGGCTGATCCCTCCAGGCGCCCTCGCGAGGCTGGTCCTGCCAGCAGTCCTCGCAAGGTCGGTCACGCCACTCCTGGCGAGGGCCTCGGTCATCCCATCGTCCTCCGCCTCTTCCTCCTCGACGGACATAGCCCCGATCGTTGCGCTTGGGGCATCGACCGATGTGTCCTTCTCGAACAGCTCTGAGCTCCTGGCATTCGTTAGTGTTGTGGGTGTAGAGGTTGTGACAGGCGCAGAATCAGTTGCCTTTGGACGACTCCGGCTGGTCCCTGCCACGCTTCGTGTCTGGTTCTGCTGCGAGTATGGCTGCTCCTTTGCGCTTCACGTCCTTGGCCTTGGCCTTCTTCTCTTCTGAGTCAGCAGCTGGAAGTTCGAGGAGGGGGAGGCGTCCTTCCTCAGCTCTTGCGCACTTGGTCGCCAGGTTGAACAGCTCCAGAGACGTGCACAAATCCTCGTGGATGGCGAGCTCCTTCATCTTGACGTCGCGGATGGCCTCGTCCGTCACCTTGGGGATCTTGAGGCAAGTGCCGTTGAAACGCTGGATGTACTTCTGCAGGGTCTCTCCAGGCTGCTGCTTGATGCGGCATAGGTCACCCGCGGTCGGGGGGCGGTCGCGAGTGCCCTGGAAGTTGGCGATGAAGCGGCTGCGCATCTCGTCCCAAGAGGAGATCGAGCCGGGAGGCAGGTTCAGGAGCCAGGTGCGGGCACCATCCTTGAGCGCCATGGGAAACCAGTTTTCCATGACCTTTTCGTCTCCGTTGGCCGCCTCGATACCCAGCTTGTAGAGCTGCAGAAACTCCGCGGGGTCAGCAGTACCGTCATAGCGAAGAGGCGGGTCCGGCTTGAACTTGTCGGGCCAGGCGACGCTATGCAGCTCCGTGGTGAGGGCGCGCCAACCTTCTTTGGCCACCGGAGCCCTTTGATGATACAGAGCTTGCTCTTGGTGGTTCCCGCGCGCCGCCGCCAGGGACAGCGCGGGGTCTTGGCATACTGGCACAGGGATGCGGTCTTGTCGTGCTGGTGCAGGGAGCACATGAGCGCCTTCTTGAGGCCGAGGGATTTCTTGGCAGCTTCTTTCTTGCTGCGCGGGCACCAGACGCAGTGGGTCGTGTCCGGGGGCCGCGCGCCTTGGAGCCAGGGTGCCTTCTTGGGGAGGAGGCCGCACAGGCGCTCCCCGAGCAGCGTCGCCCATGCATGCCGGAGGGCCAGGCAGCGAGAGGGACGGCACGGGAGAGCCCCCTGCAGCGCTGACGA
The DNA here is from genome assembly GCF_002575655.3 of Aegilops tauschii subsp. strangulata. NCBI lineage: Eukaryota > Viridiplantae > Streptophyta > Magnoliopsida > Poales > Poaceae > Aegilops > Aegilops tauschii. The sequence goes on along the minus strand of NC_053037.3, from coordinate 543,858,278 downwards.
GCTCGATGATGCGAGCGAGCCATTCTTCATAGAGGTCGTCGACGGGGCAGTAGTGCAGGAGCTCATGTGCCAGGAGCAACACGGCCTGCGCGTCCGTCGGGGCGCGACAAGCATGAGACGACGAACCAGCTGGGGTCAGCGACGGAGTGGCGGTGCGGCCTTCCCGCCGCACCGAGGGGTGCAGCGAAGATGCTTGCTGCTCGTTCCCCGCCGGGCCGGTGGTGGCGTTGGCGGCAGGCGACGGAGAACGACGAGGAGGCCCACCAACGGGAGCCGTCTGGGCGACCGGGCGGCGAGAGCAGCCCGACGCTCGGCGCGAGCTCAGCGAGCGTCTGCCATGGATGCGACGAAGCGACGGGACGCAGAACAGCGGAAATAAGATTCCGGCGCACCCCTACCTGGCGCGCCAAATGTCCAATAACGGGTTTCGGCAAAACCCTTAAGGTTCTAACTCTGGGGTGCGCACGAAGATCTTCTCCCTACCGATTCACGCCCCAAAGCCTCGCCGCGATACTAAGCTACACGATGAACAGCACAAGAGACACGAGGTTTATACTAGTTCGGGCCACCGTTGTGGTGTAATACCCTACTCCAGTGTGTGGTGTGGTGGATTGCCTCTTGGGCTGATGATGAATAGTACAGAGGAAGAACAGCCTCGCGAGTGGTGTTCTTGTGGTGGTGGCTGGAGAGGAGTTGCTCCGTCTCTCTTGGCTCTAGCTGAGATGGGGATCCCTTTCTACGGTGGTGGCTAGCTCTATTTATAGAGGCCCTGGTCCTCTTCCCAAATATTGAGCGGGAAGGGAGCCAACAACGGCCATTTTGAAAGGGGACAGCTAGTACAAGCTATCCTGACTAAAGGTGGTCTTCGGCTGCCAAAAGCACTGGCGATGACGCCGTCTTGGGCTCCACGGTGACCTCCGTCCAGCCGCTCTGCTGGTCTTGCTCTCGTTGCACCGATATGGTAACCTTTGCTTGATGCCTCGGTACTCTGCGCCTGCGCTTTCCCCCTTTGCACCAAAGGGGAAATGAGGACACTGCGCAGGCTGGCGCCGCCTGGTCTCGATCGTCATGGCTGGCGTCATGAGCACCTCGCGAGGTACCCCTTGCCTTGATCTCTCTGCCTCCTCGCGAGCCTGCCTGGTGAGGCCGCCCCTGAGGAGGCCTTGTGTCATCTGCCCCGCGAGGCTTGGCCCCTCGCGAGGGTCTTGTGCTTGGGTCGATGAAGACGGGCCGTACTGGGCCACTGGTGAGCCATGCCGCAGGCCGCAGGCAGGCAAGTCTGGGGACCCCCATTCCCAGAACGCCGACACTCACAACCTAGGAGAGTATGGCGTCTAGCGAGGGAAATTACCACTGTAGAGGTCCTTACTTTGATGGTACTAATTTCGCTAGTTGGAAGCATAAGAAGAAAATGCATATTCTTGGACATAACCCCGCCATTTGGGCTATTGTGTGCATTGGCTTGCAAGGTGAATTCTTCGATGGGAGAGAACCGAAACGTGAAGCTACCGCGGAAGAGTTGATGATGTTGCAATACAACGCTCAAGCTTGTGATATCCTCTTCAACAGATTGTGCCCCGAAGTATTCAACAAAATCAGCCACCTTGAGAATGCAAAGGAAATTTGGGATACTTTGGTTGATATGCATGAAGGTACCGACTCCGTCAAGGAATCCAAATTGGATGTGCTTTAAAGTCAACTTGACAAGTTCAAAATGAAGGATGGTGAAGGTGTCGCTGAAATGTACTCTAGGCTTGCTCTCATCAAAAATGAGATTGCCAGCTTAGGAAGTGAAGAGATGACCGACAAATTCATCATCAAGAAGATCCTAAGAGCCTTGGATGGAAAATATGATACCGTGTGCACATTGATCCAAATGATGCCCAATTACAAAGATCTCAAGCCAACGGAAGTCATTGGAAGAATTGTTGCTCATGAGATGTCACTCAAGGATAAGGAAGAGCTTCACAACATGTGAAGTGGTGCTTATAAAGCCTCATGTGATGCTCCTACATCATCAACTGAGAAACAAATCTTCAACAAGGAATTGAGCTTAATGGTGAAAAATTTCAAAAAGTTCTACAAGAGTAGAAGCAAGGAAAGAAGTTCCAAGTCAAGGTCCTACAATGACAAAAGATCTTCAAGTCGTGAACGTAATTGCTACAATTGTGGAAGACCCGGACACTACTCCAATGAGTGTACGGCTCCTTGCAAAAGGAGAGAAGATTCACCTAAAATAAGAAGTAGAAGAGAAGAATCACCACTAAGAGAGAGGAGGAGTAGAGATGATCGTTATCAATGAAGAACCTCCCGGGGAAGCAAGGATTCGGAAAGGAAGGACAAATCATCAAAGAGCTACACAAAGCGTCATCACCTCCCGGGGAAGACATCAAGCTCATGTTGGTGAATGGGTATCCGGCTCCGACTCCGACCATCACTCCGAGAGAAGCTATCACTCCGACTCTGAATATACTCAAGATGAAGGTCTTTCCGGTCTAGCACTTGTGTCAACCAACTCCTACGACATATTTGACTCACAAAATGAAGGAATTGGAAGATGCTTCATCGCTAAAAGCCCAAAGATAACACACCCCAAGTATGTTGATTTCAATAGTGATGAAGATGACTTGTTAGGTGATGATGATTTACTTGTTGACAACTCTAGTGATGAATACTATGATGAAACGTCAATTAATCATGCTAATCAAGATAAAATGAATGACAATGATAAGGAGAAGATTGAGCATCTAACTAAAGAACTAAACACTCTTAAGTTAGCTCATGAAACTACCTTGGAAGATCATTGAGAACTTTTCAAGACTCATGAGAAGTTATGCTTTGAAAAGCTCAACCTTGAGCAAGAGCATGAGTTTTTAAAGGCAATCAATGATGATCTTCGCAAGAAAAGTTCTTCTTACATTGCCAAGCGGTTACTCTTATCTACTTACATGCCACAAGTAAAGTCTAGCAACAAGAGTAAGAAAGATTCCTCTTCTAGTAGTAACAATAATCCTGCTAAATCCAATGTTGTTGCTTCTAGTATTACTCTTGATTCCACTAATGATTCTCTTAGCCAAGTTACACTTGAGCAAGAAAATAGCTTATTGAATGGAATTATAGAGAAGGGTGTCTACAAGAGCCTTGCCGGAAGTAAGCAATTTGAGCAAATTGTACGCAAGCAAGGAAGGCACCGGAAGAATCAAGGTGTTGGTTTTGAACGAAAATTCAATGCCAATGGAGTTGAGTGGAAAGATGATCAATACCCCAAGACGAAGTTTGTTCCCCAACAAGAGAAGTATGATCCTACATCTTTCCAAGGGACACAAGCTCAAGATGATCTTCCACCACAAGACCACAAGCAAAAAGGAAAGGACAAGCTTCAAGAGGAGATTGATGCATTTGAAGAAGCTCCCAAGGCCTTGGTCAAGTGGGTTCCCAAGACTACATCAAGTTCTACCGCAAGCACGACTGCTCCTTTGCGCTTCACGTCTTTGGCCTTGGCCTTCTTCTCTTCTGGGTCAGCAGCTGGAAGCTTGAGGAGGGAGAGGCATCCTTCCTCAGCTCTTGCGCATTTGGTCGCTAGGTTGAACAGCTTCAAAGATGTGCACAACTCCTCGTGGATGGCGAGCTCCTCCTTCATCTTGACGTCATGGACGCCATCAGTGAATGCTAACATGATGGCCTCGTCCGTCACCTTGGGGATCTTGAGGCGGGCGCTGTTGAAGCGCTGGATGTATTTCTGCAGGGTCTCTCCAGGCTGCTGCTTGATGCGGCGCAGGTCACCCGTGGCCGGAGGGCGGTCGCGAGTGCCCTGGAAGTTCGCGATGAAGCGGCTACACATCTCGTCCTAGGAGGAGATCGAGCCGGGAGGCAGGTTCAGGAGCCACGTGCGGGCACCGTCCTTGACCGCCTTGGGAAACCAGTTCGCCATTACCTTCTCGTCTCCGTTGTCCGCCTCGATGCCCAGCTCGTAGAGCTGCAGCAACTCCGCGGGGTCGGTAGTACCATCATAGCGAGGAGGCAGATCCGGCTTGAACTTGCCTGGCTAGGCGACGCTACGCAGCTCGATGGTGAAGGCAGGACAACCTGCTATGGCCACCGGAGCCCTTTGCTGACGCGGGGCTTGCTCCTGATGGTACCCGCGCACCACCGCCAGGGGCAGCACGGGGTCTTGGCGCGCTGGCGCAGGAACGCGGTCTTGCTGTGCTGGTGCAGGGAGCATGGGAGCGCCTTCTTGAGGTCCAGGGATTTCTTTGCAGCTTCTTTCTTGTCGCGCGGGCGCTGGATGCGGTGGGTCACGTCCAGAGGCCGCGCGCCTTGGAGCCAGGGCGCCTTCTTGGGGCGGAGGCGCTCCCTGAGCCGCATCGCCCGTGCCTGACAGAGGGCGACGCAGCGAGAGGGACGGCGCGGGAGAGCCCCCTGCGGCGTTGACGAGCTCGGTGATGCGAGCGAGCCATTCTTCGTAGAGGTCGTCGATGGGGCGGTAGTGCAGGATCTCATGTGCCAGGAGCAACGCGGCCTGTGCATCCGTGGGGGCGCGACGAGCGTGAGATGATGAACCAGCTGCGGTCAGCGACGGAGTGGCGGTGCGGCCTTCCCGTCGCACCGAGGGGTGCAGCGAAGATGCTTGCTGCTTGTTCCCCGCTGGGCCGGTGGCGGCGTTGGCGGCAGGTGACGGAGAACGATGAGGAGGCCCGTTGACGGGAGCCGTCTGGGTGACGCGAGTGGCAAGAGCAGCCCGGTGCTCGGCGCGGGCTCGGCGAGCGTCCGCCATGGATGCGACGAAACGATGGGACGCAGATCAGCGAAAAGAAGATTTCAGTGCACCCCTACCTGGCGCGCCAAATGTCAGATATCGGGTTCCGGCAAAACCCTTAAGGTTCGAACTCTGGGGTGCGCACGAAGATCTCTCCCTACCAAAACACGCCCTTAGCCTCGCCACGGTTTCTAAGCTAGATCCACGAACAACACAAGAGACAGAAGATTTATACAGGTTCGGGCCACCGTTGTGGTGTAATACCCTACTCCTGTGTGTGGTGTGGTGGATTGCCTCTTGGGCTGATGATGAACAGTACAAGGGAAGAACAGCCTCGCGAGGAGAGGTGTTCTTGTGCTTGATGGTGTGTAGGTGAACTGGGTTCGGATTAGATCCATCTCGAGATCAGTTACCTTCTACTGTGGTGGCTAGCCCTATTTATTGGGGCCCTGGTCCTCTTCCCAAATATTGAGCGGGAAGGAATCCAAGAATGGCCATTTTGAAAGGGGACAGCTAGTACAAGCTATCCTGACTAAAGGTGGTCTTCGCCTGCCAAAGGTGCCGGTGATGACGTCGTCTTGGGCTCCATGGTGACCTGCGTCCTGCCGTTCTGCTGGTCTTGGTCTCGTTGCACCGATAAGGAAACCTTTGCCTGATGCCTCGGTACTCCGCGCCTGTGCTTGCCCCCTTTGCACCAAAGAGGAAACAAGGACACTGTGCAGGCTGGCGCCCGCCAGGCGCCTGCCTGGTCTTGATCGTCATGGCTTGCGACACGAGGACCTCGCGAGCTACCCCTTGCCTTGATCTCTCCGCCTCCTCACGAGCCCGCCTGGCGAGGCCACCCCTGAGGGGGCCTTGCATCGTCCGCCCCACGAGGCATGGCCCCTCACGAGGGTCTTGAGTGTTGGTTGATGAAGACGGGCCATACTGGGCCACTGGTTGAGCCGCGCTGCAGGCCGTAGGTAGGCAGGTCTGGGGACCCCCGTTCCCAGAACGCCGACAGGTGCTGACCAGAAGAAAAGTTGTGGGTATGCTCCACATATTCAGGAGCTCATCAATGCTAAGATGGGCACAGGAACATACTTGTTGGGCAAGGAGCATCTACCCTTATATGCTGAGTTTGGAGACAACACTGTAGTGATGAATGAGGAGGAACCATGATCTGTGCAAGCACAAGATAAAAGAGCCAAAGCAAAGGCTGAGAAAGCTGCCAAGATGCCAAGTGCAGAAGAGGCATCTCAAGTTTTCCTGAAGAGCAAGCAAGATTAGCTTGGATATCTAATCCAATCCACCTTGAGGATTGAGAAAGACTTGGCCACCCTGACTCAAAATCAGGAGAGTTTGGAGAGGATCATTGAGCAGAAATTCTATGATCTTGATGTCAAAGTTACTGAGATACAGACAGCAGTTGAGCAGCTCCAGGAGGATGCAGAAGAGAAGAACGGGAAGGCAACTACAGATGCTTTCAAAAGAGTGCCTAGAGGTCAGAGGTCTGCTGTAGTGCCAGTACCAGATACTAGAGCAACAGCATCAGCACCAGCAGCCACAGCTTCAGCACCACCTCCAGTAGCCACTCCACCAGCTCCAACTACATCAACTGGTGCCTTCGTCCTTGGAGTTCTCTCTACACCACCTCCCGAAGACCAAGCCTGAGAGACACATAGCACTATGCATATTTGAACTTTTTGGTAACTTGTTGCCAAAGGGGAGAAATATGTATAGATCATAGCCTTCAAGAGAGAGAGTTTTTCCTTTTATCTCTCTTGCTTTTGGTTGAACTTTATTGTGTGCTTGGTTTACACTTTATGTCCTTGTGTGAGATACTTGTATGATCATGTGTTTGATCATATGCTACCTTAATGTGTGCTTGAATGATGTTATCTTTCATATCCCTATATGATCATTCACTTTGCTTGGCGATGAGTGCATGCTTTTACTTTATATCATTTTGAGCGCTCCACAAAGATGTATGTGACATGGAAGAGTGACCCATGATCCTAACACATTGTGCATTTGCAGTCCAAAGCAAATTTTAAATAATGCACAAATTTAGGGGGAGCTCTTTCTTATCACATACTTCTCAAAGCGATGGTGTATTTCAATCTTATTATCATTTGTCGAAGCTTTGATCTATATGTTCTCATCAATTACCAAAAAGGGGGAGATTGAAAGTACAACTATCCCTGGGTAGTTTTGGTAATGATTACCAACATATAGGTCATTGAACTAATGCCATTTCAAGATATATATTTCAGGAAAGTTCAATGATTGGCATGGCATGGATTAGGATTGTGGACCCCTCAAAAAGCTAAGGACAAAAGATTGGCTCAAGCTCTAAGGTCCAAGACTCTACATTTTCTATTTAGTGATCCAAGATCACATTGAGTCTATAGGAAAGCCAATACTATTAAAAGAGGATGAGGTGTTGCTTAATGGCTTGCTTGCTCAAAATGCTTAGTGATATGCTCCAAAGCCCTCAACCACTTTCTCATATCCACATATGTCCCAAACCAAAAGTCAAACTCGGCCCCACCGAGTTGATTCATCCGGCGCCACCGAGTTTATTTAACATAGCCACTGCCAGAAACCCTAGTCACGTCGGTCTCACCGATAGGGATCTCAGTCTCACCGAGATGGGATTGCAAACTCTCTATTTCCCTTCGTAACGTTTCGGTCTAACCCAGATGAGCGATCGGTGCCACCGAGTTTGCAATGCAAACTCTCTGTTTCCTTTTCGTAACGCTTCGGTCCCACCGAGACGAGCGAATCGGTCCCACCGAGTTTGCCTGACCAACTCTCTGGTTAGCTTATTACCAAAGTCGGTCCAACCAAGCTTGTGTAATCGGTCAAACCGAGATTATGTTATGCCCTAACCCTAATGATATCGGTCCCACCGAGTTGACATGTCGGTCCCACCGAAATAGCCTAACAGGCACATTATGTACTAAATCGTTCCGACCGAGTTTTATGATTCGGTCCCACTGAGTTTGGTATATTGTGTGTAACGGTTAGATTTTGTGTGGAGGCTATATATACCCCTCCACCGTCCCCTCATTTGTGAGGGGTGATACGTCTCCAACGTATATATAATTTTGATTGTTCCATGCTATTATATTACCTCTTTTGGATGTTTATGGGCTTTACTTTACACTTTTATATCATTTTTGGGACTAACCTATTAACCGGAGGCCCAGCCCATATTCCTGTTTTCTTGCCTATTTCAGTGTTTTGAAGAAAAGGAATATTAAACGGAGTCCAAACGGAATGAAACCTTCGGGAGAGTTATTTTTGGAACGGAAGCAATCCAGGGGACTTGGAGTGCATGTAAGGGAAGCAACAAGGAAGCCACGAGGCAGGGAGGCGCGCCCTACCCCCTAGGCACGCCCCCACCCTCGTGGGCCCCTTGTGGGCCCCTCGTGGCCCCACTGACCGACTTCTTTCGCCTATATATGTCCATATACCCTAAAAACATCGGGGAACACAATAGATCGGGAGTTCCACCGCTGCGAGCCTTCGTAGCCACCAAAAACCTCTCGGGAGCCCGTTCCGGCACCCTACCGGAGGGGGGATCCCTCACCGGTGGCCATCTTCATCATCCCGGCGCTCTCCATGACGAGGAGGGAGTAGTTCACCCTCGGGGCTGAGGGTATGTACCAGTAGCTATGTGTTTTATCTCTCTCTCTCTCTCTCGTGTTCTTGATTTTGCACGATCTTGATGTATCGCGAGCTTTGCTATTATAGTTGGATCTTATGATGTTTCTCCCCCTCTATTCTCTTGTAATGGATTGAGTTTCCCCTTTGAAGTTATCTTATCGGATTGAGTCTTTAAGGATTTGAGAACACTTGATGTATGTCTTGCCGTGCTTATCTTTGGTGACAATGAGATATTCACGTGATCTACTTCATGTATGTTTTGGTGATCAACTTGCGGGTTCAATGAACTTATGCATAGGGGTTGGCACACATTTTCGTCTTAACTCTCCGGTACAAACTTTGGGGCACTCTTTGAAGTACTTTGTGTTGGTTGAATAGATGAATCTGAGATTGTGTGATGCATATCGTATAATCATGCCCACGGATACTTGAGGTGACATTGGAGTATCTAGGTGACATTAGGGTTTTGGTTGATTTGTGTCTTAAGGTGTTATTCTAGTACGAACTCTATCATAGATTGAACGGAAAGAATAGCTTCATGTTATTTTACTACGGACTCTTGAATAGATCGATCAGAAAGGATAACTTTGAGGTGGTTTTGTACCCTACAATAATCTCTTCGTTTGTTCTCCGCTATTAGTGACTTTGGAGTGACTCTTTGTTGCATGTTGAGGGATAGTTATATGATCTAGTTGTGTTATTATTGTTGAGAGAACTTGCACTAGTGAAAGTATGAACCCTAGGCCTTGTTTCCTAGCATTGCAATACCGTTTGTGCTCACTTTTATTATTATTTACCTTGCTGTTTTTATAATTTCATATTAGAAAAACCTATATCTACCATCCATATTGCACATGTATGACCATCTCTTCACTGAACTAGGGCACCTATACAATTTACCATTGTATTGGGTGTGTTGGGGACACAAGAGACTCTTTGTTATTTGGTTGCAGGGTTGTTTGAGAGAGACCATCTTCATCCTACAGCTCCCACGGATTGATAAACCTTAGGTCATCCACTTGAGGGAAATTTGCTACTGTCCTACAAACCTCTGCACTTGGAGGCCAAACAACGTCTACAAGAAGAAGGTTGTGTAGTAGACATCAAGGGGAAGCCATCAGAACGTGCTTACACTTCCACTACCCATTTTCTGAGAGAGAGCCACCTACTCAGGTGTTGAGACCAAGACATTCCAACCCAACCATATGAATCTTGATCTCTAGCCTTCCCCAAGTTGCTTTCCACTCAAATTAGCTTTCCACCAAATCCAATCCTATGAGAGTGAGTTGAGTGTTGGGGAGACTATCATTTGAAGAACAAGAGCAAGGAGTTCATCATCAACACACCATCTATTACCTTTTGGAGAGTGGTGTCTCCTAGATTGGTTAGGTGTCACTTGGGAGCCCCCGACAAGATTGTGGAGTTGAACCAAGGAGTTTGTAAGGGCAAGGAGATCGCGTACTTCATGAAGATCTACCCTAGTGAGGCAAGTCCTTCATGGGTGATGGCCATGGTGGCATAGACAAGGTTGCTTCTTTGTGGGCCCTTCGTGGGTGGAGCCCTCCGTGGACTTGCGCAGCCGTTACCCTTTGTGGGATGAAATCTCCATCAACGTGGATGTACGATAGCTCCACCTATCGGAACCACGACAAAAACATCCGTGTCTCCTATTGCGTTTGCACACTCGAATCCCTTCCCTCTACATTCTTGCAAGTTGCATGCTTTACTTTCCACTGCTTATATACTCTTTGCATGCTTGCATGAATTGTGTTAAGATTGCTTGACTTGTGCTACTTTGCTAAAATTTGCCAAGAACTAAAATTGGGAAAATGTTAAGTTTTTATTTGGTCAAGTAGTCTAATCACCCCCCCCCTCTAGACATACTTTCGATCCTACAGTTGGGCCCTGCCGACGTAGAACACTACGGCCTACTCTCGCATCTCCTTCCCGCAGGCCGTTTGCGCGTCAAGGGGGACTCTTGAGCATCGCGACTCAGGAGCCTAACTGGCCACGTAGCCCCTCACCCCTTGGTCCCATCCTGGTGATCCGGACGGCTCAACGCCAGCTGAGGTATGCGGGGGGTTGGGCCCTGCCGACGTAGAACATCAAGCAAACGTGAAGGAAATCATAGAATCCTAGTTATTACAAGACATATTGTCCCTTAAACACCAAACAGAAGTTTTCACGCCTCCACGAGGCACGTTTTATGTTGCAGGAAGGATCGCAGGAAAGTAAAAATGGGAAGGAGCACCATCGTTCGCCTGCAAGCCCCCTCTTGAGCCTTGGGAGCCGTCGTCAAGGAGCACCCTCCCGTCGGCAGCGTCACCATTGCCCGTGTCGTTGGCCTTGGTCGGGGGATCGGCAGCACCTTCGGCTGGAGGTGCAGGGTCGATGACAATGAACTTCTTCAACAAAGCCTCCACCTGGCCCTTCACGGCTTCGGGAGCAGCTTCACAGTGCTCTTCATCCACCGGCTCGAGCAGGACATCAAGGTCGGTGTTGGGGTCGCGAAGATGGAGGTGGCTGAGGACGCGCGTCAAGGCCGATGAGGAGAGCGCGCGCGCTTCCCGTCCACCATGGAGCCAATCCCGTTGATGACATCTTCCAGCGCTGCGACGAGCTGATGGAGTAGCTGGGCAAGGCCCTCATCATCAGTCACTAGCGGCTCCTCCAAGCCCTTCTCGTAAAGCTCCTGCAGCGCCTCGCGGGACCTCTCGTCAAGAGATCCAAAGGCCACATGATCCTCAACCAGAACCGTTGCCTTGGCTTCCAGCTGGTCCCTCTCCGCTTCCACCTTCTTCTCCAGCTTCTCCAGACGGTCGCGTTCTGCGGCATGCGCCTGCGCTAGCTACCCTAGCTCAGCATCGCGGACGGTGACCGCTTCTTCTCGAGCCTTCAACTCCTCCTCCCATGCCTCGAGCTGGCGAGCTGCGGCAGCGCGTTCCTTGCGCAAACTCTCCAGCTCGACCTTCGCCACTCGGGAGCGCTCCTTGGCGGCTGCGGCGTCCTTCAACGCCGCCTCGAGGGCGGCCGAAGCATGGCCGGCAGCCCGCTTATCCTCCTCGGAAGCTGCCGCGGCCTGGCCCAGTGCTGCCCTGACAGACACGTCGAAGTGAAACCACCCTGAGATCAGCTCCAAGTGCCCCACCACCAGGCGAAGGTCGGCGCCTTGAAGGTCGTCCCGGAGTTGGGTCAGCGCAGAAAGGGCCTCCTCCAGAGCATTGGGTGAAGCAGAAGGATCACAAGCCAGCGGCGAGATGGGAGGAGGAGGAGGCAGCGTCGTCGCCAAGATCTGCGAGTTGGTGGCAGCAGAAGAAGAAGTTGGGGGCTCCTGAGCCTGTGGAACCTCGGCTGGCGAGCTGAGGGCGAGCGCCTCCGGAGCCGGCTTGGCTGTGGAGATCGCCTTCTCCTGGGGTCGGTCCTCCGGGCCTCGCGAGGACGACTGGGCCGGAGAGGCGCGAGGGATGTTGCCGCCCTTCCGCGCCAGAGGAGGCGCGGCCGTGGCAGGCTGCTGGGTTCCTGAGGGTGCGGCCGCTCTCTCTTCTTCTTCGCCACCGGCGTCAGCCTGACGGTGCAAGAGAAGAACATCAAGAAGCAGCGACCGAGGCAAGAGGAGGAACAAAATCAGGGCAAGCTGCTTACTGGTCCACGGCGGCGTAGTGCCTCGGCCTCTTCTGAAGAACGAAGCCCGAAGACTTCGCAGCCGGCGGCACCGGCATGAGAGCCCCAAGAGCGGAGGAGGCCGCAACAACTGGCCCTGCAGCAGCACCAGTCGACGGCAGGACAGGGGCGCCACCTTAGGAGATCAGCGCCGACCTCCACTTCGTCGGGACCCCGCCCGCTGACTTCTTCGGGGGAGTGCCCTTAGACATTGTGGAGACCCGAGCAGGGACCCGGGAGTCCCTCACCGGATGGTCGAGGGCCTCGTCATCATCAGGGAGGGCGCGAGCAGATCCCCCGCGAGAGGAGAGGTCTCTCCCTCCCCCTCTTGGGTCGCCTCCGAGTCGGGCCCTTCCCCCTAGCTGGAATCGCCAGAAGACAATAGTATCGGGGCCGCCACCGCTGGGGCCTCGGAGGGCGCAGGCGGCACGATCCCGCACCTGTCGAAGACAGGCATCACAGCAGCCACCTTCGCCCCATCCGGGCGGTGGTACAGGGGAAGATGGGTGTCCGGTGGGTACCCCTGATCGTCCCCAACCAGAAGAAGGAGGGCCTTGCCCAGAACCTCGTCCGACAAGGCATCCAAGCACAAACGAAGGTCGTCCCCCTCATCCCCAAGCTTCCACAAGGGGCGCAAGCGTGCCTGGAGCGGGGCCACGCGCTGCGCCAGGAACTCTGTAAGTGCATCTAGTGCCCCTTAGTGATTTTGGTGTATTGAAGACTTATAGGTTAAGGGACTAATATGTTTGTGAGTGTACACAGGCTCTATAAGTCAATGAGGAGTTTGATATTTACAGTGAAAGTTGACCCCTAAAAATGAATGTCTTCGGCTGAAGACTTTGGTTCTCCTGAAGACTTTGAAAGTGAAGAAATTGGTGTGACCTTGAAGACTTCGATATTCATGCGAGGAACCTGAAGCGTGAAGACTTTTGTTTTCATAGTTTCATTTTCTTTTTCTTGAGTCATACTGTTAAAGGGGGTCGAGGTAGTAAAAAGGAAACAGATTTCCAAGTGATGCTCATCTCAAAATCCTACACCTACCCAATCCTTTGAGTGAAGCCATTGGAAATCTCATATCAGTTCAGGCAATTTCTTCACTGACAGAGATGAAGATCTTCTGGTCTCTGAGGAATTTGTTCTAACTGAGGAGTTAGGAATTCGCCAGTGCGAATTGCCTACACAGTGAGGAACATGATAGCCCTGAGGAATTTGAACCTAAAATCCGACCGTTGTTGTGCCACGCGCCAGCTGTCCCAAAATATCTTACCACCTAACGGTCACATCAGACAAGGGCATTTATTGTTGGGGAACGTAGTACTTTCAAAAAAATTCCTACGCACACGCAAGATCATGGTGATGCATAGCAACGAGAGGGGAGAGTGTTGTCCACGTACCCTCGTAGACCGACAGTGGAAGCGTTATCACAACGCGGTTGATGTAGTCGTACGTCTTCACGATCCGACCGATCAAGTACCGAACGTACGGCACCTCCAAGTTCTACACACATTCAGCTCGATGACGTCCCTCGAACTCCGATCCAGCCGAGTGTTGAGGGAGAGTTTCGTCAGCACGACGGCATGGTGACGATGATGATGTTCCACCGACGCAGGGCTTCGCCTAAGCTCCGCGACGGTATTATCGAGGTGTAATCTGGTGGAGGGGGGCACCGCACACGGCTAAAATATCGTATATCAAAGTGTGTCCTTAGGTGCCCCCCCGGCCCCGTATATAAAGGAGCAAAGGGGAGGCCGGCTGCCCTAGGCGCGCCAAGGAGAGGGGGAGTCCTCCTCCTTGTAGGAGTAGGACTCCCCTTTCCTAGTCCTACTAGGAAAGAAGAGGGGGAAAGAAAGAGAGGGAGAGGGAGAGGGAAAGGGGGCTGCGCCCCCCTCTCCTAGTCCAACAAGGACTCCCCTTGGGAGGGGGCGCGCCACCTCCTGGCTGCTACCCTCTCTCTCCCCTCAAGGCCCACCAAGGCCCAATACTTCCCCGGGGGGTTCCGGTAACCCTCCGGCACTCCGGTTTAATCCGAAACTTCTCCGGAACACTTCCGATGTCCGAATATAGTCGTCCAATATATCAATCTTTACGTCTCGATCATTTCAAGACTCCTCGTCATGTCCGTGATCACATCCGGGACTCCGAACAACCTTCGTTACATCAAATCACATAAACTCATAATATAACTGTCGTCGTAACTTTAAGCGTGCGGACCCTTTGGGTTCGAGAACTATGTAGACATGACCGAGACACCTCTCCGGTCAATAACCAATAGCGGGAACTGGATGCCCATATTGGCTCCCACATATTCTACGAAGATCTTTATCGGTCAGACCGCATAACAACATACGTTGTTCCCTTTGTCATCGGTATGTTACTTGCCCGAGATTCGATCGTCGGTATCTCGATACCTAGTTCAATCTCGTTACCGGCAAGTCTCTTTACTCGTTCCGTAATACATCATCCCGCAACTAACTCAATACTCACAATGCTTGCAAGTCTTATAGTGATGTGCATTACCGAGTGGGCCCAGAGATACCTCTCCGACAATCGGAGTGATAAATCCTAATCTCGAAATACGCCAACCCAACAAGTACCTTTGGAGACACCTGTAGAGCACCTTTATAATCACCCAGTTACGTTGTGACGTTTGGTAGCACACAAAGTGTTCCTCCGGTAAACGGGAGTTGCATAATCTCATAGTCATAGGAACATGTATAAGTCATGAAGAAAGCAATAGCAACATACTAAACGATCGGGTGCTAAGCTAACGTAATGGGTCATGTCAATCACGTCATTCTCCTAATGAGGTGATCCCGTTAATCAAATGAAAGCTCATGTCTATGGCTAGGAAACATAACCATCTTTGATTAACGAGCTAGTCAAGTAGAGGCATACTAGTGACATTCTGTTTGTCTATGTATTCACACATGTATTATGTTTCCGGTTAATACAATTCTAGCATGAATAATAAACATTTATCATGATATAAGGAAATATATAATACTTTATTATTGCCTCTAGGGCATATTTCCTTCAGTCTCCCACTTGCACTAGAGTCAATAATCCAGATTACATAGTAATGATTCTTACACCCATGGAGTCTTGGTGCTGATCATGTTTTGCTCGTGGAAGAGGCTTAGTCAACGGGTCTGCTACATTCAGATCCGTATGTATCTTGCAAATTTCTATGTCTCCCACCTGGACTAAATCCCGGATGGAATTGAAGTGTCTTCTGATGTGCTTGGTTCTCTTGTGAAATCTGGATTCCTTTGCTAAGGCAATTGCACCAGTATTATCACAAACGATTTTCATTGGTCCCGATGTACTAGGTATGACACCTAGATCGGATATGAACTCCTTCATCCAGACTCCTTCATTCGCTGCTTCCGAAGCAGCTATGTATTCCGTTTCACACGTAGATCCCGCCACGACACTTTGCTTGGAACTGCACCAACTGACAGCTCCACCGTTCAATGTAAATACGTATCTGGTTTGTGATTTCGAATCTTCCGGATCAGTGTCAAAGCTTGCATCAACGTAACCCCTTACGATGAGCTCTTTGTCACCTCCATAAACGAGAAACATATCCTTAGTCCTTTTCAGGTATTTCAGGATGTTCTTGACCGCTGTCCAGTGATCCACTCCTGGATTACTTTGGTACCTCCCTGCTAAACTTATAGCAAGGGACACATCAGGTCTGGTACACAGCATTGCATACATGATAGAGCCTATGGCTGAAGCATAGGGAACATCTTTCATTTTCTCTCTATCTTCCTAAGTGGTCGGGCATTGAGTCTTACTCAATCTCACACCATGTAGTACAGGCAAGAACCCTTTCTTTGCTTGATCCATTTTGAACTTCTTCAAAACTTTGTCAAGGTATGTGCTTTGTGAAAGTCCAATTAAGCGTCTTGATCTATCTCTATAGATCTTAATGCCTAATATATATGCAGCTTCACCGAGGTCTTTCATTGAAAAACTCTTATTCAAGTATCCCTTTATGCTATCCAGAAATTCTATATCATTTCCAGTCAGTAATATGTCATCCACATATAATATCAGAAATGCTATCGAGCTCCCACTCACTTTCTTGTAAATACAGGCTTCTCCAAAAGTCTGTATAAAACCAAATGCTTTGATCACACTATCAAAGCGTTTATTCCAACTCCGAGAGGCTTGCACCAGTCCATAAATGGATCGCTGGAGCTTGCACACTTTGTTAGCTCCCTTTGGATCGACAAAACCTTCCGGTTGCATCATATACAACTCTTCTTCCAGAAATCCATTCAGGAATGCAGTTTTGACATCCATTTGCCAAATTTCATAATCATAAATGCGGCAACTGCTAACATGATTCGGACAGACTTAAGCATCGCTACGGGTGAGAAGGTCTCATCGTAGTCAATCCCTTGAACTTGTCGAAAACCTTTTGCAACAAGTCGAGCTTTATAGACAGTAACATTACCATCAGCGTTAGTCTTCTTCTTGAAGATCCATTTATTTTCAATGGCTTGCCGACCATCGGGCAAGTCAACCAAAGTCCATACTTTGTTCTCATACATTGATCCAATCTCGGAATTCATGGCTTCAAGCCATTTTGCGGAATCTGGGCTCACCATCGCTTCTTCATAGTTCGTAGGTTCGTCATGGTCTAGTAACATGACCTCCAGAATAAGATTACCGTACCACTCTGGTGCGGATCTTGATCTAGTTGACCTACGAAGTTTAGTAATGACTTGATCTGAAGTTTCATGATCATTATCATTAACTTCCTCACTAATTGGTGTAGGTGTCGCAGAAACTGATTTCTGCGATGATCTACTTTCCAATAAGGGAGCAGGTACGGTTACCTCATCAAGTTCTACTTTCCTCCCACTCACATCTTTCGAGAGAAACTCCTTCTCTAGAAAGTATCCATTCTTAGCAACGAATATCTTGCCTTCGGATCTGTGATAGAAGGTGTACCCAACAGTCTCCTTTGGGTATCCTATGAAGACACATTTCTCCGATTTAGGTTCGAGCTTATCAGGTTGAAGTTTCTTCACATAAGCATCGCAACCCCAAACTTTAAGATACGACAACTTTGGTTTCTTGCCAAACCATAGTTCAAAAGGCGTCGTCTCAACGGATTTTGATGGTGTCCTATTTAGAGTGAATGCAGCCGTCTCTAAAGCATAACCCCAAAACGATAGCGGTAAATCAGTAAGAGACATCATAGTTCGCACCATATCTAATAAAGTACGATTACGACGTTCGGACACACCATTACGCTGTGGTGTTCCGGGTGGCGTGAGTTGCGAAACTATTCCGCATTTTTTCAAATGTAGACCAAACTTGTAACTCAAATATTCTCCTCCACGATCAGATCGTAGGAATTTTATTTTCTTGTTACGACGATTTTCAACTTCACTCTGAAATTCTTTGAACTTTTCAAATGTTTCAGACTTATGTTTCATTAAGTAGATATACCCATATCTGCTCAAATCATCTGTGAAGTTGAGAAAATAACGATATCCGCCACGAGCCTCAATATTCATCGGACCACATACATCTGTATGTATGATTTCCAACAAATCTGTTGCTCTCTCCATAGTTCCAGAGAACGGTGTTTTGGTCATCTTGCCCATAAGGCACGGTTCACAAGTACCAAGTGATTCAAAATCAAGTGATTCCAAAATTCCATCAGTATGGAGTTTCTTCATGCGCTTTACACCGATATGACCCAAACGGCAGTGCCACAAATAAGTTGCACTGTCATTATTAACTCTGCATCTTTTGGCTTCAACATTATGAATATGTGTATCACTACTATCAAGATTCATTAAAAATAGACCACTCTTCAAGGGTGCATGACCATAAATGATATTATTCATATAAATAGAACAACCATTATTTTCTGATTTAAATGAATAACCGTATCGCATTAAACAAGATCCAGATATAATGTTCATGCTCAACGCTGGCACCAAATAACAATTATTTAGGTCTAAAACTAATCCCGAAGGTAGATGTAGAGGTAGCGTGCCGACGGTGATCACATCGACTTTGGAACCATTTCCCACGCGCATCGTCACCTCGTCCTTAGCCAAACTTCGCTTAATCCATAGCCCCTGTTTCGAGTTGCAAATATTAGCAACAGAACCAGTATCAAATACCCAGGTGCTACTGTGAGTATTAGTAAGGTACACATCAATAACATGTATATCACATATACATTTGTTAACCTTGCCATCCTTCTTATCCGCCAAATACTTGGGGCAGTTCCGCTTCCAGTGGCCAGTCTGCTTACAGTAGAAGCACTCAGTTTCAGGCTTAGGTCCAGACTTGGATTTCTTCTCCTGAACAGCAACTTGCTTGCTGTTCTTCTTGAAGTTCCCTTTCTTCTTCCATTTGCCCTTTTTCTTGAAACTAGTGGTTTTACTGACCATCAACACTTGATGCTCCTTTTTGATTTCTACCTCCGCTGCCTTTAGCATTGCGAAGAGCTCGGGAATCGTCTTATCCATCCCTTGCATGTTATAGTTCATCACGAAGCTCTTCTAGCTTGGTGGCAGTGATTGAAGAATTCTGTCAATGACGCAATCATCCGGAAGTTGAACTCCCAGTTGAATCAAGTGATTATTATACCCAGACATTCTGAGTATATGCTCACTGACAGAACTATTCTCTTCCATCTTGCAGCTATAGAACTTATTGGAGACTTCATATCTCTCAATCCAGGCATTTGCTTGAAATATTAACTTCAACTCCTGGAACATCTCATATGCTCCATGACGTTCAAAACGTCGTTGAAGTCCCGGTTCTAAGCCGTAAAGCATGGCACACTGAACTATTGAGTAGTCATCAGCTTTGCTTTGCCAGACGTTCATAACTTCTGGCGTAGCTCTTGCAGGAGGCCTGGCACCTAGCGGTGCTTCCAGGACGTAATTCTTCTGTGCAGCAATGAGGATAATCCTCAAGTTACGGACCCAGTCCGTGTAATTGCTACCATCATCTTTCAACTTAGCTTTCTCAAGGAACGCATTAAAATTCAACGGAACAACAGCACGGGCCATTTATCTACAACATAGACAAGCAATTTACTATCAGGTACTAAGTTCATGATAAATTATGTTCAATTAATCATATTACTTAAGAACTCCCACTTAGATAGATATCCCTCTAATCATCTAAGTGATTACGTGATCCAAATCAACTAAACCATGTCCGATCATCACGTGAGATGGAGTAGTTTCAATGGTGAACATCACTATGTTGATCATATCTACTATATGATTCACGCTCGACCTTTTGGTCTCTGTGTTTCGAGGCCATATCTGTACATATGCTAGGCTCGTCAAGTTTAACCTGTGTATTCCGCGTGTGCAACTGTTTTGCACCCGTTGTATTTGAACGTAGAGCTTATCACACCCGATCATCACGTGGTGTCTCAGCACGAAGAACTTTCGCAATGGTGCATACTCAGGGAGAACACTTTTATCTTGAAATTTTAGTGAGGGATCATCTTATAATGCTACCGTTAATCAAAGCAAGATAAGATGCATAAAGGATTAACATCACATGCAATCAATATAAGTGATATGATATGGCCATCATCATCTTGTGCTTGTGATCTCCATCCCCGAAGCACCGTGCTCGTGATCTCCATCTCTGAAGCACCGTCTTGATCACCATCGTCACCGGCACGACACCTTGATCTCCATCGTAGTATCGTTGTCGTCTCGCCAACTTATTGCTTTTACGACTATCGCTACCGCTTAGTGATAAAGGAAAACTATTACATGGCGATTGCATCTCATACAATAAAGCGACAACTATATGGCTCCTGCCAGTTGCCGATAACTCGGTTACAAAACATGATCATCTCATACAACACATTATATCACATCATGTCTTGACCATATCACATCACAACATGCCCTGCAAAAACAAGTTAGACGTCCTCTACTTTGTTGTTGCATGTTTTACGTGGCTGCTACGGGCTTAGCAAGAACCGTTCTTACCTACGCATCAAAACCACAACGATAGTTTGTCAAGTTGGTGCTGTTTTAACCTTCGCAAGGACCGGGCGTAGCCACACTCGGTTCAACTAAAGTGAGAGAGACAGGCACCCGCCAGTCACCTTTAAGCAACGAGTGCTCCGAACGGTGAAACCAGTCTCGCGTAAGCGTACGCGTAATGTCGGTCCGGGCTGCTTCATCTCACAATACCGCTGAACCAAAGTATGACATGCTGGTAAGCAGTATGACTTATATCGCCCACAACTCACTTGTGTTCTACTCGTGCATAGCATCAACGCATAAAACCTGGCTCTGATACCACTGTTGGGGAACGTAGTAATTTCAAAAAATTTCCTACGCACACGCAAGATCATGGTGATGCACAGCAACGAGAGGGGAGAGTGTTGTCCACGTACCCTCGTAGACCGACAGCGGAAGCGTTATCACAACGCGGTTGATGTAGTCGTACGTCTTCACGATCCGACCGATCAAGTACCGAACGTACGGCACCTCCAAGTTCTACACACGTTCAGCTCGATGACGTCCCTCGAACTCCGATCCAGCCGAGTGTTGAGGGAGAGTTTCGTCAGCACGACGGCGTGGTGACAATGATGATGTTCCACCGACGCAGGGCTTCGCCTAAGCTCCGCGACGGTATTATCGAGGTGTAATCTGGTGGAGGGGGGCACCGCACACGGCTAAAATATCGTATATCAAAGTGTGTCCTTAGGTGCCCCCCTGCCCCCGTATATAAAGGAGCAAGGGGGAGGCCGGCTGCCCTAGGCGCGCCAAGGAGAGAGGGGGCGTCCTCCTCCTAGTAGGAGTAGGACTCCCCTTTCCTAGTCCTACTAGGAAAGAAGAGGGGGAAAGAAAGAGAGGGAGAGGGAAAGGGGGTTGCGCCCCCCTCTCCTAGTCCAACTAGGACTCCCCTTGGGAGGGGGCACGCCACCTCCTCGCTGCTGCCCTCTCTCTCCCCTCAAGGCCCACCAAGGCCCAATACTTCCCCGGGAGGTTCCGGTAACCCTCCGGCACTCCAGTTTAATCCGAAACTTCTCCGGAACACTTCCGGTGTCCGAATATAGTCGGCCAATATATCAATCTTTATGTCTCGACCATTTCGAGACTCCTCGTCATGTTCGTGATCACATCCGGGAGTCCGAACAACCTTCGGTACATGAAATCACATAAACTCATAATATAACTGTCATCGTAACTTTAAGTGTGCGGACCCTTTGGGTTCGAGAACTATGTAGACATGACCGAGACACCTCTCTGGTCAATAACCAATAGCGGGACCTGGATGCCCATATTGGCTCCCACATATTCTACGAAGTTCTTTATCGGTCAAACCGCATAACAACATACGTTGTTCCCTTTGTCATCGGTATGTTACTTGCCCGAGATTCGATCGTCGGTATCTCGATACCTAGTTCAATCTCGTTACCGGCAAGTCTCTTTACTCGTTCCGTAATACATCATTCCGCAACTAACTCATTAGTCACAATGCTTGCAAGGCTTATAGTGATGTGCATTACCAAGTGGGCCCAGAGATACCTCTCCGACAATCGGAGTGACAAATCCTAATCTCGAAATACGCCAACCCAACAAGTACCTTTGTGAAGGAAATATGCCCTAGAGGCAATAATAAAGTTATTATTTATTTCCTTATATCATGATAAATGTTTATTATTCATGCTAGAATTGTATTAACCGGAAACATGATACATGTGTGAATACATAGACAAACAGAGTGTCACTAGTATGCCTCTACTTGACTAGCTCGTTGATCAAAGATGGTTATGTTTCCTAGCCATAGACATGAGTTGTCATTTGATTAACGGGATCACATCATTAGGAGAATGATGTGATTGACTTGACCCATTCCGTTAGCTTAGCACTCGATCGTTTAGTATGTTGCTATTGCTTTCTTTCATGACTTATACATGTTCCTATGACTATGAGATTATGCAACTCCCGTTTACCGGAGGAACACTTCGTGTGCTACCAAACATCACAACGTAAATGGGTGATTATAAAGGTGCTCTACAGGTGTCTCCAAAGGTACTTGTTGGGTTGGCGTATTTCGAGATTAGGATTCGTCACTCCAATTGTCGGAGAGGTATCTCTGGGCCCACTCGGTAATGCACATCACTATAAGCCTTGCAAGCATTGTGACTAATGAGTTAGGTGCGGGATGATGTGTTACGGAACGAGTAAAGAGACTTGCCGGTAACGAGATTGAACTAGGTATCGAGATACCGACGATCAAATCTCGGGCAAGTAACATACCGGTGACAAAGGGAACAACGTATGTTGTTATGCGGTCTGACCGATAAAGATCTTCGTAGAATATGTGGGAGCCAATATGGGCATCCAGGTCCCGCTATTGGTTATTGACCGGAGACGTGTCTCGGTCATGTCTACGTAGTTCTCGAACCCGTAGGGTCCGCACGCTTGACGTTACGATGACAGTTTTATTGAGTTTTGATGTACCGAAGGAGTTCGGAGTCCTGGATGAGATCGGGGATATGACGAGGAATCTCGAAATGGTCGAGACGTAAAAATCGATATATTGGACGACTATATTCGGACTTCGGAAAGGTTCCGAGTGATTCGGGTATTTTTCGGAGTACCGGACAGTTACGGGAATTCGTATTGGGCCTTAATGGGCCATACGGGAAAGGAGAGAAAGGCCTCAAAAGGTGGCCGCACCCCTCCCCATGGTCTGGTCCGAATTGGACTAGGGAAGGGGGGCGCACCCTTCCTTCTTTCTCCTTCCCCCTTCCCTTCTCCTACTCCCACAAGGAAAGGAGGAGTCCTACTCCCGGTGGGAGTAGGACTCCCCCCCTATGGCGCGCCTCTCCCCTTGGCCGGCTGCCTCCCCCTTGCTCCTTTATATACGGGGGCAGGGGGGCACCCCAGAGACACAACAATTGATCCTTGAGATCTCTTAGCCGTGTGCGGTGCCCCCCTCCACCATATTACACCTCGATAATACCGTTGCGGAGCTTAGGCGAAGCCCTGCGTCGGTGGAACATCTTCATCGTCACCACGCCGTCGTGCTGACGAAACTCTCCCTCAACACTCGGCTGGATCGGAGTTCGAGGGACGTCATCGAGCTGAACGTGTGTAGAACTCGGAGGTGCCGTACGTTCGGTACTTGATCGGTCGGATCGTGAAGACGTACGACTACATCAACCGCGTTGTGATAACGCTTCCGCTATCGGTCTACGAGGGTACGTGGACAACACTCTCCCCTCTCGTTGCTATGCATCACCATGATCTTGCCTGTGCGTAGGAATTTTTTTGAAATTACTACGTTCCCCAACACTTTGGAGACACCTGTAGAGCACCTTTATAATCACCCAGTTACGTTGTGACGTTTGGTAGCACACAAAGTGTTCCTCCGGTAAACGGGAGTTGCATAATCTCATAGTCATAGGAACATGTATAAGTCATGAAGAAAGCAATAGCAACATACTAAACGATCGGGTGCTAAGCTAACGTAATGGGTCATGTCAATCACGTCATTCTCCTAATGAGGTGATCCCGTTAATCAAATGACAACTGATGTCTATGGCTAGGAAACATAACCATCTTTGATTAACGAGCTAGTCAAGTAGAGGCATACTAGTGACATTCTGTTTGTCTATGTATTCACACATGTATTATGTTTCCGGTTAATACAATTCTAGCATGAATAATAAACATTTATCATGATATAAGGAATATATAATACTTTATTATTGCCTCTAGGGCATATTTCCTTCATTTATGTCTTATCATGTCGGGCTGCTCCCTAGGCTATAAATAGCCGCCCCCTACAACCACTAGCTGGTTGGCTGCTCCGAGAGAAACTGACACTTGTCATTTGAGAGCATCCCATCCTCCGAGGACTTTGAGTGGAAATCATCAAGTGAGGAAAACCCAAATCCCATACCCAAACCTACAAACCCCAAAGTGACTGAGCATCACTGAAGAGATTGTTCCTGTGTGGAACCGACGCTTGTTACCTTTGAGGACTGTGTATCCTCCAAACGGTTAGGCGTCATGGCCTGAGCATCCAAGAGGAATTGTGGATTGCCGAGTGACCAAGTCTGTGAAGGTTTGGAAGTCACCTGTGAAGACTTACCACTACTGTTGGGCGAGGTCTGTGTGATCTTAGCTCAAGGAGAATACGGTGAGGACTGTGTGTCCGGGGCTGTGTGTCCTCGAGTTTAAATACTCAGCCACTCCAACCAGACGTACAATTGTCACAGCAGTTGGAACTGGTCTACCAAATCATTGTCTTCACCAAGCCAACTGGTTCTATTTCCTCAACCCTTTCATTTCCTCAGTTATGTGTTGATGTACCTGATCATTACTGTTTGAAGACTTTGATTGAAGACTTTCTCTAATTCCTCAATCCTATTTCTTTAGTCTGTTTGTCTTCATCCTGCTTATCCTGTGTTTACGCTTTTTGTACTCTATGTTTGTCTTTCATTTCATCATGATGGCTATGCTGTTGCTTTGTTATGCTTATACCTGAGTACTTACTCCGCTGCAAGTAGTTCTTCGTTTGGGAATTTCCTCACCCTGAAATTCCTCAGTGAAGAATTCATAAAAATCGCCTATTCACCCCCCCTCTAGTCGACGTAACGCACTTTCAATTGGTATCAGAGCGAGGTACTCCCTTGTTCTGTGTGATTTTGGTTTAACCACCTGGAGTTTTAGTTATGTTGACTGCAGGAAAGAGGAGTGTGTCCTGCCCCATCTTTGACGGTCATGAGTATCCCAAGTGGAAGGCCATGATGAGAAGAAGCGACTCATGGCGATGAACAGTGAACTGTGGACCATCACTGAGATTGGTCTTACCGATCTATGCAAGATGGCGGAGGCTGATGACATTCGCAAGTACACTCTACTCAACTTCACAGCGAAGGATGTCATCTGCTCCAGTTTGTCCCAAAATCAGTTCAGGAACATCATGCATCTCAACCATGTGAAGCTAATCTGGGACCGACTCTCTGAGGTCTACGAAGGCCATCGTACTCGTCATGATCCTTGGTTTGAGGATTTCAAGGAATCACTCAAGGAGATGACTTTCGCACCTGAATCATCATCCTCTTCACCATGCCTTATGCCGAAGGGTGCCAAGGTAACATAATGCTACCTTTCCGAATCTAGTGATGATGAATCAGGTGATGACTTTGGACCTAGCTATGTCAAACTTGCTTCCCTTGCCACTAAACAACAAAGAGCTCTTGAAAAAGTTCAAAACATGCTAGATGAAAGCGATGATATGTTGGGTGAGGAATTGGATCGAACTAAGGCTTTGACTGATAGTCTTCAAAAACTTCAGTCAAAGTTTGACAACCTTCAAAATCATCATAACACTCTCTTAACTGATCATGAAAAGCTTTCTTATGAATTTCTTCAGAGAAAGCAAGATCTTGAGAAGTTAAAAGCGAGTTATGAAGATCTTCAGAAGGAAAACGATTCATTGCTTGGTCAACAGATCAGTTCCGCTCAGGAAGAATTTATTCCACCATGTCTTAAATGCATTGAGCGTGAATCTGCTAATTCATCACCTGAGTGTTCAAATGCTTCTCTTGCTGGAAATTCTTCAACTATCTCTATGGTTACAAATTCCTTATCTGAGGATACCACATGTATCACTGACGATAATGTGGGGCTGAAGGAATTGTATGTGACAGGCATTTACAAAAGCCTCAAAGGGCATCAGACCCTATATGATGTGCTCAAAAAGCATATCTTGAACAGGAACCCTAGGAAAGAGGGTATTGCCTTTGATAGGAAACTCAATGCTGATGGGACCTACTGGAAACCTGAGAAGTACCCCAAAACCTCATGGGTTGCTGCGAAAGGACCTCCTGTAGATCCATGCACTTTATCTGGCTTTACCTCTGATTCTTCATGTTCCTCTGATGAGTCATTTGACTCCAACTATAAACTACTTAAGAATCAGAATGGTGCAGTATTTGCTCGATATGTTGGAACTAACTGCAGGAACGGTCCCCCTATGAAGAAAATCTGGGTTCCTAAAAGGTTCCTTGAAAATCTTCAGGTGAATGTCATCATGACACAACCCATGA
The DNA here is from genome assembly GCF_002575655.3 of Aegilops tauschii subsp. strangulata. Lineage (NCBI taxonomy): Eukaryota > Viridiplantae > Streptophyta > Magnoliopsida > Poales > Poaceae > Aegilops > Aegilops tauschii. Next base: position 543,832,113 of record NC_053037.3, on the reverse strand, counting down.
AGAATAGAACCCCAGATCAAATTCTTCATGTGGATCAAAATCTTCATATGGATCCAAATCCTCATATGGACCAAATTCCTCACGTGGATCAAATTCCTCACGCGGATCAAAATCCTCATATGAACATCATCGTGCTAACACTTCTGTTTCGCAGGGAAAGTCTAAGGGCCATGAATATGTGCATTATTCTTCAAACCATTATGTTCATAAGTCCTCGAAGAATTTCTCTGTTTATTCATATGCTTATCCTAACCATACTTTGTGAAACGAAGTGCACTGGCTTCTATGCCATCATTTTCTTATGGAGCTTGCAGAATGATGAACTCTGTGCCACCCCTTGAGATGTGGGTGGTGAAGAAAAAATAACTAATCTCTTATGCAGGGTCAGGTCTCCAGACGAACTTGATCGTCTGAAGAATTTGCTGGAGGCCTGAATGTGCTTGAAAGGACGCAAGCTAATCATGAAGAAATGAATCATTCATTTCTCACGTCCTCATATTACTATATCTGTTACTGTTGATGAAATTGATATCATATTCTTCATTGATGAAGTATATGGGTTCGTAAGTTGCACTAATTCATCTGCAGGATGAACAACCCAAAGCTACTGAGTGGGTCCTCGACAGTGGATGTACAAATCACATGATTGGTGACAGGAGCTTGTTGATGGACACTGATTTGTCACCATCTCATCTGAAGCATATCACCTACGCTGACAAAGGCAAAAGCAAGGTATTGGGTCTGGGTAAGGTTGCAATTTTAAAGGATAAACACATGGACAAGGTCATGTTTGTTGAGTCCTTAGGATTCAATCTTATGTCTGTCTCAATGCTTTGTGATCTTGATATGGTTGTTGTCTTTGGCAAATTTTGCTGCCTTGTGCTAATGGAATCTGACAACTCCAAAGTCTTCGAAGGCTTTAGGAAAGGAGACTTTTATATTGTTGATTTCTCTGCAGGACCACAACCTGCCACATGTCTACTCGCAAAAGCTTCAGAATGCTGGTTATGGCATCGACGACTTGGTCATGCTGGGATGAGGAACTTGCATACTCTTGCGAAGAAGTGCGTCATTGGCATCAAGGGTGCCAAATTCCTCAAAGATCATCTTTGTGGGGCTTGCGAGACTGGAAAGATCACCAGAGCCAAGCATCCCGTGAAGACTATCATGACCACTTCTCGTCCCTTTGAATTACTTCATATGAATCTATTTGGCCCTACTCATTATGCCACGTTCACTAGTTCTGCATAATTATATGGCTTTGTCATAGTTGATGACTACTCTCGTTACACATGGGTGCATATCATCACTTACAAAAATGAAGGGCAGGAAGTCTTCAGACGATTTTCCTCAAGGGCTTCCACTCACGAATTGTCTGCTCCTTATACTCCTCAGCAGAATGGCGTCGTGGAGCGCAAGAACAGGACTCTTGTTGAGATGGCCTGCACTATGCTTGATGAATACAAGACATCTGAGCGTTTCTGGCCTGAAGCAATTGATACTGCATGCCACATCATCAACAGGGTATACCTTCACAAATTCTTCAAAAAGACCTCATATGAACTCCTCACTGACAAGAAACCCAATGTAAGTTATTTCAAAGTCTTCAGTGCTAAATGCTGGATTAGAGATCCTCACCATCACTCTAAATTTGCACCGAAAGCACATGAGGGTTTTATGCTTGGTTATGGAAAGGACTCACACACCTACAGAGTCTTCAACATCAATCATCACAAGGTTGTTGAAACTGTAGATGTGCGGTTCGATGAAACTAATGGCTCACAAAGAGAGCACCTACCTCCTATGCTAGATGAAACGTCACCTGAGGAATCCATCAAGTTCAAAGCTAGTGAGGATGTCATCCCTGCCGAAGAATCTTCTGAAGAAGTCATTCCTGACCGTGAAGAAAATCATGCTAGTGCTGCTGAAGAAACTGGTCCTGAAAAAACTGCTGGGCCTAAGCAAAGTCATCAACCCGCACATCCTCGCATTGCAAACGAAGTGCAAGTCGAGAAGATAATCGATGGCATTCGTGCACCAGGTCCCCTCACGCGCTCAAAAGCTTCACATTTATCTAACTTTTGTGGGCATTTTGCATTTGTCTCTATCACAGAGCCCACTAAAGTTGATGAAGCATTCATGGAATCTGAGTGGATTCAAGCCATGCAAGATGAATTGCATCAATTCGAGCTCAACAATGTGTGGGTGCTTGTCAAGCGACCAGACCCACGCAAGCACAACATCATCGTTACCAAATGGATCTACCGCAACAAACAAGACAAAAATGGCCTCGTGGTGAGGAATAAGGCTCGTCTTGTAGCTCAAGGCTACACACAGGTTGAAGGAATTGATTTCGATGAAACTTTTGCACCTGTTGCTAGACTTGAGGCTATTCGCATATTGCTTGCTTATGCTAACCATCATAATATCATCTTACAACAAATGGATGTGAAAAGTGCTTTCCTCAATGGTAAGCTTGAGGAAGAAGTATATGTTGCTCAACCACCAAGTTTTGAGGATCCAAAATTTCCAGATCACGTCTACAGACTCAACAAGGCCCTCTATGGCCTCAGCAAGCAGCTCGGGCGTTGTATGACACACTGAAGGAATTCCTCATGAAGAAAGGCTTCAAACCCGGTTCACTTGACCCAACTCTTTTCACCAAATCATATGATGATGAATTATTCGTGTGCCAAATATATGTTGATGATATTATCTTTGGCTGTACTAACCAACGTTACAGTGATGAATTTGCCTATATGATGAGTGAAGAATATCAAATGTCTATGATGGGAGAATTGAAATTCTTCTTAGGTCTTCAGATTCGTCAACAATACAATGGCATATTCATATCTCAGGAGAAATACCTCAAGGATGTGTTGAGAAAATTCGGCATGCAAGATTGCAAAGGCATCAAAATTCCTATGCCCACAAATGGCCATCTATGCACTGATGAAAATGGTAAAGACTTCGATCAAAAGGTATACCGCTCCATGATTGGATCTTTATTGTACCTATGTGCATCTAGGCCGGATATTATGCTTAGTGTTTGCATGTGTGCCCGATTTCAAGCAACACCGAAGGAATCACACCATAAGTGTCGGGTGGTAGGTGCGACATATGCCAACGGGTGGCTTATCATTGTGGGAGACAGTAAGACGTCACCGGTGCCTGGAAACGGGATGAGGCGAAGACATGCACGCCAGCGAATCTTACCCAGGTTCGGGGCTCTCCGTGGAGATAACACCCCTAGTCCTGCTCTGTGGGGTCTCCGCATGATCACTAGATCAAAATGAGTAGCTACAAACGCTCCTTGAGCTGTCGGGCTAGAGGGAGAAGAAGGGAAAGGCAAGCTCTCCTTTTCTCTCTATGTGGTGTGTGCAATTCTATGAGACCAACCCTTTGCATGGGCGCCCCGGGGGGTTTATATAGGCCTACCCCCCAGGGGTACAATAGTAATCCGGCTGGGCGCGGGTCCCAGCCGTCAGTGTCTGTGTTCGCCGGCTTCTCCGCCGGCCATTGGGGCCCGCCGACTGCCGCCCTCTTGGTCGACAGGCCGGCCCCACCGCCTGGCGGTCTTGTCGGCGGCTGGTTACTATTGCCTCGCCCCTGATGACGAGGGCTTTGTCGAGGTAAGCATGGCTACAGCGCCGCCGCCTTGCGGGCTCTCACTGTAGCCTCACCTCATCTTGTCTCCTTAATGAGGCTCGTGTTTCGAGGGCGGGAGATAGCCGGCTATTGGGAGCCGGCCACGCCCCCGGCCGACTAGGGGAGGCCGGGCCGCCTTTGAGCGTCTCTCTGGCTAAAGGGGCCCGCCACCCGCGAGCCGTACTAACGATGTCGTGGGTGATGTCGAGGTCAACATGGCTACAGTGCCGCGCCGGACGGGAGATGGCTGATCCGTACGGCGCCCTGTGGCCATGCCGGCTCCGGGATTCGGGGGTAGTGGGCCGCACTGCAGCCACGTCCCGTCTTATCACCGTTATGTGGACGCAGTCTTGGTGGATGCGGTCTTGGCCGGCTTCCGGGAGTCGACATTCTTCAAGGCCGGCTTCTGGGAGTCGGTCCTCTTGGGGCCGGCTTCCTGGAGTCGGACATCTTGTAGCTTTCTTGGGGAAGGTTTCTGACTGGGTCGCCTTCGGGAAGTCGACCCTGGGGATAGTCGGCCGGTGGAAGGCGGCCCTATGCTTCGTATGCTTGAAGGCTTGAATGGCTTGATAATTTTTGAAGAGCTAGGGGGAGTCGGTTAGGCTACCCGTGGCCATTTACTCCGAAAGTAGTCCCCGAAGCTGGTTGGGCTTCAAGGTTGAGAAGCTCGGGAAGCTTCTTATCTTGACGAGCCCGCAGCTGGGAGCCGGCTTCGGTTGGGCGCGCCGTCTTGGCGAAAAACAAATTGCAGTCGGAGGGCGGGAGTCTGCTGGCGCGCGCGCCGGGCTGCGGGCCGGCCACTCGCCGCTTGCGAACCACGTGACATCCCTTGGCTATAAAGCCTGTCAGCCCACGCGCGCGACAAGACGTCGCCACAGGTCGGGGGCCCACCACTCCTACGCCCGGGCCCGGGCGTGGATTCTCTGTGGCCCAAAGCCGTCCGCACGTCTTCCTGCGGCGGTTTCGACATGCCTTTAGGGCGCAGTAATCGCGGGACGTGGGGGGAGTGGGTGCAGTTAATCCCACGTCCCACCCCACGTCTCGCCTCCTTGGCTTCGCCGCATGAGGCTATAAGTAGGGGGAGGAGGGGAAGCGGCAGGCGCTCGCACGCTCCCCTCCCCTCCGCCATCTTCTTCCTCCTGCTCTCCCTCACAGCAGCGCCTCGCCACCGCGCCGTCCCACCATCCTTTTCTCCGCCGCCGCGCTCATTCTCGCCGGCTTCACGCCGTCATGCAGTACGGCGGGGACTGGGACGGCTCCAACGTCCATGAGGACCACGTCGAGTTCCTCCGCAAGATGCGGCGGCTGCCCGCCGCGGATAAGGTGCGGGTCCGCCTCGCGCCCGCGAAGGAGATCACGCCGGAGCCGGAGGAGGGCGAGCGGGTGGTCTTCCGCTCGCATTTCTTGCGCGGCATCGGCTTGCCCGCGAGCGCCTTCTTCCGCTCTTTTCTTGAATTCTACCAACTCCAGCCGCACCACCTCACCCCGAACACGGTGGTGCTGCTGTCCGCCTTCGTCACCTTGTGCGAAGGCTACCTCGGCGTCCTCCCCACCCTCGAGCTCTGGGGGGAGTTCTTCCAGTCCAAGCTGGGCACGCGTATGCAGGGCGTGCCGGCTCAGAGTGGCGCCTTCATCGCGATGTGGAGGGTGACAGCCGACAACCCCTTCCCTGTCATCATGCTGATCCAGTCGGTGAAGCTTTGGCAGAAGTCATGCTTCTATGTGAAGAACGTCGCCCCGCAAGGCGACTACGTCAATTTGCCGCTTACGTAGCCGGCCCGCCAGCAGGTAGGCGGCCCCAGTGGTCCTATCGGGCCGTGACGCTGACGCCGGCTGGAGCCACGGCTGTCGCCCGACTGCGGGTGATGATTCAGTCGGAGGGCCTATCTGGGCCCGACCTGCTGGCCGCCTTCGTCACGCGCCGGGTGCTTCCGCTCCAGAGCCGCCCTCATCTAATCTGTCAGATGAGTGGCCAACTCGATCCGAGTCGAATGTGCACCAAAGACATGCCGCACGACGAAGTGGCCCACATGGTGAACTACCTTGCGAACTGCAAGCTCTCTGCAGAGTGGCAGTTTGGCAAGGAGCCATATTGCCGAGCTCACCTGCCGCCCACGGTATGTTCTCTTTTTCCCTTTCTTCTCTCAGTTTTGTCGCCGAGTTCCTTTTGGCCGACTCTGACTAGTTGGCTCGTCTCGACAGAGCCCTCTTCTTCGGCCTGCAGGCGGGTCGGACGCGGAGCGCCGATTCGTCCCCGACCGGACGGAGCACGATCTGGAGGACCCCGACTTGGGGGCGGCCGCCATGGAAGACAATACCGAGGCGGGCGGCGGCCAAGCCGGCGGCGAGGCAGGCGGCTCCGGGCTTGGAGTCAGCTTCAACGACTGGCCGAATGACGACGAGGCGGAAGTCGTCCCACGCCGCCAGCCGGCGTCTGGCCACGGCGCAGGTTCCTCCGCCGCGCCGCCTGCTTGGGGCGGCGGGCAGAAGCGTCATGCCGCGTCGGGCTTGTTCGGCAGTCGGCCGAAGAAGCCCAAGGGCGGGGCAGCAGCGACCAGGCGGGAAGAGGCGGCCGCGAAGGCGGCCCGCTTCCGCGAGGTGGTGAAGCAGCTGCAGACGGTGTCGGCGTAAGTATATACTCCTTCATGTATTCTTTCTTCTTTTCTCTGGTAGTTCATGAATCCTTGTCCTTTCTCAAAAAATCAGGGCTCCATTGTCGCTCGAGCGGGTTGCTGCCGCCTCCGTCGTTGGATCGCCGGGAGGATCCGGGAGCACCACTCGCCGCGTGGACCCCCGTGCCGATCTTCAGGCGGCGACGGAGCGGAACGCGCGGGAGGCGCGGGAGGAGCGGGAGCCAGAGGCATTGAAGGCGGCCGCCGCCAAGGCGGTGCTGGAGGAGGAGGCGGCGAAGGCGCGCGCCGAAGCGGCGGCCAAGGCCCAAGCGGAGGCTGCGGCCACGGCGATGGCGGAAGGGGCTTTGCTAGTCACCCCTCTGCGCGTCGCGGCGCCTGAGGCCCCAGAGCCCCCTCCAGAAGAAGCCAGCGGCGACCAGCTAGGACTGGAGAGGGAGGACAATGTTGTCGTCCTGGAGAGGGAGGCGGCACCGGCCCCGCCGGCTGGGGCGACCCAAGGCGGCCGGCCTAACTTGCCGCCCGCGCAATCGGCCGGGGGCGAGCCGGCCGCGAGGACTGATCTGGTGGTCCGGACGCCGTCGCGCCAGCACGCGGGGAAGGCCGCATCAGAGCCGCAGAAGGCTGCATCGGAGCCGCAGCAGGCCGCGGGCTCCAGCTCGTCGGCCCAGGACATGGAGGCGACCAGCGCCATCTCGGGGTGGACGCCAGGTGGAGGGACGGTGGTGATGAATGTGGCCGCGCAGGACGTCCGGACCCGGCTTCAAGCCCATGCTGCGGCGCTGAGGAAGTACAACGACGAGTTCCTTGCGACGCGGGCGGCCATCCGGGTTAGTCTTCTTGTCTTTGCTTTTTTGATCTTGGTTTCTTCCGTGGGGGCGCATCAGCGCACCCACGGGGTGTAGTCCCCGAGTTCCGAGTCGGCTGCTGAGCAGGCGGCTTGGAACTTCCTAGTGGACCTTGTTTTGCTGTTCTTGTTCTCATTCGCTCTTCTGCCTGACTTGCAGGACTACCACAGCCTCCGCGTAGCTGCCTTCAACTCCCAGGCTCGGGAGCTGACGCAGAAGACTGCTGACTTATCTGAGAGCCGGGGTAAGTGCTTCGTTTTTTGTCTCACGTGGGGGCGCGTCAGCGCACCCACTGGGTGTAGTCCACGAGATTCGGGCTGACTGCTGAGCAGTCGGGTCGGATCTTCCCTGACGACTTCTTCTTATTGCTTCCTTTTTTCTCTGCCATCCCTGCAGCGGCCAACGCCAGTCTAAGGGAGCAGCTGGGAGGGACTCAGGCTGCCCTCTACGCTAAGGAGGCCGAGTTTGCCGCCTTGGTACAGGAGCGTGACCGCCTGGCCAAGAGGTTGGCCGACCAGGAGGAGAGCCACAAGGCGGCCCTGAAGGCGGTGCGGGACAGCGAGGCCGCCCACCAAGCCGACTATGAAACAGAAGCGGCCAGCTGGGCCGAAGCGAAGCAGTCGCTGATCAACGGCTATGGCCAGATCGAAGACCTGGTTGACGGTAAGCCGCCTTCCTCTTCGTCCTTTCTTGCCGCTTGTCGTTTTAGCTCATTTTCTGACTTGGTGTTTTTCTCTTCTTTCTCTTTCTTCCTTGCGCAGAGTACTTCCCTGGCTACTCTACTGCCGCCAACCAGATCGTCGAGGCCCACCGCGAGGCACAGAGGCAGGCTGGCGCCGAGATCGCACCGAACGCTCGCCCGTCGCTGGAGGAGCAGCTCTTGGCGATCCAAGCCCGCCTCCAGCCGGCTCATCGCCTGCTCCGCCGGCTTCAGCGTGTCGGAGCGCAGGTGTTGGCCACTCTCTGGCCTGGTGAAGTGATTCCCCGCACCCCCAGTCGGACTGCCGACTGCCTGGAGGTGGCGGTCGGCCGCTTCGAGGCCTGGAAGGCTTCGGCGGCTCGGTCCGGCGCCAGGCGGGCGCTGGAGTTCGCCAAGGCCTGGTATCCCGGGCTGAGTCTGGACCAGCTGGCCACCTGGTGGCAGCAGGCCGACACGGAGCTGGAGCCGGCGCGGCCGGCTATCATCCGGCTGGCTTCGGCGATCGCCGAATACACCGACACCAGCGCCTTCGCTCCTGAGGTGGACGACAACGGTGTTGCCTAGCCGGAGGAGTGGTTCGGGCTGAACCCGACGGACAGCGAAGACTCGGCGGAGGAGATCGACTCCAGCGACGAGGGCGAGGAGGAGGGGGAGGAAGGTGAAGACGCCAGGCCAGATGGTGGAGCGGCCGGTCAGCCTCAGCTTGACTGTGCCTCCAGCAACAAGGCACGCGCGGGTGCACCGCCTGCAGCCGGCAGTGATCTAGCCGAGACCCGCCAGCCGGCCACTCCTCCAGCCGGTGGCGCCGTCTCCACCGACCAACCCGGCTCCCACACCGCGCCCTTAGTCTAGTCTGCTGTCTTTATTTTCCTGTCTTATCAGTGTTGGAACAATATTTGTTAAGTTTGCACAATTCCACCCACTGGGGGTGTATTCGAACTATGTTGATTGCCGGCCTGTTGGGGGCCTTATGTGTAAATATGAATATGCATGTGTTCGGCTTTCCCTTGTTCCTTGCTTTTCATCCTTCTGCTGTTTCCTTTGCCGCCCTCCCTTGGTTGCCGCCTCCCCAGTCGGACAGTTGCTCTGCAATCTGTGGCTGGAGAAGTGCTTGGCCAGTTGGGAGGGCAAGTACTCTAGCTTTGTTGGATTATAGAGAAGTGTTTGGGAGGCCGGCCAGCCGGCTGTTTTGACAGTCGGCAAGCGTGGTTGGAGGTCGTCTTTTCGTTATACAAGTTCGTTAGTCCTTAGCCGTTTTTCGTGTGGGCATCCTTTCTGCCTTTGGCTCTTGCTAGTCGGACAGTCGGTTCTTCGAGCTGCGACTTTCAACAAGAGAGGGTCCGGGAGTCGGCACACTCCTTGTCTGACTTCAGGTAGAACTTTTTAATATAACTTAAGGCGGCCAGTCCCCGGGTCGGCTAGTCGAACCCGGTGCCAGACAGAAAATCAAATGTAATAATACATTCATGAATATGACACTCGTCATTCATAGATAAAGGAAGGCAGTCCCCAAGTGCTCCTCGGGGGGCCTGTTGTTTCATACTTAATACAAAAGGGTAGCATGATACATACTGCTTTCAACTGTAAAATCTTCTCAGGAGGTTCGCGTTCCATGGTCGCTCTGACTCCTTGCCGGAATCGTCCCTCTTGCGTGCTCTTGGTTTTTGTGCGTCGATCAGGTAGTAGGAGTCGTTGCCTAGTGCCTTGCTGATGACGAAAGGGCCTTCCCAAGGGGCCGAGAGCTTGTGCTGGCCGGTTGTTCGCTGGATCAGCCGAAGCACAAGGTCGCCCTCTTGGAAAGATCTTGGCCTGACCTTGAGGTTGTGGTAACGGCGCAACCCCTGCTGGTAGATGGCGGACCGGCTGAGTGCTAACAGCCGGCCTTCTTCCAGCAGGTCGACACCGTCTTCTCGTGCTTCCTTGGCCTCTGCCTCCGTGTACATGGTGACCCGAGGCGAGTCGAACTCGATGTCGGTTGGGATGACAGCCTCGGCACCATATACAAGGAAGAACGGAGTGAAGCCGGTCAACTTGTTAGGGGTAGTACGCAGACTCCAGAGGACAGCCGGCAGCTCATCGAGCCAGCAGCCGGCCGATCGCTCTAGTGGTACGACCAGTCGGGGCTTGATGCCAGAGAGGATGAGTCCATTTGCACGCTCGACCTGGCCGTTTGACTGCGGTGGGCAACGGACGCTAAGTCCAGTCGGATACCCTGCATCGCGCAGAAACGTGCCCGTGCTCCATTGGCAAAGTTTGTGCCGTTGTCGGTGATGATGCTGTGTGGCACGCCGTACCGAGTAGTGATGTCGGCAATGAACGTCACGGCAGTCGGCCCGTTCAGCTCCTTGATCGGCTTTGCTTCGATCCACTTGGTAAATTTGTCCACGGCAACAAGCAGATGTGTCAAGCCGCCGCGGGCTGTCTTGAATGGGCCCACCATGTCCAGCCCCCAGACGGCAAAGGGCCAGGTGAGGGGATGGTCTTGAGTGCAGAAGCCGGCAGGTGTTGCTTGGAACTGAAGACTTGGCATCCTTTGTAGCTCTTGACTATCTCTTTGGCATCTTCAAAGCAGTCGGCCAAAAGAAACCATGGCCGAAAGCTTTGGCCACAAGTGATCTTGAGGCTGCGTGGTGGCCGCATTCGCCTTGATGGATATCCTTGAGGATTGCCACTCCTTTCTCTGGCTCGACGCAGCGCTGGAAGACTCCAGTGACGCTGCGCTTGACAAGCTCTCTGTTTATTATTGCATATGCTCCGGCTCGACGTTGCACTAGTCTTGCCGAGATCTCATCAGCCGGCAGCTCTCTGTTGACTAGAAAGTTGAGGATGGGCTGGGCCCATGATGGAGCTGTGACTTCTTCTACTGTCAATACGGCCACCGTGACTCGGGTGGGTGGGTTGGGTGGTGGAGGGTTGGAGTCGGCCACCGCTTCTTGTGTTGCTGCAGTCCCCGGGCCGACTGCTGCAGTCCCCTGGCCGGGTTCTGAAGTCCCCAAGCCAGGTGTGACTACGGCAGTCCCCGGGCCGGTTGTCGAAGTCCCCATGCCGCCTGCTGGGTTCCTCCAGTCGGATCCGGCTGCATCGGGGGCAGGCGGTATGAAGATAGAGTCCGACTCTGGAGACGGCTTGATGGACGGCTTGAGGAGGCGCTGGAGAGAGACACCAGTCGGTATAGCCTGTCGGGTGGAGCCGATCCGCGCCAGGGCATCTGCTTGGTCATTGTCGGCCCGTGGCATGTGAAGGAACTCGCACCCTTTGAAGTACCCACTGATCTGCTGGACGAGGAATCAATAGCTCGCCATGTTTGCATCCTTGGTGTCCCAGTCACCAGATGACTGCTGGACCACCAAGTCTGAGTCGCCATAACACAGGATCTGGCGTATGCCGAGTTCTTTGGCTAGCCGGAGCCCGTGTATGAATGCCTCGTACTCGGCCACGTTGTTGGAGGCGGCGAAGTGGATTTGCAGCGTGTATCTCAGTTTGTCGCCTTTGGGAGAGGTGAGGACGATGCCGGCTCCCAAGCCGGTGCGCATCTTAGACCCGTCGAAGTGCATCCGCCAATGGGTAGAGTCGGGAGCCGGCGGTAGGTACTGGGTCTCGGCCCAGTCGACGAGGAAGTCGGCCAATGCTTGGGACTTGATGGCGGTGCGGGGTTGTTAAAAGATGGTGTAAGGTGCCAGCGCAATGGCCAATTTAGCCACCCGGCCAGATGCATCCCGACTGCCTATGATCTCGGCGAGCGGGGCGGTGCACACGACCGTGATGGGATGCTCTTGGAAGTAGGGCTTAAGCTTCTTGGCGGCGAAGTACACCCCATAGCACATCTTCTGGTAGTGCGGGTAGTTTTGCTTTGAGCTGGATAGTACTTCGCTTAGATAATATACCGGCCTCTGGACTAGCTGGGCTCGGCCTTCTTCCGGGCGCTGAACCATGACAACTGTACTGACCACTCGGCTAGTCGCGGCAATGTAGAGGAGCATGGGCTCCTTCTCAGTCGGCGCTGCCAGGACAGGTGGAGTAGTCAGCATCTTCTTCAACTCATGGAAGGCTTGGCCAGCTTGGTCATTCCACTCGAAATGAGTGGATTTCTTCATGAGTCGGTACAGGGGGAGAGCCTTCTCTCCTAGCAGGCTGATAAAGCGGTTTAAGGAGGCCAGGCACCCGGTGAACTTCTGCACATCCCGCAACTTGGTGGGAATCTCCATCCTCTCAATGGCCTTGATCTTCACAGGGTTGCACTCAATGCCGCGTTCGGAGACCAAAAAGCCTAACAGCTGGCCGGCTGGTACTCCGAACACGCATTTCTCGGGGTTGAGCTTGATCTGGAATCGGCGCAAGTTGGCAAATGTTTCTTTGAGGTCCTCCAGCAGGGTGCCGCGCTTCTCTATCTTCACCACAATATCGTCTACGTAGACGTGGGCATTTCTGCCGAGTTGCTTGAGGAGGCATTTCTGCATGCAACGCTAAAAAGTGGCACCGGCATTCCTTAAGCCGAATGTCATAGTCAGGTAACAGAAAGCTCCGAATGGTGTGATGAAGGCAGTCTTCAGGCGGTCCGATGGGTCCAACTTGATCTGATGGTACCCTGAGTAGGCATCCAAAAAACTCAACAGCTCGCATCCGGCCGTGGAGTCTATCACTTGGTCAATCCGTGGCAAAGCAAACGGATCTTTGGGGCAGGCCTTGTTGAGGCTGGTGTAGTCTATACACATGCGCCACTTGTTGTTCTTCTTCAACACCAAGACTGGGTTGGCAAGCCACTCTGGGAAAATACTTCCATAATAAAGCCGGCGGTGAGGAGCCGGGCTATCTCTTCTCCTACGATTCTTCACTTCTCTTCTGACAGTCGGCGGAGGGGCTGCTTGACCGGCTTCGCGTCGGCTCGGACGTGTAATTTGTGCTCGGCGAAATCCTTCGGAACACCCGGCATGTCTTTTGGGGACCATGCAAAGATGTCTCGATTCTCACGGAGGAAGTCGACGAGCTCGCCTTCCTATTTACTGTCCAGGTTTGCCCCAATGACAGCAAACCTTTCCGGGTTCTCCGGGTCCAGAGGTATCTTCTTCGTCTCCTTGGCCGGCTGGAAGGAGCCCTGCGCATCATAATCCTTGGGGTTGGGGGACAAGGCCGGCTGCTTGCCGGCCATGGCCACAACTCGCTCCAGCATCTTCTTCTCTTCCGCTACTATGAGGGACTCGGCCAGCCGACTGCTGGCTACAGCGCACTCGATGGACTTCTTGCAGTCGCCGGCTACAGTGATGATCCCCTTCGAGCTCGGCATCTTCATCTTCAGGTAGGTGTAGTGGGGCACAGCCATGAACTTGGCCAGAGTAGGTCGGCCAAGCAAGGCGTGGTAAGGGCTCTCCCAAATCTACTACCTCGAACCAAATTGCTTCTCGGCGAAAGTGATCTTTGTCTCCGAAGAGAACATCCATCTTGATCTTGCCGATCGGGGAACAGGACAAGCCGGGTACGATGCCATGGAACACGGTCCGGCTTGGCATGAGCTGCTTTGCCTTGATGTTCAGCTTCTCCATGGTATCGCGGTACAGTATGTTGATACTGCTTCCGCCATCAATCAGAACGCGGGAGAATCGGGCAGCTCGCCTCTCCGTTGCGAGGGTGACATCCAATACTAATGCGTATGAGCCAGGGACGGCATCACCTCTGGGTGGTCGGCCCGGCTCCAGTTGATAGGCTTCTCGGACCAGTGCATGAACTCGGGGTTGCTGGAGGCGACTGCGTTGACCTCTTGGTACTATCGGCGCCGGCTACGCTTGTCTTCGACTTGGCTTGTGAAGACGACGTAGGCGGCGTGCTCTTCAGGGAACTCATCTTGAATGGCTCTGACTGCTGGTCGAGCAGCCGGCTGCTGGGGGGCTGGAGGCGGCGGGCCGGGAGGCGGAGGCGGCACCAGCCCCTCACCCTTGGAGATCCGTGTGAGCCAGTGGCACTTTCGGGTCGTGTGGTTGGATGGCTTCGCGCCGCTGTGGAACTTGCAGGGGGCATCGAGAGTCTGCTTGTAGGAGAAAGCCGGCTGCCAAGCCGGCCTGCCACCCTTCTTCTTGGGAGCGGGCCGCTGTTCGGGCTGCTCATCCTCAACTGTGGCCACCTGCCGACTGGTGGAAGGCGGCATAGGGGCCTTGCGCTTGTGGTCGCTCTGGTAGGGGCGCCGATTGGAGTCGCCAGCCGTCGTCTTGGGAGCCGGAGCGAGCACCTTCCCAGAGGCATCCACTCGGAGCTCGGTCTTCATCGAGGAGTCGGCCGTGGCGTACTTGTCCGCGATGATCAGCAGCTCGTCGAGGGTAGCCGGCTCGTCGCAGAGGAGTCGATGCTTGAGGAGGGTGCCCTCCCGGCACCCGGCGGTGAAGTATTCAATGGCCTGAACCTCGTGCACCCCCTCGCAGGAGTTGCGGAGCTCGGCCCACCACGTGAGGTAGTCGCGGGTCGACTCGTTGGGCCCTTGGATGCATAGGGAGAGCTGGCGAGGCTTGGGAGGCCGCTTGTACGTGCTGGTGAAGTTGCGGACGAAGACTTCCGTGAATCCAGCCAGCTGTTGACGCTGTAGGGCTTGAGGCTGTTGAGCCAGGTACGCGTCGTGCCTTGTAGCATGAGGGGGACGTACTTCACGGCTATGCGCCTGTTGCCGTTGGCTATGCTGACAGCCGTAGAGTAGTCGATGAGCCAATCTTCCGGCTTCACAGAGCCGTTGTACTTGGGCGTGTCTCTGGGGAGTGAGAACCCTTTGCGGAAGGGCTCGTCGCGGATGCGGGGGCCAAAGCATGGCGGTCCGACATCGTCTTCTTCTTCTAGCACCAGGGATCAAGCCAGGCGGTCGATCCGGTGGCGGGCGTCGTTCTCGCCGACTCCTTCGCGGTGGCCTAGTCGGCCACCAAGAGTCGGATGCGTTACAGGCAGCGGGGTGCGATATCTCTCCCCTCGAGGCGGGGGAGGAGGCGGATTTCCTTGGCGCTCCACTGCTCAGGGGCGGCCTTCCGCGTCGCGCTCGATGGTGATCCGAGTCCGGCTGCGGCTAGCAGCCGGCTCCTTGTCTTTCCTCGCGCGGGCGTCGCTCGCAGTCGGCGACCGGGATGTCGTGGCGTGCTCTCGGCGCGGAGGAGAACTCTCAGCGCGGGCGCCGGCTTCGTGCCGTTCTGCGGCCGCGTTGATCAGCTCCTGGATTTGCCTTGTCATGTAGGGGAGCTCATCGGCTCCCAGCCCATTTAGCTCTTCAGCGGCCGCCTAAGCGGCTCGCAGATTCTCGAGCGGGGTGGCGTAGACGGGGCAGTCCGCCACCAGCATGCTGGCGATGGCCGCGCCGCGCTTCTGGACGAGGCCGGCTCGGCTTGGCCCGCCATGAGGCGGCGTGCCAAAGGCGGCGCGGTCGACTTCGCGCTGGTGAGCCTCGGTGAGGCGTCTCATGGAAGCTATCTTCTGGCCTTCCACGATGAGGCCGAGGCGGCGTGCATCCAGGGTCTCGGCGTCGGTGTCAGCCGGGATGGGGATGGATAAGTCATGCATCGCCGCTTGCAGGGCGTCGTGGGCGTTCTCGCCCGAGTTGGCGACGTGGCTGATGACCAGCACTTCGGTGACAGCGCTGCTGCCGCTGTCAGCTCGAGGGAGGGGGTCGTCGAAGACTACCATGTCGGAGGGGTAGGCGTCGAGCGATGTCGTGTCGGAGTCGACAAGCATCGGGTCGGTGGAGCCGACCGACTCCAAGTCTACAGCAGGCTCGCTGGAGACGTGAAGTTGGTCGAGGAGGCTGATGAGGTGGCTCTCGGGGTAGTCCGTGCCCGCGTCGGGCGCGGGCTCGTCGGAGATGCGAGTCTCGCCGAGCAGATCGGCGAGCCAGCTCCCTGCGCAGGCGTCGTCGACGCCTTGCAGCGCGTCGGGGCAAACGCCATCGGGCGCAGCAGGCTGGCTGCACTCGCGGGGGAGGAAAAGGGTTCCCATCCAGAACAGGTCTCCGGACGACGGTGCACCTGGCCCCACGGTGGGCGCCAAATGTCGGGTGGTAGGTGCGACATATGCCAACGGGTGGCTTATCATTGTGGGAGCCAGTAAGACGTCGCCGGTGCCTGGAAACGGGATGAGGCGAAGACATGCACGCCGGCGAATCTTACCCAGGTTCGGGGCTCTCCGTAGAGATAACACCCCTAGTCCTACTCTACGGGGTCTCCGCATGATCACTAGATCAAAATGAGTAGCTACAAACGCTCCTTGAGCTGTCGGGTTAGAGGGAGAAGAAGGGCAAGGCTAGCTCTCCTTTTCTTTCTATGTGGTGTGTGCAATTCTATGAGACCAACCCTTTGCATGGGCGCCCCGGGGGTTTATATAGGCCTACCCCCAGGGGTACAATAGTAATCCGGCTGGGCGCGGGTCCCAGCCGTCAGTGTCTGTGTTCGCCGGCTTCTCCACCGGCCATTGGGGCCCGCCGACTGGTGGGTCCCGCCGGCTGCCGGCCTCTTGGTCGACAGGCCGGCCCCATCGCCTGGCGGTCTTGTCGGCGGCTGGTTGCTATTGCCTCACCCCTGATGACGAGGGCTTTGTCGAGGTAAGTGTGGCTGTAGCGCCGCCGCCTTGCGGGCTCTCACTGTAGCCTCACCTCGTCTTGTCTCCTTAATGAGGCTCGTGTTTCGAGGGAGGGAGATAGCCGGCTATTGGGAGCCGGCCACGCCCCCGGCCAACTAGGGGAGGCCGGGCCGCCTTTGAGCGTCTCTCTGGCTAAAGGGGCCCGCCACCCGCGAGCCGTACTGGCGTCTGTCGTGGGTGACGTCGAGGTCAACATGGCTACAGTGCCGCGCCGGACGGGAGATGGCTGATCCGTACGGCGCCCTGTGGCCATGCCGGCTCCGGTATTCGGGGGTAGTGGGCCGCACTGCAGCCATGTCCCGTCTTATCACCGTTATGTGGACGCAGTCTTGGTGGGTGCGGTCTTGGCCGGCTTCTGGGAGTCGGCATTCTTCAAGGCCGGCTTCTGGGAGTCGGTCCTCTTAGGGCCGGCTTCCTGGAGTCGGACATCTCGTATCTTTCTTGGGGAAGGTTTCTGACTGGGTCGCCTTCGGGAAGTCGGCCCTGGGGATAGTCGGCCGGGGGAAGGCGGCCCTATGCTTCGTATGCTTGAAGGCTTGAATGGCTTGATCATTTTTGAAGAGCTAGGGGGAGTCGGTTAGGCTACCCGTGGCCGTTTAATCAGACAATAAGGCTGTGAAGGATATTCTTCGATATCTAGCTCACACACCAACACTTGGATTAGGGTATCCTAAGGGCTCTTCTTTTGATCTCATTGGATATTTAGACTCTGACTATGCTGGCGATCGGGTGGACCACAAGTCAACGTCAGGCACATGTCATTTCCTCGGACGATCCTTGGTATGTTGGTCCTCGAAGAAGCAGAATTGCGTATCACTCTCCACTGCACAAGCTGAGTACATTGCTGCTGGATCTTGCTGTGCTCAATTACTATGTACGAAGCAAACACTCAAGGACTATGGCATCAACGTGAAGAATGTGCCTCTCTACTGCGACAATGAGACTGCCATCAAGATTGCTCACAACCCAGTTCAGCACTCGAAGACAAAGCACATCCAGATTCGTCATCATTTTCTTCGTGACTATGTGTTGAAGGGCGACATCTCCATCGACCACGCAAGTACTGAAGACCAGCTGGCCAATATCTTCACAAAGCCCTTGGATGAGAAGAGATTTAGCAAGTTGCGGTGTGAGCTAAATATCCTAGAATTTTCGAATGTTCTTTGAAAAGGACACACATCCTAACACTTATGCTGACTTGATGACTTAGATGTGCAACACATGATGTAACGTTTTTCTTCAATCAATGCAGACTAACCCTCTAAGTGTAAAGAAATTAATGAAGGAATTGATTCTCAGAACCCTACAAGAGTTGTACGCGGTGTCTGAAATCGGCTTTCTTATACGGTGGGTTACACCACCAACCAAAGTTGAAAATCTTCAATTTGAGTTTTTCTTCATTTTTGAAATTCCTCAGTTTTTCAAATTCTTCAACTTTGCATTGTCTTCACTCTTTCCGTCGTTGTTCTCCATTTGACTATATATATATATATATATATATATATATATATATATATATATATATATATATATATATATATATATATATGTATATATATATATATATGAGTTTATGTCCTCTACAGCATTCACTAATTGCTAATTCTTCAAGTTGACTTTTCTGCTAAGTGAGTGTGATCGGACCCTTCCCCCTCTATGCTAAACTCAACCCAGTCTGTTCACAAATTCTTCATCTGCGTTCTATTTGAAACTCGTTCAAATTCTTCACTGTGTCTTTGTCAGCTGAAGAAATTGCGAACGACACTTTAAAATATTCTTATCTGAATTTTCGGCTTTTGCGGCTCAAACCATTACGCATTCCATGATATACTTATCTATTCACCCACGATCTCACGCGATCTCCACCTCTCAGTACGTGGGTGACACATGTCGCACGAATGAGAAGGGTCAGGGGCAGGTTCGTACAAATTCTTCGGGCGAACAGTTTTTCACCTCAGCTATAAATACCCCCTTCCCTTCATCATTTCTCTTTTACTCCGCTCGACCTCACTCCCTCGCTCGAGCTTCTCAAGCCCTAGCGCCGCTGCTACCTCCATCATCGCCCGTGAGGAAGAGCTTCACTGCCTCGACCTCGTCGCCGTCGTACTCGCGCCGGCCGCGGAAATCTTTACTCTGCCGCCGCCGTAGACATCTTCCTCCGCCAAGTTAGGGCGTGGAAGATCCGAGCCGATGAACTTCCAAATCTACTCTTACAGTTCGTCGTGTTCTTCATCAAGGGTAATTAAAAGTTACTTTTACCGCATTTATTCCACTGATGATTTTCATCAAATCTTCAAAAGGTGTTTATTCTTCAACCTCCACACTCTAAACACCTAGCACAAATCTTAAGTTCTTGATCTGTTTCTCTAAGTGACGTTTTTCTTCATGATTCGTCAATTGTGTGAATCTCACGATCCGCACAACTCTGGAACCTAAGACAAAGAACGCTTAGTGGAATTCTTCAAGACACATCGGGTCAATTTCCTCAAACTTGTTCAATTTACAAAACCTTCTGAGAACGCATATGACCTCTCCAAATTCTTCGCACCTATACTCTGTTCACACGTACACATGCCTGCTGCTGAATCTCTAGGTTCTCATCAACTTAACTCATTTGCAGCGTTCCTTGAAGAAAAGATGCATACTTCCTCAGAGAACTCAATTGTGCAAATTCCTCAGCTGAAGAGAATGGCATATGGTAAAAGGCCTCAGAAAGGAGGAAAGAAGCTTGAAGTCAACACTGCCTTTGAGATCCCTGCGGACATCTATGCAGGGTACTGCACGCCTGAGGAGGCAACTCATGGCAAGGAGATGAAGAATGAGTGCAAAGTGCGCATTCAGAGGATTGAAAGAAGATGGGCAAGAGAGTGGAGGGAGTACGGATATGTCATTCCCAAATACATGAAGAAATTCGCTCTTAACCCTCCGTGCTCAAGACCTCCTCTGGCACCTGGCCAAAGAGCTGATCCAACAAGCCTTAAACATGGTGAGGATTATGCTGATGAATGGGCCAGGCGGCAAGCTAAGTTGGCCAAGCAGGCCAAAGAAGCAGTGAAGAAATTTAATGAGGATTCTGCTGCTGACGCTGCCGCTGCTGGGGCTTCTTCAAGCAAGAAGGCTATGCCAAAGAAGCCAGGCAAGAAACCACCTTCCTCAGCAATGCCCTCACGGCCAAGTTCTTCTTCAATGCCCTCACGGCCAATGTCCTCAGTACCACCAAGGCAATTTCCTCAAGCTGCACAAATTCCTCGGGCTTCAAAACCCTCAGCTCCTCCGGCAAAGTCCTCAGCACCTGTGCATCTTGCCACGTGTCGAAGGACCACTGGCATATCAATTGCCTCAGGAGCTTCAGCAAGTTCTTCAGCTCATCCTTCATCAACCGGTCCCACTCTGCTGAAGACCAAGGCCACTGCTGGACGAGGCATTAGACCAAGTCCTCACAAGAAGCAGGTGGTCTTTCAAACTCCATCTGATGATGAAGCTGGTGATGATGAATTAGCTGATATCATCATGGACAGACAGCAGCGGGCCGCTAGAGCCAAAGGGAGTGTTGTGCCCCTTCTACTGGATCCGAAGAAGATCCTCGATTTCATCGATCTTTGGCACAAAGATCCCAATGCTCCAATGCCAGAGTTGGGCCTCACTCCTGGACAAAGTCACATGGTGACGGCATTCATTGCTGAAGAAAAGTGGAAGTATTACCAAGCCAGAGTGGCTAAGAAAGCGCAGTAAAGAAGCAGCGCTATCTAAAGGACAATGTCCTCAGTCTTTTGCCTGAGCAGCTCATTGCACTGCAAGCTGATATCGAAAAGCTCAGCGAAGAATTTGATGCCTACAAGGCTGAATGGCAGGTTGCCAAGGTCAGATTTGTCAAGCGAACGAAGAAATTCACTTCAAGTGCTGCTGCTCCTGTGCACATTGATGTCACTCAGGCTAAAGCATCTGCTCAAGCCACTGAAGGAATTGCGAGCACCGCTGATGAAAATCAGGCTGCTGATGAAACTGCAAGCACCAGGGCTGCTGAAGAAATTCCAGCCTCTGAAGAAACTGCCAGGGCAACCACTAGGCCAGCTGAAGACTTTGTTGCTGCGCCTGAAGAAACTGCTTATGACAGGCCAACTGCATCAGTTGGGCCTGAAGAAATTGATCCAACTCCCACTGCTCCGCCTGCACCAACACCAAGCCTAGTTCTTCCTTCTGCTCTGGAAGTGAAGAAAACCAAAGCTGTGGAGCATACTGCTCTGAAGAAGAGGAAAGCATCAGCTGTCACAGAATCTTCGGCCCCTAAGAAGGCGAAGATTTTGACAAGTTCAATGGACAATCCCATTGATGTTGTTCCTCTTGCAAGCATGCCATCAAAGGAACTTGTTCCTTATGGTGAAGAATATCAGATTCCATAAGAATTTGCTGAAGAAGATCCCTCTGCTGCTTCCACTTCAACTCCTCAAGTATCATCGCCGATGCCTCAGTTTACTGCTGAAGAGGCCGGCGTTGAAGAAATGGAAGTGGATGAGGATGTGGACATTGGGACCACCACTCCAGCGATGAACGATGATTTTTGGGATAGCCAACACCCCAACTCTCCTCTATTCACACCAATTCAACAAATTCCTTAGTCCCCAGCTCCAACTGAAGTTCCAATGGGCTCTGAAGAAATTCATGCCACCCCTTCCATTCATAAAGAGATTCCAGCCACTAGTGCTAATGAAAACGCTGCTGAAGAAATGGAGGCCCAGGCTGCTACTGAAGCAGAAGCTGATATTCCTCAACCTGCGGCTCCAGAGATTGACATTCCAGAAGTCCTTCTTCAAGTCACTGACACTCCTCAGCCACAGCCGAAGAATCCATTCTCCAAAACTCCGAAGTTCAAGGCTGATGCTTTCTTCAATGAGCATCTGTTCTTCACTGACTACAATCCATATGACTCTGCTCGTCTGAGGAGGAAGCGCTTCTGGACTGCCAGCCAAGCCAATTTTAATTCTTCAGTGCTCTTCAACAAGGACAAAGTCTTCGACCATGAGCATATTCCTCACTTGGATAGGGAATCATTGCCTTGCTTCACGATTGTCCTCGCTGCCATTCACGATGCTGGCTTGCTCAATTTCTGCACTGAGATCTGCGATTGGAATGAAGAACTCATTCTTCAATTCTATGCGACGCTGCACATCACAGGCAATGCTGAAGATGTGAACTCATGGGTGTTGGACTGGATGACAGAGAACACACACTATAAGGCACCGGCAACTGAATTGCTTCGTGCCATGCCTGTCAGTCCACCCCCAAAATGTGCACGTCTCATCTACTTTGAAACAGAGCTGTAAGATCATTCCATGCAAGTGCTGATGAAGCCACTGAAGCCTGGACAAGCCTCAAGGACCAAATTCCTTGTGAAGGAATTGCAATATGTGCCAAGGACAGTCTATCGCATCCGGACGAAGACATTAAGTCCAATCAAAGGCCACGACTCAAATGATGAAGAAGTCATTGGCATCATGAAGAATCTGCTTTTCAACATCATGCACGGTATTCCTGTGAACTATCATGATTTCTTCATGAGGACTTTGGCAAACGTTGCCATGTTGCCATTTGAGCTGAAGCCTTACGCTCCCTGGATTATGAGATTCCTCAGATCAAGGTCTTCACTCAACTACAAAGCTGATACACTCAACCATGGCAGCTACTTGCCCCCAATTGAAGTCCTCAAATGGACATTTTCCTTAGCTAATGAAAAGGGCAAGGCCACTGCTGTTATTGATGAGGGCATTCGACCATTGGATGGACAGTTTCGCAAAGCTGCTTCATACTCCACCAATGATGACTCTGCTACTCATGATTCTGCAGCTAATGCATCCAAGCAAAGTCCTCAGGCAACAGCTCCAAGGGTGATGAATGATCGTGAGCTTCTCCTCAGTCTTCATCCAAAGATGGATCGCAATCACAAATGGGTAAAACGTCAGTTTGGTTCAATTCTTCACAACATGACTGCCACATTAACTTAGTGAAGAAGAACCATTACTACCTTAATGAAGTATTTGATCGCATCTGGGCTATACTGTCTCACCTTTATGGTGATGAGGATCTCAAGCAGATGGGCTTCAAGCAGGACTTCGGCTGGGCTAAGCCTGCACCGAAGAAATTCAAGAAAGTTGCAGTTCCTTCTCTGGTGCCCAGTTCATATTCCTCATCCCGCGATACTGATGAAAATGAAGATCTGGACGACACTGCGGCAGGCCCTTCTCCAACAAGCGACCCAACAACGCTGACGCTCCTCCATCGACTTCGTGAAGAAATTCTTCTTCAGGGGCGTTAGTCCTCATTTTTCGTCCCTTTTGGTCATTTGATGACAAAGGGGGAGAAATTTGAGTTAGTCTTCAAGTGGGTCTCTATATATATGGACATTTTTTGTTAAATTGCAACTCTCGCTCTTCTGAAGCTTTTGTTGATTGAGTTGTAAACTTAAGTCCGATGGTGACCTAATACTTTTTCTCTATTTTTCTGCATGCTATTTCCTCATTAATGTTATGCACGCATGTTGAATCACATCAGTCACCATATTTCATCATGCATTTCAAATTCTTCATTCTATATGTTAAATGCGTGTATGAATTACAAGATATAGGGGGAGATCTCCATGATTCTACTCTTCAAATGTGCATTGCTTCAAAAGCAAATTCCTCACTATGCACATCCTCAGGGGGAGTTCTTCTATATCTTGCAATCAAATTCCTCAATATTGAGTACTTTCAATTCATATGGTTATGCCCGTTGAAAACTTAACCTATATTGTCATCAATCACCAAAAAGGGGGAGATTGTAAGTGCATCTAGTGTCCCTTAGTGATTTTGGTGTATTGAAGACTTATAGGTTAAGGGACTAATATGTTTGTGAGTGTACACAGGCTCTATAAGTCACTGAGGAGTTTGATAGTTACAGTGAAAGTCGACCCCTAAAAATGAATGTCTTCGGCTGAAGACTTTGGTTCTCCTGAAGACTTTGAAAGTTAAGAAATTGGAGTGACCTTGAAGACTTTGATATGCATGCGAGGAATCTGAAGCGTGAAGACTTTTGTTTTCGTAGTTTAATTTCTTTTTCTTGAGTCATAGGAAACACCGTACTATTAAAGGGGGTCGAGGTAATACAAAGGAAACAGATTTCCAAGTGATGCTCATCTCAAAATCCTACACCTACCCAATCCTTCGAGTGAAGCCATTGGAAATCTCATCAGTTCGGTCAATTTCTTCAGTGACAGAGACGAAGATCTTCTGGTCTTTGAGGAATTTGTTCTGACTCGGGAGTTAGGAATTCGCCAGTGCGAATTGCCTACACAGTAAGGAACATGATAGCCCTGAGCAATTCGAACCTAAAATCCGACCGTTGCTGTGCCACGCGCCAGCTGTCCCAAAATATCCTACCACCTAACGGTCATATCAGACAAGGGCATTTATGTCTTATCATGTCGGGCTGCTCCCTAGGCTATAAATAGCCACCCCCCTACAACCACTAGCTGGTTGGCTGCTCCGAGAGAAACTGACACTTGTCATTTGAGAGCATCCCATCCTCCGAGGACTTTGAGCGAAAATCATCAAGTGAGGAAAACCCAAATCCCAAACCCAAACCTACAAACCCCAAAGTGATTGAGCATCACTGAAGAGATTGTTCCTGTGTGGAACCGATGCTTGTTACCTTTGAGGACTGTGTATCCTCCAGACGGTTAGGTGTCATGGTCTGAGCATCCAAGAGGAATTGTGGATTGCCGAGTGACCAAGTCTGTGAAGGTTTGGAAGTCACCTGTGAAGACTTACCACTACTATTGGGCGAGGTTTGTGTGATCTTAGCTCAAGGAGAATACGGTGAGGACTGTGTGTCCGGGACTGTGTGTCCTCGAGTTTAAATACTCAGTCGCTCCAACCAAACGTACAACTGTCACAGCAGTTGGAACTGGTCTACAAAATCATTGTCTTCACCAAGCCAACTAGTTCTATTTCCTCAACCCTTTAATTTCCTTAGTTATGTGTTGATGTACCTGATCATTACTGTTTGAAGACTTTGACTGAAGACTTTCTCTAATTCCTCAATCCTATTTCTCCAGTCTGTTTGTCTTCATCCTGCTTATCCTGTGTTTACGCTTTTTGTACTCTGTGTTTGTCTTTCATTTAATCATGATGACTATGATGTTGCTTTGTTATGCTTATACCTGAGTACTTATTCCGCAGCAAGTAGTTCTTCGTTTAGGAATTTCCTCACCCTGAAATTCCTTAGTGAATAATTCATAAAAATCGCCTATTCACCCCCCCCTCTAGTCGACGTAATGCACTTTCAAACTCCTTCACGAGCATGTCCCCCATTAGCTTCTCCGCCTTTCGCTCGCCGGGCCTCAAGTCGGCAGTCATCTTCTCCAGCACCTGCTTCGCCCGAGGGTCCACGAGCTTCGCGTGAAGCCACCGGTCGTGATGCGGGGGCATCTCCGTCGGCACCACCAACCGAGGGTGGATGCACTTGGCGTCCACAAGGACCCACTTGTTCCTGAAGCCCACGGCCTTCTTCCCAGCCTTCGAGATTGTGTTGGTCCCGTTGGCCGCGACGAAGTTGGCGCACCCCGAGCAATGGCCCTCCTTGAGCCGGAGGTAGAAGAAGTGACGAAGCAACGCCACGGACGACATCACCCCCACGAACGCCTCGCAATAGAAGGCAAAGATTGATAGGAGGAGGACAGAGTTAGGATGGAGATGGAGGGCGTGCAACTTGTAGTGGCTGAGGACAGCATAGAAGAAGTCGGAGAAAGGGGGGCCAGTCCTGCAACGATGCTGCTCATGAAGAAGGGATAGAAGGTACTTCCTGGGGGCTCCGGCTCGGCGAAGCCGGCCCGGAGTATGGTCTTCTCCCCTTCGCCATCGTCGTCCGCCGTCATCAGGAGTGTGGCGGCGAGATTCCTCTCCGAGACATTAGGCGCACTCAAGGCTGGCTCGTACCAGGAAGGCGAGTGCGCGGCCTTCACCTTATCCGACGCCATTGGTTGCAAGCTTGGAGAGGGGTTCGTGCGGATCTGGAGTCTCTCAGGGCGAGAAAGAGAAAGGGGATCTGGAGCAAGACTACGGAAGGTAACGAAGGCTCTGCGGCACGTGCTAGCCTTTTGTCAAGTGAGGACGGCTGCCGAGGGAGAGTGGGGAAGCGGAGACGCCCACGTCCCGTCAATCGCCACGCGTCAATTAAGGCCGCAGGCTGTTGGGTCCCGCGGTGCTCCGCACTCGCCCTTTGGCTTCGCCTCGAAGCCAAGTCCGAGCACGCCTTGGGCCCGGGGGCTACTGTCGGCGTCCTGGGAACGGGGGTCCCCAGACTTGCCTGCCTGCGGCCCATGATGCGGCTCCACCAGTGGCCTGGTACGGCCCATCTTCAGCAGCAACCACTCAAGACCCTCACGAGGGGCCAAGCCTCGCGAGGCGGACGACACCAAGACCTCCTCAGGGGCAGCCTCACTAGGCTGGCTCCCGAGGAGCGGAGATATCTATGCAAGGGGCACCTCGCGAGGATCACGTGACGTGATCCATGACGACCAAGGCCAGGCGGGCGCCAGCGGGCGCAGTGCACCAGTTTCCTCTTCGGTGCTAAAGAGGTAGCCGCAGGCGAGGAGTCCCGGGGCATCAGGCAAAGGTTTCCATATCGGTGCAACAAGATCAAGACCAGCAGGATGGCAGGACCGAGGTCACCACGGAGCCCACAACGGCGTCACCACCAGAGCCTTTGGCAGGCGAAGACCACCTTTTGTCAGGATAGCTTGTACTAGTTGCCACCCTTCAAACTTGGCCATTGTGGGATCCCTTCCCCCCTAATATTTGGGGAGACACTACAGGAATCAGCTATTTTGCCGTCTGCCACGGCGGACGGCAAAGGCATGAACAGCGGACGGCAAAGGCCTTTGCCGTCAGCCGCGGACGGCAAAAGGCTCCGGCAAAGTAGGCTACGGTAAACAGCTACTTTGCCATCTGCTTCCTGGCGGCTGACGGCAAAGGCCCTTTGCCGTCTGCCGCGGACGGCAAAGAGAGCGGACGGCAATAATTGTGCTCTCAGTCCGTTAAGTGGCTAACGGCAGGCCTTTGCCGTCCGCCGCGGACGGCAAACTTTCTAGTGCCTTTGCCGTCTGCCAGCGGACGGCAAACTTTCTAGTGTCTTTGCCGTCCGCCGTATGATGTCATCTACACGTCACTACATGGCAGGCCTTTGCCGTCCGCCGCTGACGGCAAACTCGTTTACTCTTTGCCGTCTGCCACTGTAGGCAAACTGACCAAATGGGTCAGCTCCCAGGAAGCACAGCTGGATGCCACGTGTCTTCTTTGCCGTCCACGGCAGACGGCAAAGAGCCCGTTGCCGTCGGTGGCAGACGGCAAAGAGCCTGCATATTGGCTCTTTTCTGTTTTTTATTAAATCCAACAATTGTCACAGCAAATATATATGACATATATAGATATATTTCACAGGCATTCATATCACAAAATTCCATCCATAAACAAAGTTCCTTCATACATAAACAAAGTTCCATCCATAAACAAAGTTCCTTCATACATAAACAAAGTTCCTTCATACATAAACAAAGTTCCATTCATATCACAAAGAGCCTTCATACATAAACAAAGTTCCATCCATACATAAACAAGAAGACTAGAACAAGAAGAGTAGCTTCCATGAAGTGAATGAAATCTGCAAAATGGCAAAATAAGAAAGTTAGAAATAGGTGACTAGAGCAAGAAGAGTAGAACAAGAACAAGACTAGAACAAGAAGAGTAGAACAAGAAGAAGACTAGAACAAGAAGAGTAGAACAAGAAGAAGACTAGAACAAGAAGAGTATGTCATTTATGAGCTAACTTACGTGAAATGGATCATATATGAGCTAACTAAGTTGAAATGGGTCGTTTATGAGCTAGCTAAGGTGAAATGGATCATTTATGAGCTAACTTAGTTGAAATGGGTCGTTTATGAGCTAACTAAGGTCAAATGGATCGTTTTTTAGGTAACTAAGGTGAAATGGATCGTTTTTTAGCTAACTTAGGTGAAATGGATCATTTATGAGCTAACTTAGTTGAAATGGATCGTTTTTGAGCTAACTTAGGTGAAATGGATCATTTATGAGCTAATTTAGTTGAAATGGATCTTTTTGAGCTAACTTAGGTGAAATGGATCATTTAAGAGCTAATTTAGGTGAAATGGATTTATGCCGCATAGTCAAGCCTAAACAAGACACATCCTTTCTCACAGGCATGTGTCTTATCATAGGGCATCTTCAGTGCACGGAGGATTTTGTCCGATTGGTACAGGTTTGCAGGCATTACATGGCCTTTGGGTAGAAAGCGTCCAAATACTGTCATCATTGCATCGTAGCATTCTCTGCCCAAGTTGAACTGAGCCTTCAGAGCCATTACTTGTGAGATGGCATCCAACTGACAAAGCTCAGTGTGCTCATGGAGCGGACGTTTTGAAGAGTCCAACATTTCATTGAAGGCCTTTGCAGATTCCTCCATCTCCTCGTCCGAATCCCGAGCATCATCGAAGTCTTGCACCATGTTTTCCATCCCGGTACCATGCTCGTTGGTGCGACGATGATCCACCTCAGCTCGGTCACGTTGGGCAAACTCACCATGAAATGTCCACACCGTATAATCGGGCGTAAAACCACTCTTCTGCAGGTGTTTGCCCATTTCAGCCTCTGTCCTCTTTTCCCAATTGCCGCACCGTAAACAGGGGCACCAGGTTTTCCTCTGGCCATTTGCAAATGCGGCTCGCACAAACCCCTTGGTTTTTTGTGAACCATTCAGTGCTCCATTTGTTCTGACCAGTGTGACCGGTGTACATCCACGCATGATCACTCATCTTGACTTTCAGAGCTACTAGACACACAACAAATATATATATATATATAATTCACCATGTATATATTCATCAGTTGATCTACTTTGTCAATTTTATTACGTCCATGCAACCTACACTCTAATAGGTAATGATAGGTCCTAATCCCACCCGAGTATGTTTAGATTGGGTTCATTTTCCCATGCTATGCTCCGGATCCTACGCAAAATTTCGGCAGCACCTCCCCGCTGTTCTCCTGATACACGTCTCTGCAATAAACAGAGAGGATGTGTACCCGGAGAACAACAGGGGAGGCACTGACGAAATTTATGCGTCGGATCCGGAGCAAAGCATATGGGAAAACGAACCCAATCTAAATATACTCGGGCTGTCCATGGATAGCGTTGGACAATTCGAAAGAATCAAGGTTATAAATATGCAAATGCATGCATATTTATAACTATGACGCTTTCGAACAGGAGACACATATTGGTTACGCATACTGATGATTCAAGACACATATATAGCTAGCTATCAAGTTTCATCGGAATAGATCAAATAATTAATGGGGGGGAGGACATGTCATTTGTGCTCACCCATGAACGAAGGGGCAGAGCTCCTCAAACGCACGGCGAGGTCGTCGAACACCAAACCTCGCAGCGATGAAACAACTGCACATTTAAAACTACCCGATCAACACAATTATATATGATGTTTTTCATAACAAAATCGAAAAATATATGACCTAACTAATAATTCACAAATATATGACCCCGTCGGCTTCTGGAAGGCCAAAGAACACCATTTCGGGAGGTGTCGGGGGTCGGGGTGTCGTGTCGGTGTCGGGGCGCCGTGTCGGGGTCGGGGTCGGGGTCTCGGGGTCGGGGTGTCGGGTCGGGGTGCCGAGTCGGGGTCGGGGTGCCGTGTCGGTGTCGGGGTCGGGGTGTCGGGTCAGGCTCGGGGTCGGGGTGTCGGGGTCAGGGTCGGGGTCTCGGGGTCTGGGTGTCGGGTTGGGGTGCCGGGTCGGGGTCGGGGTGCCGTGTCGGTGTCGGGGTCGGGGTGTCGGGTCAGGCTCGGGGTCGGGGTCTCGGGGTCGGGGTGTCCGGTCGGGGTGCCGGGTCGGGGTCGGGGTCCCGTGTTGGTGTCGGGGTAAGGGTGGGTGTGGTGTCAGGGTGTCGGTGTCGGGGTCGGGGTCTCGGGGTCGGGGTGTCGGGTCGGGGTACCGGGTCGGGGTCGGGGTGCCGTGTCGGGGTCGGGGTGTCGGGTCAGGCTCGGGGTCGGGGTGTCGGGGTCGGGGTCGGGGTGTCGGGGTCGGGGTCTAGGGGTCGGGGTGTCGTGTCGGCATGCCGGGTCGGGGTCGGGGTGCCGTGTTGGGTCGGGGTTTTTTCCTCTTTTTTCCTTTTCTTCTTCTTCCTCTTCTTCCTTTTCTTCCTTTTCTTCCTTTTTTTCCTTCTTCTTCTTCTCCTTCTTCTTCTTCTTCTTCTTCTTCCTCCTTTCCTTTTTCCTCTTCTTCTTCTCCTCCTCTCCTCTTTTTTCTTCTTCTTCTTCCTCTTCTTCTTTTTTCTTCTCCTCCTCCTCTTCTTCTTCTTCCTTTCCTTTTTCCTCTTCTTCTTCTCCTCCTCTCCTCTTTTTCTCTTCTTCTTCTTCTGTCCTCAAACTAAACTAAACCTAAAACTAAACCTAAAACTAAACCTAAATCTAAAACTAAAACTAAAACTAAATCTAAACTAAACATAAACCTAAAACTAATAAAACAGAAAAAAAAAGGAAAAAACTAAATCTAAACCTAAAACTAAACTAAAACTAAACTAAACATAAACCTAAAACTAAAAAAATAGAAAAAAGGAAAAAAAGAGGAGGTAGAGCTCACCTGGGGCAGGGCCGGTGGAGGAGGTGGCCGGTGGAGGAGGGGGGCGGGGCAGTGGAGGAGGTGGCCGGTGGAGGAAGGGTGCGGGGCGGCCTGGGGCGGCGGCGCCGGGCCCGGGGCGGTGGGGCGCGGGGGGGCCGGGGCGGCGGGGGGCCGGGGCGGGGGGCGACGGGGCGGTGGGGCGCGGGGGGGCGGGGCGGTGGGGCGCGGGGGGCCGGGGCGGCGGGGACGACGGGTGGTGGGGCGACGGCGCCGGGCGGCAGTGGCGACGGGGCGGGGGGCCGGTGGGGCGGCGGGGTGGTGGGGCGACCGGGCGGCGGCGAGTGGTAGGGGCGGCGGCGGGCGGCGGCGGCGGCGGTGGTGGGGTGGGGCGCGTCGGCGAGGAGAGAGAGGTAGAGAACAGAGAGTAACGGGCGGGGAGGTACGGGCCGTTAGGTAGTCTCCTCTTTGCCGTCCGCCACTCTTTGCCGTCTGCCCTTTTGCCTCTTTGCCGTCTGCTGGCAGACGGCAAAGAGGTGGGGCGTTAAGTTTTTTCCAAACGGGCGGGGGGTGGGGGCCACCTCTCTCTTTGCCGTCTGCCAGCGGACGGCAAAGATTCTTTGCCGTCTGCTAGCAGACGGCAAAGAGCTGGCAGATGGCAAATTAGCTGATTCCAGTAGTGAGAGGACCAGGGCCGCTATAAATAGGACCTAGCCACCACCGTAGCAAGGGGCGGATCATTCAGATCATCCTCACACACACCGGCTCATCGAGCCCAGGAACACCTCACCTTCTGAGGTTGTTCGTCCACTATATTGTTCATCCTTAGCCTCCAAGGCAATCCACCACACCACACTGGAGTAGGGTATTACACCACAACGGTGGCCCGAACCAGCATAACCCTCGTGTCTCTTGTTCTTTGAGTCCGACGAGCTAGGCCGTAAGATTAGCGAGCGAGCGAGCCTAGGGGAGAGAGTTCTTCGTGCGCACCCCAGAGTTCGAACCTCAAGGTTTGCCGGAACCCACAATCCGACAAACGCCACTGCCACGGGAGGGTAGGACAAAATATGTCATGCAAGTTCTTTCCATAAGCATGTATGACTATTTACGGAATACATGCCTACATTATATTTATGAACTGGAGCTAGTGACGTGTCACCCTAGGTTCTAACTGTCACATGATGAATATCATCCAACAAATTACCGAGCCAATGCCTACGGATTTCTCTTATATTGCTCTTGCTAAGTTACTACTGCTATCGTTACTGCTGCACTTGCTTCAAAACTACTGATATCACTGTTACCGTCACTATTGCTGCTGCTACTATTATCAAAACTATCATACTACTTTGCTACTGATCACTTTGCTGCAGATAATTAATCTCCAGGTGTGGTTGAATTGACAGCTCAGTCGCTAATACTTGCAAATATTCTTTGGCCCCCCTTGTGTCGAATCTATAAATTTGGGTTGAATACTCTACGCACCCTCGAAAACTGTTGTGATCCCCTATACTTGTGTGTTATCAAGTCCACACACATACCCCAAGTGACATTTGTCTTAATTACTGGCACCGGATTAGCCAACCACTCAGGATGAAAAACTTTAACAATGAACCCGGCTACCAAGAGCCGGGTCACCTGCTCTCTGATGGCCTTGTGCATTTCCTCATTAAAACGGCGAAGGAATTTCTTCACCGGCTTAAACTTAGGATCAATATTGAGAGTGTGCTCAGCGAGTTCTCTCGGTATACCTGGCATGTCTGAAGGCTTCCATGCAAAGATGTCTCGGTTCTCACGGATGAACTCGATGAGCACGCTTTCCTATTTTGGATCCATATTGGCACTGATGGTGAACTGCTGAGATGTGTCGCCGGGGACAAAGTCAACTTGCTTGGTATCATCCGCTGATTTTAACTTCCACAAAGGGTCATGCTTTGTGGCTGGCTTCTTCAATGGAGTCATATGAGCCGGATCAACGTTGTCTTTATAAAACTTAAGCTCTTCCATAGCACAAGCAGACTCAGCATAAGCAGCATCACCTTTCTCACATTCCAAGGCTACCTTCGTGTCACCATGTACCGTGATGGTACCCTTGCGACCCAGCATCTTAAGCTGCAAATACACATAAAAAGTCCGCGCCATAAACTTGGCGTAAGCCGGCCGTCCAAATAGAGCGTGATGGGGGCTCTTGATTTTAACCACTTCAAAGTTCAATGTCTCAACCTGGTAATCATGTTCATTGCCAAAAGCCACTTCCAAGGCTATCTTACCCACTGGATAAGCCGACTTACCGGGCACCACCCCATGAAAAACTGTAGAGGACGACTTAAGATCTTTGTCACTCAGATTCATCCTGCGAAAAGTATCATAATAAAGGATATTGATACTGCTGCCTCCGTCCATAAGCACCTTAGTGAACTTCTAACCTCCAACCTGAGGAGCCACCACCAAAGCCAGCTGACCCGGATTGTCAATCCGGGGCGGGTGATCCTCACGGATCCATACAATTGGCTGTTCTGACCATCGTAAATATAGAGGGACCGCCGGCTCAACCGCGCTCACTGCTCGTTTATAAACCTTCTGATCTCGCTTGCACAGGCTTGTGGTGAAAACATGATGTTAGCCACTGTTCAGCTGCTTTCACTTACTTTGATACCCTAACTATTGTTGCTGATTCCCTTGATTGGGTTGCTAGTTATAATTGCCTGGGTTGCCATGACCTTGAAACCAAGAATTTGATCCGCCACCTCCAAAGTCGGGCCCGTGTGAGCCGGATCCTGACCCTCCGTGAGGGCCATTATTATTATTGTGGTCCTGGTGAGAGCCAGAATTATTATACTCTTTCATGATAAAACAATCCTTCCACAAGTGAGTTGACAGTCTATCGTTATAGTTGTGCTTTAGGCAGGGCTGGTTTAACATTGCCTCAAGGTTGAACTTTGCTCCTCCTGCCCGATGGAACGGCTTACCCTTCCGATGTCGATCATTATTCTGTGCATTAGTGTTAGCAACAAAATCTGACCCGCCGTCAGGCTGCTTACGCTTACCGTTACTACCCTAGTTATAACCTGTCATGTTTCACTGATGTCCTTTTCCATTGCCGTTCTTCTTCCCCTTGTTAGATTTCTCCTCATCAGACCCAGGGTCCTTAGTATTGTCAGAGTCGGCGTACTTGATGAGAGCCGCCATGAGCTAGCCCATGTTATTGCAGTGACGTTTAAACCACCCTAATTATTTCTTAAGAGGGATGAAACGGCAATTTTTCTCCAGGATCAGAATAGTTGAGCCGGCATTGATGTTATTCGATGAGTGGATAATAGTGGAAACCCGACGGACCCAATGGTGGGCCGATTCATCCTCGCGCTGTACACAAGCGTCTAAATCGATGATTGACAAAGGTTGTTTGCACGTGTCTTTGAAATTCTGAATAAAACGCGCTTTCAACTCCGCCCATGAGTTGACGGAATTGGGGGTAATCCTTTCAACCAAGTTCGAGCCGGCCCATCCAACATCATGGTGAAGTACTTGGCGCACACAACATCGTTAACATCTAACATCTCCATGGCCAGCTCATAGCTCTCAATCCAAGCCTCAGGAGGTTGATCAGCTGTGTAATTGGGCACCTTTCGAGGGCCCTTGAAGTCCTTAGGCAACCGCTCATTGCGAAGAGCTGGCGCTAAGCACGGCACACCCACCGTCCTAGAAGTCATCCTGGCTTCTACAAATGTCGAAGGTTTACGCTAAAGCTATTGGTGAGCCACCAACTGGGCCACTAGTTCCACTTCTTGACATGCCCTGGCCTGATCCATCTGAACATTGTTATTATCACGTGGAGGGTT
Organism: Aegilops tauschii subsp. strangulata; assembly: GCF_002575655.3. Taxonomy (NCBI): domain Eukaryota; kingdom Viridiplantae; phylum Streptophyta; class Magnoliopsida; order Poales; family Poaceae; genus Aegilops; species Aegilops tauschii. The sequence continues at coordinate 543,798,174 of NC_053037.3, read as the reverse complement.
ATGCCCATGGGGCGGGTTACGGTGTCGCTCGCTGTTGGAAACCGCCGGCGATTCAATATGGCGGCTGTAACTTCGGCTGGGCGAGGAGTTGAATGAATCCGCTCGCGGCTATATGAGTAAGCCGCCTGTTGAGCCACCGCCATTTGAAGAAGCTCCACAGCCTTCCGGGCTTCAACCGCTGCAGGAGACTCACCCTCCACTAGAAGAGCCGCCAGTCATGAAGCAGCGGAAATCATGTTATCTAGCGGGTTGGAAAAATGACCCGGGGGCATCAGCACTCGTTGAGGCGGAGTCAAAGCCACATGAGGCATGTTCGGCACTCGAGGTTGAGTCGCCACCCCAGTCATGGGTGCCTCAGCAGTCCTGTTCACACCGTGCTGGTTACTTGGCCCTGCTCCGGGTGTATTGAAAAGATTCCTTGCCTCTAGCTCTAGCAGTAGACAGGTCTGGTGCCTTCTCGCATGATAGTGTTTGAGGTGTTCTGGTCAAGACTTAACCGGAAAGCTTCTGCTTGAATCTGTTGTGACTCAACTTCTAATGCGGCTCGCTTCGTCGCCATCCTGGCATTCTCAACATTAAGCCCTTCTCGAGCTTCTGTTATGTCGTCTCGTAGCTTCGCCACATCAGTATTCTGTTGCGCTTGAGTCACCGAAGTCACCTCTGCTTCTAGGAGAGCTGCCAAGGCATCCAGGAGTTCTGATAAGACCTGAGCCGGCAGACGTACAGAGGCGCTCGCCCCAGCCATTGCAGCTGCTGTTGAACCGGAGGTCATAGTCACAGTCATCGATGAATTCAACATCTGTTGCGTACCAGCCATGAAAATAGCAGCCCTGCTGGGTGGCTCATAGGGGTCCGGAATACTGTCGCCATCGGAATAGCCCCCACGCCCGCCATCTTGCAATTTATAGATTGATTCGGTTTCGCCGGTTGAGGACTCATCACCTAAATAGATGGTTGTCTCTCCATCTGACATAGAACCTTCTTTGAGATCCACTCCATGAACAAAACCAACGAAAACATGCTTCTTGGCGGGTTGGATCTTGGTGGGTCGTGCGTGTTGTTTCGTCTCGATCGTGTCGGTGTAGATGTCCGGCTTAGGCTCCGACTTTCCAATCTTGCCCATGAAGACGTGAATTCCGCCGAAGGGGACCCGGTACCCGTACTCAACTAAGGCGGCCTCGGGACCCCAGCCAGCATCGTCGATGTAGAGCTTGCCGTGGCGACTCTTGGTCATCCGGGCCATGGCGTATCCCTTGAGCCCTGAGAAGCTGCCCTTCAAGAACTCGAAACCATCATGCTCTAGCCCCATAGTGGGCGCCAACTGTCATGGTTTTAACACGGACAGATGCCCTAGTGAAAGGACTTAGGTGTGGAGCCATCGCAACTAGGTTAGCTTGAAGGGGTTGAACGGGACAAAGGACACAAGGAGTTTACCCAGGTTCAACCCCTCTCAACGAGGTAAAAGCCTACATCCTGCTTCTGGTTGTATTGCTTGAGTTTTGATTACAAGGGAGCGAATACGCTTGATCTAGTTCTTGATTGCTTGTCTCTTGAGTTAACCCGCCGCCGGGTCTCACCCTTATATACACAGGTAGAGACCCGGAGGCTTACAAAGTCCCGGCCGGCTCACACAACGTGACCGGCTCGGTTTCTGACTAATCTTGACTTACAGAGCAAGTCTTCATATGTCATTTCATAAGCCCAGGTCTTAGGCCTTTACCAGGCCCGCCTCCTATGAGCCGCCGTCTTCGTATTTCTTCTTGGGCCTCCTTCATGTTAAGCCGCCAATGGTATTACCCGGCCCCTCCTAGGCGGGCCATACCTCGAAGCTATATCCCCAACAGGGCGCGACCGCGCGTCGTGCCAGGGCTCGGTGTTGTCGCTGCGCAGGGGATGAGGCGGAGGCGCGCTGTGCGCCACGTCGCCCGTACGTGCGTGGCGGAGGACAAAGCGAGTGGGAGGGCGCCAGGGCCTCACCCGCGGCGTTGACGAGCTCGGTGATGCGGCACGAGCATGACGAGCGTCAGCCATGGGGACGGTGGGACAGAAGTAGGGTGAAGCGAGGAAACTCCGGCACACCCCTACCTGGCGTGCCAAATGTCGGAATTGGGGCTCCACGGACCCAAAGAAAGGTTCGAACTCTGGGTTGTGCGCGAAGAACTCTACTGGCTACGGCTTGCTGCTCACCACCTCATGGCCTTGCTCCGGCGTGCTCGAGCGAGAGGGAAGAAAGGAGTAACATGATGATTTACCCAGGTTCAGGTCACCTTGCAGTGTAATATCCTACTCCTGCTTGGTAGTGGATTGCCTTGCGAAGAGGATGAGTATGAACTAGTGCAAGGATGAACTGCCTCCTGAAGCTCAGGGTTCGACCTCTAGGGATGCCAGGACTCGATCCTAGTCCGACCCCTTTCTAAGGTGGTGGCCAGGCTATACTTATATTGGCCCGGTCCTCTTCCCCCAAAGCTCTAGGCGGGAAGGGAGTCCAGAATGGCCAATTTTGAAGGGGGTAGTAGTACATCTTATCTTGACTAAAGGTGGTCTTCGCCTACAAAGCTCCTGGTCTAACGCATAGGTGGGCTCGGCGATGACCTTCGTCCTGGCGAGCCCGCCGTCTTGGTCTTGTTGCACCGAAGAGACAACCTTTGGGGCAGCCTTGGGAACCCGCACGCTGGCATTATCCCTTTAGCACCAAAGAGGAAAGCCTCACCATCCATGCCCGCTGGCACCGGTCCTGGCAACGCTCGTCATAGCTTGCATCACCCACGTGCGTCGCGAGGCGGGGTGGCGAGCCTAGGGATGTCCACCCCGTGAGGGGCCTCGGGAGGCAGCCTCGGGAGACCGCCCCTCATGAAGCCCTCGGGGCACCTGACGATGCTTGCTGATGCTCGCCCACAGGACGGGGGCCTCATGAGGGCTTTGCTTGTGAAGTCTTGACGATGGGCCATGCCGGACCCTTTGACGATGCCACGCGATGGGCCACAAGCGGATGGGCCTGGGTACCCCTAGTCCCAGAGCCTCGACACATACGCTCGACCTCCCTTCAAGCTTGTCAAAGATGCATACTCATGCTTCTTAACATGAGTGCATATCTGGTGATACCGACCAATATATGATCCCCTGCTACAGGATCATGTAGTCCATTGGATCTGGATTGCAGGGACACGATTGAGAAGGCTCACTTTATATTGCTAAAGATGTGAATTACACCCTGTATCCTTCTGTAATTGAGCTAGAAGTTCATGCTGGTCCGTTCTCTCCTTTTAAACACTAGGTTACATTGTTCAAGATTGAAATAGTATCTACATGTGTAAGCGAGTTCTTTTTGTGGGGATGTGTAAGCGAGCTTTAATAGTACAACTCCATGGCAGGAAAGGACTGCGGCCTTTAAAACCTTCATCCAATGATCCATATGGCACATTCTTGCTTGTGATCGTTATAAATGACACACTTCTTGCAATCAATAAGGAAAACGAATGGACAGAACCGGATGTAAGAATTTGATTCAGGTGCCCAAACTCTGGTCTGCGGAAGTGTCATCCACAATCAGCTTACCAGGTTTCTCCCTTTTTCTACTATGGTTTTCTTCTCTCACTTCTTTTTGTGGAAGGTTTTCTTCTGTAGCCTAGCGCCCGCTCCTAGCCCGCTGGTGGCCACTCCGGCCCCGGCGTCCATGCACCACCTACACTCTGTTCTCTCACTCCGGTCGCCCCATTGCTTCATGTCGCCGTGGCGTTGGCTGACCTCAACTTCGACGTCGGTCGAGATTTCGCGGCTGGGGTTTGGAGGAAATGGGGGGTCCCGATCAACTTTGAAGCAGACAAAGATCTAGAGGAATTCCTTTTGGTTGCAGAATTCAAAAGGTCGCAAATCATACTAACGGAATAATATGTAAGCACCATTCTCCTCGGTTTCTTTGGTGACCGAGCCTCACTCTTCAAAGTGCAACGCTTGCAAAACTGGTCCTTCAAAATCTTTGTCTCATCCAAGGAAGTTGGTTTCTCGATTCTCAAGGGAGGTAACATCTCCACTCATTTGCTCAATATCAATTTGCTTCTTTGGGGTAATGGATGGCCAAATTCTTGCTGGGAATTAGATTAGTATCTTCAAGAAAAGGAGGATGAATGGACTCATATCTTCCGTAAACATCCCAGAAAGTCAAATCTCCAAGCTCTTAGATCTCTTGCGATTTTCATAGATTAGGATCATGAGGCCAACAGATCGTCTCCTCCACACAATTCTAATTCGGCTTCATCTCCGGAGCATTTTTGATCATCCGGTTTGCATAACATTAATGTTGCAGTTACTGCATGGAGGGCGGGATCCTCGCATATTCAAATGTAGGAGCAAAATGCTTTCTGTGTCCGTTGTCTGCTCTCGGGCCACTCCCGGCCCAGCTACAACAACCGCGTTAAGTGCCGGCCATGCAAGCGCTGGGGCCATATCCAAAGGGATTGCTTCTCCTCGCCCCAGCACAACCCACCAGCTCCAGTCAGCCCAACGGATTGTTTGACAATTCAGTTTCCAAGACAGAACGCTACAGTTCCTGCGATTGAGACGACTCAGGCTTTCCATTAGCCGACTAACCGGAATCCCCCAATTAATGCTATCACTCAGTCACCTCCAGATGGCAGCCACCATCGCCAGACCTCCCAAATCTCCATCGCCTAGAAACTCCAAGCGGATGTAGTTCATCCAACCACTCTTCATCGCAACACCACCTCCCCCTCCACCCAAGCTACTGCGACCATGGCCACATTCCCCTTTGATCCCACCCCTTTCCTCCCATCAAATCATCAGAGTATTCAGGTGGAGGGAAGACCTACTAGGATTCGAGTCCTCACCGGCGCGGCTCAACCCACTCACGAGGACTAGGCGATTGCGACGATAGTGCCGATGCCAAATCTGCCAGTTGCTTTCAACACCATCAGAGAGGTACTTCTGTAGATAGGAAATTGTGTTTTTCTAAGATTGAACCATGCCCCTTTGGCCAAGCATACATCAAGATGAACAGCATCTTTGATAGAGATGATCTAGTTTCCAACAATCCTCCTCAGTTCACAGACGTACATGTCATTTTCCAAAAGCACAACTAGGGTTTGAACCGGAGAAATTTAGTTTTGAACAGAGATGGGTGGATCCTGCTTTGTGGGTAACCATTTGACAGAAGGAATATTCAGGAAGTTAGTAATGATGTGAACAAATTTGGCAAGTTCCTTATGTGGGACAATGTTAGAAGCACTAGAGCCAATCTTATGGTACATGTGAGAGTGGAGGAACTCTCTGACATACCCAACAGTATTGTGTTTGGTGAAGGAGACAGATTTTAGTCTGGTTCACTCACTGTGCCTGTTGTTATTCTACAAAAGCAGATTCTAGGGGCAGTGCCACCTGATGAAGACCCTATTCCACCCCATGGCAACCCTCGCCCAATTCCACCACAAGATGTCTTACACCCAAATCAGCACAATCACTTCCTGGGTCCTCTGCAGCAACATGAACATGATGATATTCACCAACCTGAAGTCAATCATGTTAACCTTCAATTGGCACTAAACAATGGGGCGAATTATCCTGATATGATGGAACAACAACCTGCAGAGGAAGAAGATGAAGTCAACCTCCCAAGATGGGGGCATTGGGCTATGCCATAGGATCTTATTGATCAGGAACTCCACCAGGGAGAATTTTTGGCACTCAATGATATAATAGAACCACTAAATGCAGAAGAAATTGTTGATGGAGGTAATGCAAACAGTAGCATTACTATTTATGGTGGTCCATCTGATAACTCTGCTAGCACAGATGCTTCTGACAATGGCCCTTTGGCGCCAATGCAACCAGGCCTGCCAGATTTAAATTTGGCAGTTGAGCCTATTGGGCCAGGCCCACTTATCCCACCAGCTAAGGCCTAGCAGCCAATTATTGAGACAGGCAACATCCCTCCACCAGTTCCAGCTATGGAATTACACTTCCTAGTCTTTCAGAAATTACCTATAGTTGACCTAAGCATTGAGATCATAATGCAAAAGGAAAATGCAGTCTATGAAGACAGAGTACTATACCCCATGCAACTGGAATTTCAGTCATCTGCCCTTGGAACATATAAACAAGATCATAACTTTCACGCATCTTCCCATGCTATGGATATCACTGACAACAATGCTCAAACTGAAGCTGGTAATGCAGTAGAAGCAGATCCTATTTATAATCAAATGCAGAACTTGGTCAAAGAGGGGAATAATATCACTCAAGGGATTGAAGGAGAGGCTTCAGACCTATCTGCTCCACCAGGTTTCCCTATCCCTGCCTTCCTTAATCATGCTCACACTGTATACCCTAGCATGATACAGGAAATTCTCAAGGCTCCTAACCAAACTTTAAGTGCAGATGTTTCATCAAAACAATAGACAGAGGTTGATCTTATTGGCAAAGAGCGTGCAAAGATCTGGAAAACACATTTTGCCCCTACAATGAATAGCAAAGAGATTATCCAGGTACCAACAGACTGGGTCAACTTTCTAGTAGTTAATTTTTTGTCACCAGACAAATTTGCATGGGCCAAAAGATTTGTTAACTCTAATGTTTGGGAAATTATCAGTCAGAGCTCAACATGCATCAATACTCTGCCCTTTTCAATTCCTGAGAAATGTCCAGCTCATGATTTACTTATCTGCTCTGCTCCCTCATCTTAGCAGGGCTCAAAGGACAATTCCCTTGGATCTCCTTCTGTAGCCACAGATAATGAAGAAACCTCTGCCTCATACACCTTTGCACCCCACAACCACAAAAAGAGGAAGGGCAAAATTCCACTGGTGGAGACAAAGGTAAGAAGAAGCTACAGACTTCAAAAGTTATCTAAGGGTTATAAGCAATCAGTTTGTATGGACAAAGACTGCCTGGCTTGTAACATTACACCCCCTATTATCACTGCCAAAGTGGTTAAAAGTTTAAACACTTCATTTTGCAAGGTGACTGAGAAGGACACCACAGAAGATATTCTGTCAAAGAGGACTAAGAAGAGCAAAGGTGCCAGCTCCACAATCGAGGGAAAAAGGCCACAAAGGAGCATACCAAGAAATGGATCTAGCTCACAATGCTACTTTCCTCTACCTCATGTTGAATTCTGTGTTGATAAGGGGTTGTAATGAATCTGCAATGGTAGACCGTATGAGTTATGTGTTGGGGAATGTAGCATGCAATTTCAAAATAATTCCTATGCTCACGCAAGATCTATCTAGGAGATGCATAGCAACGAGAAGGGGAGAGCATCTTCATACCCTTGAAGATCTCAAAGCGGAAGCGTTTATCAACACGGTTGATGTAGTCGTACACCTTCACGATCCGTCCCGATCAAGTACCGAACAAGACGGGCGAAGTAGTAGATGAGTTCCGGCAGCACGACGACGTGGTGACGGTGTTGGTGAAGAAGAATCTCCACAGGGCTTCGCCAAGTACTACGGAAACTATGACAGGGGATAAACTAGAGGGGACGGGGTTGCCAGCACACGGCTTGGTGATTCTTGATGTCTCTTTGGTGCTAGCCCTGCCCCTCTATTGATATGTTGAGCCTTGGGGTCGAAACTTGGAGTAAAAACCTCAACAAAGTCGGTTTCACCCGAAAGGCAAGAGTCCTTCTCGGACTCTAGGGCCAGACGCCAGGGTTCTCGGCATCTGGACCCAGATGCCAGGGACCTTGGCGTCTGGCCCCTGGACTCCGCAAAACTTCCTTTTGTGCTTTCCAAAAACCTTGTGGGCTTTCCCCTTTGGCCCAAATAAAGTGTTCTCGTACCCAAACATTTCAGGAAACATCTGAAACCACTTCCGGTGAATTCCGGAACCCTTCCGGAGACCAAACACTATTATCCCATATATCAATCTTTATCTCCAAACCATTCCGGAGTTCCTCGTCATGTCCGTGATCTCATCCGGGACTCCGAACAACATTGGGTCACCAACATACATAACTCATATAATACGATATCGTCAATGAACGTTTAAGCGTGCGGACCCTACGGGTTTGAGAACTATGTAGACATGACCGAGACACCTCTTTGGTAAGTAACCAATAGCGGAACCTGGATGCCCATATTGGCTCCTACATATTCTACGGTCGAACCGCATAACAACATACGTTGTTCCCTTTGTCATCGGTATTACTTGCTCGAGATTCGATTGTCGGTATCCTCATACCTAGTTCAATCTCGTTACCGGTAAGTCTCTTTACTCGTTCCGTAATGCATCATCCCGCAACTAACTCATTATTCACATTGCTTGCAAGGCTTTATATTGATGATCATTACCGAGAGGGCCCAGAGATACCTCTACGATACACGGAGTGACAAATCCTAATCTCGATCTATGCCAACTCAACAAATACCATTGGAGACACCTGTAGAGCATCTTTATAATCACCCAGTTACATTGTGATGTTTGATAGCACACTAAGTGTTCGTCCAGTATTCAGGAGTTGCATAATCTCATAGTCATAGGAACATGTACAAGTCATGAATAACGCAATAGCAATAAACTAGACGGTCATAGTGCTAAGCTAACGGATGGGTCTTGTCCATCACATCATTCTCTAATGATATGATCCCGTTCATCAAATGACAACACATGTCTATGGCTAGGAAACTTAACCATCTTTGATTAGCGAGCTAGTCAAGTAGAGGCACACTAGGGACACTCTGTTTGTCTATGTATTCACACATGTACTAAGTTTCTGGTTAATACAATTCTAGCATGAATAATAAACATTTATCATGATATAAGGAAATAAAAGAATAACTTTATTATTGCCTCTAGGGCATATTTCCTTCAGTCTCCCACTTGCACTAGAGTCAATAACCTAGTTCACAACGCCATGTGATTTAACGCCAATAGTTCACATCACCATGTGATTAACACCCCTAGTTCACATAGACATGTGACCAACACTCAAAGAGTTTACTAGAGTCAATAATCTAGTTCACGTCGCTATGTGATTAACAACCAACAGTACTAAGGTGTGATCATGTTTTTCTTGTGAGAGAAGTTTAGTCAACGGGTCTGCCACATTCAGATCCATATGTATTTTGCAAATTTCTATGTTTACAATGTCTGCAAGGAGCTACTCTAGCTAATTTCTCCCACTTTCAATATGTATCTAGATTGAGACTCAGAGTCATCCAGATCAGTGTTAAAGCTTGCATCGACGTAACTCTTTACTATGAACTCTTTATCACCTCCATAACCAAGAAATATTTCCTTATTATACTAAGGATAATTTTGACCGTTGTCCGATGATCCACTCCTGGATCACTATTGTACCCTCTTGCCAGACTCATGGTGAGGTACACAATAGGTCTGGTACAGAGCATAGCATACTTTATAGAACCTATGACTGAGGCATAGGGAATGAATTTCATTCTCTTTCTATTTTCTGCCATCGTCGGGTTTTGAGTCTTACTCAACTTCACACCTTGGAACACAGGCAAGAACTCCTTCTTTGACTGTTCCATTTTGAACTACTTCAAAATCTTGTCAAGGTATGTACTCATTGAAAAATCATATCAAGCGTCTTGATCTATCTCTATGGATCTTGATGCTCAATATGTAAGCAGCTTCATCGAGGTCTTTCTTTGAAAAACTCCTTTCAAACACTCCTTTATGCTTTCCAAAAAATTCTACATCATTTCCGATCAACAATATGTCATTCACATATACTTATCAGAAAGGTTGTAGTGCTCCCACTCACTTTCCTATAAATACAGGCTTCACCACAAGTCTGTATAAAACTATATACGTTTATCAACTCATAAAAGCGTATATTCCAACTCCGAGATGCTTGCACCAGTCCATAGATGGATCGTTGGAGCTTGCATACTTTGTTAGCACCTTTACGATCGACAAAACCTTCTGGTTGCATCATATACAACTCTTCTTTAAGAAATCCATTAAGGAATGCAGCTTTGACATCAATTTGCCATATTTCATAAAATGCGGTAATTGCTAACATGATTTCGACAGACTTGAGCGTTGCTACGGGTGAGAAAATCTCATCGTAGTCAACACCTTGAACTTGTCAAAAACCTTTTTCGACAAGTCAAGCTTTTTAGATAGTAACACTACTATCAGCGTCCGTCTTCCTCTTGAAGATCCATTTATTCTCAATGGCTTGCCGATCATCGGGCAAGTCCACCAAAGTCCACACTTTGTTCTTATATATGGATCCTATCTCAGATTTCATGGCCTCAAGCCATTTCACAGAATCTGGGCTCATCATCGCTTCCTCATAGTTCGTAGGTTTGTCATGGTCTAGTAACATGACTTCCAGAACAGGATTACCGTACCACTCTGGTGCGAAATGTACTCTGGTTGACCTACGAGGTTCGGTAGTAACTTGATCTGAAGTTTCATGATCATCATCATTAGCTTCCTCACTAATTGGTGTTGGCATCACTGGAACTGATTTCTGTGATGAGCTACTTTCCAATTCAAGAGAAGGTACAATTACCTCATCAAGTTCTACTTTCCTCCCACTCACTTCTTTCGAGAGAAACTCCTCTTGAAAGGATCCATTTTTAGCAAATATCTTGCCTTCAGATCAGTGATAGAAGGTGTACCCAACAGTTTCCTTTGGGTATCCTACGCAGACGCACTTCTCCGATTTGGGTTCGAGCTTATCAGTTTGAAACTTTTTCACATAAGCATCACAACCCCAAACTTTAAGAAACGACAACTTTGGTTTCTTATCAAACCATAGTACATACGGTGTCGTCTCAACGGATTTAGACGGTGCTCTATTTAACGTGAATGCAGATGTCTCTAATGCACAACCCCCAAACGATATTGGTAAATCAGTAAGAGACATCATAGATCGCACCATATCTAATAAAGTACGGTCACAACATTCGGACACAACATTACGTTGTGGTGTTCCAGGTGGCATGAGTTGCGAAACTATTCCACATTGTTTTAAATGAAGACCAAACTCGTAACTCAAATATTCGCCTCTGCGATCAGATCGTAGAAACTTTATTTTCTTGTTACGATGATTTTCCACTTCACTCTGAAGTTCTTTGAACTTTTCAAATGTTTCACACTTGTCTTTCATTAAGAAGATATACCCATATCTGCTCAAATCATCTGTGAAGGTCAGAAAATAACGATACCTGCCGCGAGCCTCAACACTCATCGGACCGCATACATCGGTATGTATTATTTCCAATAAGTCATTAGCTCGCTCCATATTTCCGGAGAACGGAGTTTTAGTCATCTTGCCCATGAGGCATGGTTCGCAAGTATCAAATGATTCATAATCAAGTGATTCCAAAAGCCCATCTGCATGTAGTTTCTTCATGCGCTTTACACCAATATGACCTAAACGGCAGTGCCACGAGTATGTTGCACTATGATTATCAACTTTTGCACTATCATTATCAACTTTGCATCTTTTGGCATCAATTTTATCTGTATCATTGCGATCAAGATTCAATAAACCATTCACATTGGGTGTATGACCATATAATGTTTTATTCATGTAAACAGAACAACAATTATTCTCTAACTTAAATGAATAACCGTATTGCAATAAACATGATCAAATCATATTCATGCTCAACACATACACCAAATAATAGTTATTTAAGGGTCAACACTAATCCCGAAGGTAGAGGGAGTGTGTGATGGTGATCGTATTAACCTTGGAATTAGCTCCGACACACATCGTCACCTCATCCTTAACTAGTCTCTGTTCATTCTGCAACTCCTGTTTCGAGTTACTAAATTTAGCAAGTGAACCAGTATCAAATACCAGGGGTTGCTATGAAACCTAGTAAAGTACACATCAATAATATGTATATCAAATATACCTTTGTTCACTTTGCCATCCTTCTTATCCGCCAAATATTTGGTGCAGTTCCGCTTCTAGTGACCATTTCCTTTGCAGTAGAAGCACTCAGTTTCAGGCTTGGGTCTAGCTTTGGGCTTCTTCATGGGAGTGGCAACTTGCTTGCTGTTCTTCTTGAAGTTCCCTTTCTTTCCCTTGCCCTTTTTCTTAAAACTAGTGGTCTTGTTAACCATGTTGCCGCGCCAAGTTTTCACCTCATCGGCTGTGAAATTGGAGTCGTTGTCGGTGATGATGCTGTGGGGGACACCATAACGGTGCACAACACCCGATATGAAGTCTATCACGGGTCCGAATTCAGTCGTTTTAACTGGTTTGGCTTCTATCCATTTGGTGAATTTATCCACCATGACCAACAAGTATTTATCCTTTAAGGGGTCCAACCATATCAAGCCCCCAGACCGCGAAAGGCCAAGTTATGGGGATTGTTTGTAGGGCGGTGGGTGGCATATGGCTTTGGCTGGCAAAAAGCTGGCATCCGACGCAATGTTGGACAAGGTCTTATGCGTCTCCTTGGGCCGTCGGCCAGTAGAAACCTGTACGGAAGGCCTTGCTTACAAGTGCCCGAGCTGCGGCGTGGTGACCGCCGAGGCCGGCATGAATTTCAGCCAAGAGCTGCCGCCCTTCCTCCTCGGAAATACATCTTTGAAGTACCCCGGTAGCGCTTTTCTTATAAAGCTCTCCCTCATGGACTTGGTAGGCTTTGGAGTGCCGCACAATGCAGCGTGCCTCATTTTGATCCTCGGGGAGTTCGTGTCAGTTAAGGTAGGACAAGAAGGGTTCGGTCCATGGGGCGATAACAGCCATGATGAGATGGGCCAAAGGTGTTATTTCGGTGCCAGAGGCCCCGATTATGTCAGTGTTTTCGGAATCTGAGGTTGTGGTCGGATCCAGACTGATGTTGCTGGTCTCCCCTTGCCACACCACGGATGGCTTGAAAAGCCTTTCTAGAAAGATGTTAGGTGGGACAGGGTCGCGCTTAGCGCCGATGCGGGCAAGGACATCCGCCGCTTGATTCTTTTCTTGAGCCACATGATGAAATTCGAGCCCCTCGAACTGAGCTGACATCTTAAGGACGGCATTACGATAGGCCACCATTTTCGGATCTTTGGCATCGAAGTCTCCATTTATTTGAGATATTGTGAGGTTTGAATCCCCACGCTCTTCTATGCGCTGAATGCCCATGGAGACGGCCATCCGAAGACCATGCAACAGAGCCTCATATTCGGCTGCATTGTTGGAGTTTGTGTATAATATTTGGAGTACGTATTGGACTGTATCTCCAGTGGGGGATGTGAGGACAACACCTGCTCCCAGATCTGCCAGTATTTTAGAACCGTCTAAGTGCATGATCTAGTTGGAGTATGTGCCGTACTCTTTAGGGAGTTCGGCCTCTGTCCATTCGGCGACGAAGTCCGCCCGTACTTGGGATTTAATGGCTAGCCGTGGTTTATATGTGATGTCGAATGGGAGGAGCTCGATGGCCCACTTGGCAATCCGGCCCGTGGCATCGCGGTTGTTTATTATGTCATTGAGTGGTACTTCAGAGGCCACCGTGATTGAACACTCTTGAATGCAGTGTCGTAGTTTCCGGGATGCCGTGAAGACCGCGTATGCTATTTTTTGATAATATGGGTACCGGGATTTGCATGGTGTGAGGACAGTAGATACGTAGTATACCGGCTTCTGAACCAGAAATTTGTGTCCATCCTCCTCTCATTCGACGACGAGCACCGCACTCACAACTTGGTGTGTTGCAGCTATGTATAACAACATGGGTTCGCCAATGTTCAGCGCGGCCAAGATTGGGTTGCTTGCTAAGAGAGCCTTTATTTCCTCCAGTCCGGCCGTCACCGCGTCCATCCACTCGAAGTGTTCGGTTCGTCGAAGAAGGCGATAAAGTGGCAATGCCTTTTCTCCCAATCTGGAGATAAAGCAGCTTAAAGCTGCCATGCATCCAGTTAGTTTCTGGATTTGTTTGAGATCTGTTGGGGTAGCCAATTGTGACAAAGCTCGGATTTTAGCTGGGTTTGCTTCAATTCCTCTATTGGAAACGATGAAGCCCAGCAGCTTTCCGGCAGGAACGCCGAAAACACATTTTTCCGGATGGAGCTTAATGTCATATGTTCGGAGGTTATCGAACGTGAGCCTTAGATCGTCTATTAAAGATTTGGCATGTCTGGTCTTGATGACTACGTCGTCGACATATGCTTCAACTGTTTTGCCGATTTGTTTCTCTAGGCATGTTTGAATCATGTGTTGGTAGGTGGCACCAGCGGTTTTGAGCCCGAAAGGCATAGTGTTGAAGCAGAAAGGCCCGTATGGGGTGCTAAATGCCGTTTCGGCTTGATCGGACTCCATCATCTTGATTTGATGTGTCCCAGGGTAGCATCGGTAATCTGATCGATGCGCGGGAGAGGGAAGGGATCCTTAGGGCAAGCCTTGTTGAGGTCTTTGAAATCGACACATAGGCACCAGGATTTATCCTTGTTTGGTACCATCACGAGGTTTGCTAGCCAATCCGGGTGTTTTATTTCTCTGATGAATTCGACTTCAAGTAATTTGGCTAGTTCCTCTCCCGTAGCTTGACGTTTGGGTTCTGAAAAGCGCCGTAGTGTTTGCTTGATCGGTTTATATCCCTTCAGTATGTTGAGACTGTGTTCGGCCAACCTGCGTGGGATCCCCGGCATATTGGAAGGGTGCCAGGCGAAGATATCCCAGTTCTCGCGTAGGAACGCCTGCATTGCAGCGTCGATTGTGGGGTCCAGTTGTGCCCCGACGGATGCTGTCTTTGTGGGGTCCATTGGGTGGACTTGGAATTTGACTATTTCGTCCGCTGGTTTAAAGGAGGTGGACTTGGATCGCTTATCGAGTATCACGTCGTCCTTATCCTCCGTGGAGCATAATGTCATTAATTCTTCGACCGCGAGGGCTTCGGACAATGCTTCGAGGGCCAAGGCGGCCGTTTTATTTTCGGCGCGGAGTGCTATATCCGGATCACTCGCAAGAGTGATAATTCCATTGGGCCCGGGCATCTTGAGCTTCATGTACCCGTAATGGGGTATAGCTTGAAAGCTCGCAAATGCATCCCGCCCTAACAAGGCGTGATATCCACTAGTGAAAGGGGCCACCTGAAAAGTTATCTCTTCGGACCGGTATACCACATCAAGTGTGATTTTTCCCGCATATCGTGCCTCCCGGCTAGGAATAATTCCTCGGAGGGTTGTGCTGCTTTGCTCAATGCGGCTCCTGTCTATTTCCATTTTGTTGAGAGTTTCCTCGTAGATGAGGTTTAGTCCGCTACCGCCGTCCATGAGCAGTTTGGTAAGCCGGAAGCCGTCCATGGTTGGACTAAGGACCAAAGCGCCGGTGCCCGGACTGTTCTGAATTGCGGTTCGTCACTGGCACTGAAAGTTATGGCCGTGTCGTTCCAGGGGTTTATTGCTGCAACTTGGCAGACTTCGGCAAGGCTGCGAAGTGCTCTCTTGCGCCTGTTACCTGAGGCGAAAGTCTCAAAGACTGTCAATACTGTAGTGTTGTGTTCTGAGGGATGTTGCTCTGCGGTGTTTTTTATGAGGAGATCCTCGCCGCTCTTGGCCACCTGCCGAAGTATCCAACATGCTCTAAGGCTGTGTGTTGGTACAATATCCGGTGTGGTGTGTATTTTGCATGGCCTATCGAGCCACCCCTCCAAAACGGTTGCGCGCCCTGTAGTGGGCTTCGATTTCTTCGTGATTGGATCGGGCGACCTACGAGGGTACACCCTTTTTGTTCGGACGAGGGGTTTAGCGAGAGCCGGTGGATCCCAAAAGGCTGCTTGAGTTTTCCAGGCGCTTTCCATCATGCAGTACTTCTGTAGTATGATCGCCAATTCATTGAAGCGTGATACGTGACGGCGATTTATGGCGTTAAGGAGTCCCTTGTCCGTGCAATTTTTGCAGAATAATGAGATTGCGTCTTCATCGCAACAGTCTTTGACCTTGTCCTTGACAAGGAGGAATCTGGCCCAAAAGTGATGTACCGTCTCTTGGGACTATTGTCTGATGCGGGAAAGATCGCTTGAGTCTGGGTGGGTGGGTGGAATTATGTCCGAACCCTGACCCGATCTGTGACCCAGAGCTTGAAGAGTTTCCGAGCTTAATAGTTCGGGTTCCAGGATGTCAACCAATTTTTCTGGCCCACAGTCCGATAATAAGCTCGGAGTTCGGGGCACGTCTTCCCGCGGGCAGGTATCCAGCTCGGTGAGCTTGGAAATCCGGACATATTTCGTCCTCAATATAGGGGAAGAGTTGTTGCATTGCTCCTCCACCACCGCTATCTGATGGGTGATCGGCGGAGATTCAATCTCTCTCTGATCGGGTTTAAGCCCAATCTGATCCTAGTCCGAAGCGACTTCCAAAGCGGCGATGCGATCCAGGAGCCTGTTTAGAGACGATAACTCCATTGGATCCATCTGCTCGGCGTATTCCGAGCTTACGTGGAGACGATTTTCGATGACCCGAGAAGTCATTGTCGGCCTGACGGCCGAACGGGCGATCAAGACGAAGCTGCCCAGCCGGAGGGTTTGGCCTGAGGCCAGAGCTCCCTCGGAGGTGATGTTGTCCTTGATAACAAGGCGAGCCATCAACCCTACCTTCGACTTCACAGTGGAACTCTCAATGAAAGCACCAATGTCGGTGTCAAAACCGGCGGATCTCGGGTAGGGGGTCCCGAACTGTGCATCTAAGGCTAATGGTAACAGGAGGCAGGGGACACAATGTTTACCCAGGTTCGGGCCCTCTCGATGGAGTTAATACCATACTTCCTGCTTGATTGATCTTGATGATATGAGTATTACAAGAGTTGATCTACCACGAGATCGTAGAGGCTAAACCCTAGAAGCTAGCCTATTATTATGATTGTTGTCGTCCTACGGACTAAACCCTCCGGTTTATATAGACACCGGAGGGGGCAAGGGTTACACAGAGTCGGTTACAGAGAAAGGAATCTTCATATCCGAATCGCCAAGCTTGCCTTCCACGCAAAGGAGAGTCCCATCCGGACACGGGACAAAGTCTTATATCTTGTATCTTCATAGTCCAACAGTCCGGCATATACATATAGTCCGGCTGTCCGAGGACCCCTTAATCCAGGACTCCCTCAGTGATCCTTGAGGAATTTGACATTCTCAATGCCAATGACATGCTTCTTCGCGAGCGTGTGCAAATTCCTCATGCCAGCATGACCAAGTCTTCGATGCCATAGCCAGCCTTCTGAAGCTTTTGCAAGTAGACATATAGCAGGTTGTGGTCCTGAGGAGAAATCAACAATATACAAATCTCCTCTCCTAAAGCCTTCGAAGACTTTGGAATGGTCAGCTTCCATGATCACAACACACCGATACTTGCCGAAGATAACAACCATATCAAGATCACAAAGCATTGAGACAGACATGAGGTTGAATCCTAAGGACTCGACAAGCATGACTTTGTCCATGTGTCGATCCTTTGAGATCGCAGCTCTACCTAGACCCAATACCTTGCTTTTGCCTTTGTCAGCGTAGGTGATATGCTTCAGATGCGACGGTGATAGGGGAGTGTTCATCAATAAGTTCCTGTCACCAGTCATGTGATTTGTACATCCACTATCGAGGACCCACTCTGTAGCTTTGGGTTAAAATCCTGCAGATGAATTAGTGCAGCTTACAGACTCATATACTTCATCACTGAAGAATATGACATCAAATTCATCAGATCAATTTCATCAAGCAAGAGAACAAGTAAAGCAGTAGGAGGACGTGAGAAATGAAAATTCATTTCTTCATTATTAGCTTGAGTCCTTTCAAGCATATTCAGGTCTCCAGCAAATTCTTCAAACGAATTCGTTCATCTGGAGACCTGACCCTGCATACAAGATTAGTTATTTTCTTCACCACCCACATCTGAAGGGGTGGCAAAGAGAAAGGTGGCATAGATGCCAATCCATTTCGTTTCACATAAGAGGGGTTAGGTTAAGCATATGAATAAGTAGAGAAATTCTTTGAGAACTTATGAACATAATGATTTGAAGAATAATGCACATATTCGTAGCCCTTAGTCTTTCCCTGCGAAACAGAAGTGTTAGCATGATGATGTTCATATGAGGATCTGGATCCATATGAGGAATTTGGTCCATATGAAGAATTTGATCTGGGGTTCCTATTCTTCACAAGTGGTGTCATGAGGACATTCACCTGAAGACTTTCAAGGCACCTTTTGGGAACCCAGATTTTCTTCATAGGGGGACCGTTCCTGCAGTTAGTGCCAACATATCTAGCAAATACTTCACCATTCTGATTTTTGAACAGTTTATAGTTGGAGTCAAAAGACTCATCAGAAGAATATGAAGATTCACATGTAAAGCCAGATAAAGTAGATGGATCTACGGGAGGTCCTTTCGCAGCAACCCATGAGGTTTTTGGATACTGCTCAGGTTTCCAGTAGGTCCCATCAGCATTGAGTTTCCTCTCAAAGGCAATACCCTCTTTCCTAGGGTTCCTGTTGAGGATCTGCTTTTTAAGCACATCACAAAGAACCTGATGCCCTTTGAGGCTTTTGTACATGCCTGCCACATACAATTCCTTCAGCCCTGCATCGTCAGTGATACTAGAGATGTTCTCAGATGAGGAATTTGTGATAGCAAAGACAGGTGAAGAAGTTGCAGCAATAGAAGCATTTGAACATTCAGGTGAAGAATTAGAAGATTCACGTTCAATGCACTTCAAACATGGTGGAATGAATTCAACCTGAGCGGCACTGATTTTTTGAGCAAGCAATGAATCACGCTCCTTCTGAAGATCATCATAACTCTCCCTTAGCTTCTCAAGATCCTGCTTTCTTTGAAGAAATTCATAAGAAAGCTTCTCATGATCAGATAAGAGAGTGTTATGACTACTCTGAAGGTTATCAAACTTAGACTGAAGTCTCTGAAGATTATCAGTCAAGGTTTGAGTGCGATCCATTTCTTCACCCAACATATCATCACTTTTATCTAGCATATTTTGAACTTTTCCAAAAGCCTTTTGTTGTTTCACAGCAATCTTAGCAAGTTTAGAATAGCTAGGCTTGAGGTTTTCATCAGATTCATCCTCACTTGATTCAGAGGAGGGATATTGGAGTACCTTGGCACCTTTTGCCATGAAGCAATAGGTGGGAGCATAGTCATCATTGCCGTCGTCAACAGTGTTGGGGAAGTCATTTTCCTCAGAGTTGAAGATGGACTTGCTGACGAACACAGTAGCAAGGGCTAGGCTCGCCACACCAGATTCTGACTCCTCAGATGCCTCCTCTTCCTCATTTTCCTCAGATTCAGCCTCAGAGTCCATTTCCTTGCCGATGAAAGCCTGAGCCTTCTTGGAGCTGCTCTTCTTGTGAGATGAAGACTTCGAGGATTTCGTTGATGAGGACTTTGAAGGTTTCTTCTTATTCTTTGAGTCATCAGAACTGTAATCCTTGTACTTCTTCTTCTTTGATTCCTTTTCCCATTGAGGACAATATTGAATGTAGTGACCAGGTTTCTTGCATTTGTGACACAGTCTCTTCTTGTAGTCACGGGATGAGGAATCAGATTTTATGTCATCACTTCTTGAGGATTTTCCGAAGCGACCACGTCTTGAGAACTTCTGGAATTTCCTCACGAGCATTGCTAGCTCCTGGCTCAGTTCTTCAGGATCACCAAGGCTGCTACCGGAATCCTCACCTTTAGATTCAAATACTTCCTTGGCCTTCAGAGCTCATGATCTACCATAGCTCGATCCATAAAGATCTCTCTTCTCAGCAGGCTGGAACTCATGAGTATTTAGCCTCTCAAGGATGTCAACGGGATCAAGTGACTTGTAATCTCCACGTTCTTGTATCATCAGTGCAAGAGTGTCAAATGAGGAATCAAGTGATCTCAGCAATTTCTTCACCACCTCATGGTCGGTGATGTCATCGGCACCAAATGCTTGAAGCTCATTTGAGATGGCAGTGAGGCGATCGAAGGTTTGCTGAACACTTTCATTGTCGAGTCTTTTGAAGCGGTTGAAAATATTGCAAAGAACGTCAACTCGAGAGTCACGTTGTGTTGAGACTCCTTCATTAACCTTGGACAGTATGTTCCAGATAAGCTTTGCAGTCTCCAAAGCACTCACTCTACCATACTGCCCTTTGCTCAGATGGCCACATATGATGTTCTTCGCTTGCGAGTCGATTTTCTTGAATCTCTTCACATCAGCAACATTCAAGGAAGGGGTGATTGAGGGAACGCCATTTTCCAAAATGTGCCAGAGATCGTTATCAATTGCCTCAAGATGCATGCGCATCTTATTCTTCCAGTATGGGTAGTCCGTCCCATCGAAGGTAGGACACCCAGCAGAGATCTTGATCATGCCTGCAGTCGACATAACTAAAACTACAGGTGGTTAAACCAAAATCACACAGAATAAGGGAGTACCTCGCTCTGATACCAACTGAAAGTGCATTAAGTCGGCTAGAGGGGGGTGAATAGGCAATTTTTACAAATTCATCACTAAGGAATTTTAGGTGAGGAAATTCCTAGCAGCGGAATAAGTACTCAGATGCAAACATAACAGAACAGAAGCACGGTCATCGTGATGAAATGAAAACAAGCACGGAGTACAGAAAGCGTAATCACACGATAAGCAGGCTGAAGACAAACTGGCTGAAGAAATTGAAGTGAGGAAATTCAGAAAGTCTTCAGTCAATGTCTTCAAACAGTAGCGATCAAGTACACAACACAGTAATGAGGAAATGAAAGGGTTGAGGAAATAGAACCAGTTAGCTCGGTGAAGACAGCGATTTGGTAGACCAGTTCCAACTGCTATGGCAGTTGTACGTCTGGTTGGAGCGGCTAGGTATTTAAACCTGAGGACACACAGTCCTCACCGTATTCTCCTTGAGCTAAGGTCACACAGACCTCGCCCAATCACTCGTGGTAAGTCTTCAGGTGACTTCCAAACCTTCACAAACTTGGTCACTCAGCGATCCACAATTTCCTCTTGGATGCTATAGACCATGACGCCTAACCATCTGGAGGATGCACAGTCCTCAAAGGTAATAAGCGTCGGTTCCACACAGGAACAATCTCTTCAGTGATGCTCAATCACTTTGGGTTTGTAGGTGTTTGGGTTTGGGTTTTGGTTTTCCTCAATTGATGATTTTCGCTCAAAGTTCTCGAAGGATGGGATGCTCTAAATGACAAGTGTCAGTTTCTCTCGGAGCAGCCAACTAGCTAGTGGTTGTAGGGGGCGGCTATTTATAGCCTAGGGAGCAGCCCGACATGATAAGACAAAAATGCCCTTCAATGATATGACCGTTAGGTGGGTAGATATTTTGGGACGGCTGGCGCTTAGCACAGCAACGGTCGGAAATTTGAGTACCAAATTCCTCAGGGCTATCATGTTCCTCACTTGTAGACAATTCGCACTGGCGAATTCCTAACTCCTCAGTCAGAACAAATTCCTCAGAGACCAGAAGATCGCCGTCTCTGTCACTGTAGAACTTGACTGAACTGTATGAGATTTCCAATGGCTTCACTCGAAAGGATTGGTAGGTGTAGGATTTGAGATGAGCATCACTTGGAAACTTTTCCTTAGTTTTACCTTGACCCCCTTTAACAGTACTGTGTTTCCTATGACTCAAGAAAGAGAAAATTATACTACAAAAACAAAAGTCTTCACGCTTCATATTCCTCGCATGAATATCCAGTCTTCAAGGTCACACTAATTTCTTCACTTTCAAAGTCTTCAGAAAGCCAAAGTCTTCAGTTGAAGACATTCATTTTTAGGGGTCGACTTTCTCTGTAAATATCAAACTCCTCATAGACTTACAGACTTGTGTACACTTACAAACGCATTAGTCCCTTAACCTATAAGTCTTCAATACACCAAAATCACTACGGGGCACTAGATGCACTTACATATCTACTATATGATTCACGCTCGACATTTCAGTCTCAGTGTTCCGAGGCCATATCTGCATATGCTAGGCTCGTCAAGTTTAGCCCGAGTATTTTGCGTGTGCAAAACTGGCTTGCACCTGTTGTATGTGAACGTAGAGCTTATCACACCCGATCATCACGTGGTGTCTCGGCACGACAAACTGTAGCAATGGTGCATACTCAGGAAGAACACTTGTACCTTGAAATTTAGTGAGAGATCGTCGTATAATGCTACCGCCGTACTAAGCAAAATAAGATGCATAAAGGATAAACATCACATGCAATCAAAATATGTGACATGATATGGCCATCATCATCTTGTGCCTTTGATCTCCATCTCCAAAGCACCGTCATGATCTCCATCGTCACCGGCTTGACACCTTGATCTCCATCGTAGCGTCGTTGTCGTCTCGCCAACTATTGCTTCTACGACTATCGCTACCGCTTAGTGATAAAGTAAAGCAATTACATGGCAATTGCATTTCATACAATAAAGCGACGACCATAAGGCTCCTGCCAGTTGCCGATAACTTTTACAAAACATGATCATCTCATACAACAATTTATATCTCATCACGTCTTGACCATATCACATCACAACATGCCCTGCAAAAACAAGTTAGACGCCCTCTACTTTGTTGTTGCAAGTTTTACGTGGCTGCTACGGGCTTCTAGCAAGAACCGTTCTTACCTACACATCAAAACCACAACGATTTTTTGTCAAGTGTGTTGTTTTAACCTTCAACAAGGACCAGGCGTAGTCAAACTCGATTCAACTAAAGTTGGAGAAACAGTCACCCACTAGCCACATGTGTGCGAAGGACGTCGGTAGAACCAGTCTCATGAACACGGTCATGTAATGTCGGTCCGGGCCGCTTCATCCAACAATACAGCTGAATCAAAGTAAGACGTTGCTGGTAAGCAGTATGACTATTATCGCCCACAACTCTTTGTGTTCTACTCGTGCATATAACATCTATGCATAGACCTAGCTCGAATGCCACTGTTGGGGAACGTAGCATGCAATTTCAAAAAATTCCCTATGCTCACGCAAGATCTATCTAGGAGATGCATAGCAACGAGAAGGGGAGAGCATCTTCATACCCTTGAAGATCGCAAAGCGCAAGCGTTTATCAACGCGGTTGATGTAGTCGTACACCCTCACGATCCGTCCCGATCAAGTACCGAACGTATGGCACCTCCGCGTTCAGCACACGTTTAGCTCAATGATGTCCTCACCTTCTTGATCCAGCAAGACGGGCGAAGTACTAGATGAGTTCCGGCAGCACGACGGCGTGGTGACGGTGTTCGTGAAGAACAATCTCCACAGGGCTTCGCCAAACACTGCGGAAACTATGATGGAGGATAAACTAGAGGCGACGGGTTGTCGGCACACGGCTTGGTGATTCTTGATGTCTCTTTGGTGCTAGCCCTGCCCCTCTATTTATATGTTGAGCCTTGGGGTCGAAACTTGGAGTAAAAGCCTCAACAAAGTCGGTTTCACCCGAAAGGCAAGAGTCCTTCTCGGACTCCGGGACCAGACACCAGGGTTCCCGGCGTCTGGACCCAGACGCCAGGGACCTTGGCGTCTGGCCCCTGGACTCCGCAAAACTTCCTTTTGCGCTTTCCAAAAACCTTGTGGTGTTTCCCCTTTGACCCAAATAAAGTGTTCTCGTACCCAAACATTTCGGGAAACATCCGGAACCCCTTCCGGTGAATTCTGGAACCCTTCCGGAGACCAAACACTATTATCCCATATATCAATCTTTATCTCCAAACCATTCCGGAGTTCCTCGTCATGTCCGTGATCTCATCCGGGACTCCGAACAACATTGGGTCACCAACATACATAACTCATATAATACTATATCGTCAATGAACGTTTAAGCGTGCGGACCCTATGGGTTCGAGAACTATGTAGACATGACCGAGACACCTCTCTGGTCAATAACCAATAGCGGAACCTGGATGCCCATATTGGCTCCTACATAATTCTACGAAGATCTTTATCGGTCGAGCTGCATAACAACATATGTTGTTCCCTTTGTCATCGGTATGTTACTTGCCCGAGATTCGATCGTAGGTATCCTCATACCTAGTTCAATCTCGTTACCGGTAAGTCTCTTTTCTCGTTCCGTAATGCATCATCCTGCAACTAACTCATTAGTCACATTGCTTGCAAGGCTTTATATTTATGATCATTACCGAGAGGGCCCAAAGATACCTCTCCGATACACTGGGTGACAAATCCTAATCTCGATCTATGCCAACTCAACAAATACCATTGGAGACACCTGTAGAGCATCTTTATAATCACCCAGTTACATTGTGACGTTTGATAGCACACTAAGTGTTCCTCCGGTATTCGGGAGTTGCATAATCTCATAGTAATAGGAACATGTACAAGTCATGAAGAAAGCAATAGCAATAAACAAAACAATCATAGTGCTAAGCTAACGGATGGGTCTTGTCCATCACATCATTCTCTAATGATGTGATCCCGTTCATCAAATGACAACACATGTCCATGGCTAGGAAACTTAACCATCTTTGATTAACGAGCTAGTCAAGTAGAGGAACACTAGGGACACTCTGTTTGTCTATGTATTCACACATGTACTAAGTTTCTGGTTAATACAATTCTAGCATGAATAATAAACATTTATCATGATATAAGGAAATAAAATAATAACTTTATTATTGCCTCTAGGGCATATTTCTTTCATTATGGACATGTTGTTTCTATTTTGGAGTATTGTAAGAACTATGGTACTGCTAGTCTTTTATCCTGGGATGTAACCTATGAGGATAGCAGTAATTTAATCTCTGTCTCTCCCAATCACAGTATCCTGTCCAAGATTTCATACTCTAGGCAATATGATTTGACACTCTTTATGTCCAGCTCTCATGTTATCTCATGAATAGAGAATGGAATATCCTTAACTGGAATATCAAGGGTATTAATGACCCAAAAAAGTGGACTGCCATAGCTAATAAAATTGAAGAATCTCAATGCTCAGTTATCTGTATACAAGAGATTAAAAGGGAGACTTTTGACAGCTTATACTTAAAAAAATTGTCCAAGAAGAATAAACAAGTTTGGATATCTCCCCTCTATAGGAGCATCAGGACGAATCTTAGTGGCCTGGAATGATCAAGTTTTGGGGGGTCAGGTATTTCATAGAAACAATTATGCCATCACTATGCAATTCACTTCCAAGCATAATGGAGATCAATGGGTACTCACTAATATATATGGACCCTGTGAGCAGCAAGAAAGACACCTCTTTATTAACTGGCTAAAAAATTTCATATTGATGATGATGTTAATTGGATTCTACTGGGAGGCTTCAACTATATCAGATACCCACACAACAGGAGCATAGCAAGAGGAAACCTAGATGATATGCTCAGTTTTAATGAAGCAATTAATCAGCAAGCACTGGTTGAAATCCCACTGAAAGGCAGGAAGTACACCTGGAGTAATATGCAAGAAGCACCTCTGCTTGAGAAATTAGATTGGTGTTTCACATCTGATGCTTGGGCCCTCAAATACCCAGCTACTTTCTCCCACCCATTGGCTAAAACTACATCTGATCATGGTCCCATCAACATCAAAATTGGCTCCTCTATTCTAAGATCTAAGATCTTCAGGTTTGAGAATTTCTTGCTGCAACACTCCCAATTCAAGGATGTGGTCAAATCCATCTGGTCACAACCAGTAGATGAAAGAGACAGTGCTAAAATCATAGCTGCCAAATTCAAAAGGCTAAGGAAAGGACTAAAAATTTGGTCCAGACAGTTATCTGATCTAAAGAAAATCATTGCAGATACCAACTTCATGATTCTCTATTATGATTATTTTGAGGACTTCAGATCTTTGTCCATTGAGGAATCAAATGGAAGGGATGTACTCAAGAACCATATAGCAATGCTTTTGGAACACCAAAGGATCTACTGGAAACAAAGAGCAACAATCAGAATGGTGTAGATGGGGGAAGCTAACACCAGATACTTCCAAGCCAAAGCAACAATAAAGTACAAGAATAATTGTATTGTTATGCTCAAAGATGAATCAGGACATGAACACTTTGATCACCAAGCTAAAGTTGCAGTCTTATATGGAGCATTCAAAGAGAGATTGGGCACCAGCTCACCCACAGAAAACCCACTTCAACTGGATAATCTTCTTAGCTCTATAGGAGATCTATCTGATCTGGAAGCCCCTTTTAGTAAGGAAGAAATTGACAAGGTGGTTATGCAAATTCCATATGATAAATCTCCAAGGCCAGATGGTTTTAATGCAGCATTCCTGGGGTATCATTGCTCCTGATTTCTACCAGCTCATTCATGATTTCCACTCTGGCAATGTTAATATCCAAAGCATTAACTACTCGTTCATAACCTTGATCCCCAAAGTTGATGTTGCCTCTTGCCCTGCTGATTTCAGACCTATTTCACTCCTTAATTGCACTCTTAAAATTATCACCAAGCTCCTGGCAAATAGACTTCAACAAGTTATCCTTAGGATGGTCCACACGAATCAATATGGGTTTCTGAACAATAGATGCATCCAAGACTGTCTTGCATGGTCATATGAGTACACCCATCAATGCTTCCAAAGCAAAATTGAATTGGTCTTACCGAAACTGGACTTTGAAAAAGCTTTTGACATGTTGAATCATGAGACCATCATCCAAATTATGCAGGCCAAAGGATTTGGATCTAGATGGATTCAGTGGATTAAAATGATATATGGGACTGGGTTTTCCTCTGTTCTGCTGAATGGTGTACCAGGAAAACAATTTTTGTGCAAGAAGGGTGTCAGACAAGGTGATCCACTTTCACCACTTATATTTGTGATTGTTGCAGATGTATTACAAACAATGATGAATGAGGCTTTGCATAACAACATGATCCAAACACCACTGATACATCAATCATGTACTGATTACCCTATCATTCAGTATGCTGATGACACCATCTTGATAGCTAAGGCTGATAGAAGACAACTTGAGCATATCAAGAACCTGTTGCTTCACTATGCTGCCTACACAGGGCTTAAAGCCAACTACTCCAAATCAACCCTCATTGCCATCAACACTCCTATGGATAAGATGACTGATCCGTCTCAACTTTTGGGCTGCAAAATAGGCACAATTCCTCACAAATATTTGGGTCTACCACTCTGCCACACCAAACCAAGAGTTGAAGATTATATGCCAATGCTGAAGAGAATTGAAAATAGGCTACTTGGATGCTCCACCCTCTTATCCACAGGAGACAAGCTCACCCTCATCAAGTCAGTTTTCTCAAGTATGCCTATTTTCTTCATGTGCACTATGTGGATTCCCATGATAGTAGTCAAGCAAATTAACACTTATCTCATCAATTGTTTCTGGCGAAAGTTTGGCACACAAGAGAGAGGATCAGTTTTGATTTCATGGGACAGAGTGTGTAAACCTAAAGCACAAGGTGGTCTGGGGGTCTTAGATGTTCATTTGCACAATCAAGCCCTACTCATGAAATTCCTCCACAAGTTCTTCAACAAAGAGAACATTCCATGGGTAAAAAAACATTTGGGAAGCATATTACCAAGACTGCCTACCTGGGGACAGGCTGGTAGGCTCCTTTTGGTGGAAAGGTATCATGAAAACTCTGCCCACATTCAAGCAACATGCCATATGCAAACCAGGCAAGGGGGATACTGCTCTTTTTTGGTATGACAAGTGGATGGGTGAACCACTATAGTTTAAACTGCCTGAACTGTTCTCTTTTGTCATCAACAAACAGATCACACTGAAACAAGCCCAAGAGCAACAGGAATTCAATCAGCTTTTCCATAGACCCCTTTCTCTACAAGCCTTCAACCAGTTCAATTCTCTCCATACTCGCATACATAACATCCCGCAATCTGATGAGAAGGATAAATGGAGCTACACATGGACTAGCCCCCAATACTCATCCATGAAAATGTACAAGAACATATGTGGACAGGCTGAAGCACACACCATTTTTAAGCAGCTATGGAAAACTTCCTGCAGACTCAGACACAAGATCTTCTGGTTATTACTGCATGATATAGTTAGCACAAGGAACCTACTACAACGCAGAAATATGTTTCTGCCTAATTATAATTGTGCTCTGTGCGCGGATGCAACAGATGAAACTCTCATTCACCTTTTTTGGAATTGCCCTTTCTCACTTAGCTGCTGGACAAGTCTGATACCCACCAAGCAAAGAGGGATTTCTGCATTTGATGAAATAGTTCTGACCACGATCAAGTTACCCAAAGACATTGCAATGGAGATCATAATTATGGGATGCCGGAGTACTTGGATAGTAAGAAATGATAAAATTATCAGATCTGCTCCACCACATGTTATCTCTTGAAAATACTATCTCAAAGAAGGATTACAGACAGTCAGACTCAGAGCAAAGAATCACAAAGCAACACAGATTGATAGTTGGATAGAACTGAACTTATAAATAGTTTTCATGTTTCCTAGAGCGGGAATTGGTTAAGTCTACTTTCTGTACTTGTATGTAAATATTTTTTTTATTAATATAAATGAAATACCGTAGAACTTTGAAAAAACCACAAAACTTGTAATTTTGATGTCAGGTTACTGCTAAGACTGTTAGTTAGTTCACAGCGCTCTACTTCTCAAGATTTCTTGGATCAATGGTTTGCACCAACACGAAGTTCAGTCAATGTTTGCAACAGCTAATGCGTGCCTGGTTGGATATTGCTCCGTACGTGCTATCACAACGATCTTTGAGTTCATCCAACTTGCCATTGAAATGTGCTCTAAGCTACACATCCATCCTCATGCTCGATGATTTCCAATTTATACGTTTTTGTGATACCACTCTAATTATTAACATCTCTGTTTTCAAGTCTGAATTCTTGGCAGAATACAATCTGCCTATAATAGGTAACTATTGTGGAGTATGACGGCAGATTGCAAACTTCTCGTGTAAACAGATTAACTGTGTATCCAGTATGCACATAACATCCTCGAGTTTCATGTACTTCTATTTTTAGAATTCTAAATTGTTTCACACTGTTCATAGAAACTCGTGATACTGATGCCAAAGCACTTACTGTAAACCGAGCTGGTTTCAGTATCAAAATTTATATATGGATCAGCAAGGACGATAAGTAGTCACAAGCTGAGTGGAAACAACATATTTCAAAATGTACTTCTTTATACTAATTAATTTTGCAAAGTGGTGTATACTAGTTAAAGAAATTACTCATAGCTTGATACAGCTTCACATAAATGTTTTGAAGTGGTTTTATTCCTGTGAATTTTGTTGGTATGAATTAATGAAATGTGGCATGTCTTCCCAGTTTATTTTTGAAGTATTTGTCGTGTGAGAAACGGAGAACTACTACGGGTCTGGAGGAGAGATGTGGAGACCTGTTGTGATTTTGCAAAGACACGCCACTTTCAGGGGGCAAAACACAAACGTTATAAGGGGGCATATGTAAATAGACTAGTGAAATGATCCTGTCCATTCCATGCAGATCTGACGCACCACATGGTCTTGGAGCATGGTATCATCACATGGACCGTAGCACTGGATATTTCCCCTTCTTAACTTATCTGACAACAAACATACAGCTTCTTAATGTGTGCCATGAGCACCCATCGTCGGAGATACACCCCTGCGTAAGATACAACTGAAACCACAAGCTGATCAAGATCGACCCCAAACACCACCACTACAAGAATACAGAGTCGGCATGATCAAGCAATGAAATTGCTATAACCACTGTGCATGGCTGGAGTTGCCATTGCCACTTCAAATTTGGGCACCATAACGCATGTCCAGTTTACCAGAAAATTGACAAAAGAACTAAAATGTTGTGCGACATATATTCACTTGACAGAAATCTTTATGTAGTGGAGTGAGCAAAATAAGAGAACTCGTCCAGAAATGCTCTCACAAGAGTTTACCAGAAAACAACAAACAGAAACACATGAGTACCAAAACCACAGTCATGGAAGTTCACTCTCAATTGCTCATGACGTAGCTGGAGCACCACTGCCAGCACCACCAGGACCACCACCTAAACCACCAGGAGGAAGAGGAGCTTGGGCCTCAGGACTTGGCCCTGCAAAATGAAACTAGAGTATAAGCCACATGGCACAACAGCATTACATCAGATGGTAGAAATCACACAAATAAGATGTCAAGCAAAAAGCTTGGCCATGCAAAATGAAACTAGAGTATAAGCCACATGGCACAACAGCATTACGGCAGATGGTAGAAATCATACAAATAAGATGTCAAGCAAAAAGCTAGTGTGTGGCATTAATAGGGTGATAAAGATTGCATGTACTCGTAGTATAATATCTAACGGGTCATCGAATACAAGGAATAGTTAACAGTCCTAGCTTTGGCAGAAAACAATCTGTACCGCAGCCCTCAAATACAGCACTGATAAACTAAACTTTAAAGACTAGGAATATACTAGTATCTCACAACGATGGTGTGTTTTTGTTGTAACCTATGCTTAGCACCGCAATAACTAAACCCTGTGAACCCCTGTTAGGAACACCACTAAGATGAATAGTTTGACCTCTCTTCACTGCATAAAACTACAGAAATAGTGAAGGTATAAATTTACCAAAAAGAATACATTAACAAAAATTGGTACAGCAGAATTATTGAGAATAACCGAAGGTTTTTCCTTAAAAACATCCCAACATAATCTCAAGTTATGCTTGATGGTATTGACTGTGCGGATGGTGCTTTTGAATGGAAGTTTATCTCTGTAATCAGAATCCTGAAGGAACGCATCTTCATCTCCCAAAATTGCTCGAATCGTGTGCGAAACACATATAGGAAGATGAACTAGATTACACCCTCCTTCAAGAGCTAATACCATTTTTCCTCCTGAGAGAGGCAATAACTGGACAAAAACAAAATTAGTTACAGAAAATTATAAAGGAAGATCTAAAACTCCAGAGCAGCATTTACAATAGAGGATTAAACCTATTAGCACCTTACGGACAATCGTGCCAAAACCCTTTGCAGAAACGTTGCAACCTCCTATTGTTTCACCTTCCCCTACAAAAAGTAATACCTTACCGAATAAACATGTAGATAGCAAACACAAAACCACGAACTAGAATTAGATTTCTTACCAGCATCATAACCAGCAGAAACGAACACTACTTCTGGCTTAAACGCAGTGGCCACAGGGCCGAGAAGTTGATCGCATACGTAAAGCATGTCGACATCATTAAAACCTTTCTTGAGAGGAACATTTATATTATAACCCAAGCCCACCCCGTCACCAATATCGTTTACGCTACTTTTTGATGCAGGATAGGAGAGATCTCTCCTGCACACAATAATTAACGGTTACTCCCTCTGTAAAACAACACAAACAGCTACAATATGCAAAACAGAAGAATAACACTAGAAAACACTAATAGCATACCTATGTGTGGAAAAGAAAAGAACTTGTTTGCTTCCATAAAAGAGTTCCTGCGTGCCATTGCCATGATGCACGTCGAAATCAACCACCAAAGCTCTTTCGATGTGCTGCAAATAATGTGCGGTGATAAATTAGAGAAACTATAGAAATCTACATAAGATATGTTAAGCTTAGTAGATAACTTGTTGAGTACTGTTCCTGAACTAGAACAGGACATTTCTATATAAACTGATGGTGATTTTTGTAGTTTACTTGCCGGATTCCAGGGTATGTGCCATTGTAGATGCAGTAGAGGTAGGTACAGATAAAAAATAGTAGCATGTATCTTGAGCTTACGTTTAAAAAAAAGGCAGTGATATGAAAATGCAATAATAATTCTGAAAAATAAAGAGCACAATGTAATATCTCACATGGTGGTCAACAACATGTTGAGTAGCTATAGCAACATTGTTCAAAAAGCAGAAACCTTCAGAAATCTTATGAGCATGATGCCCTGGAGGTCTGATTATTGCAAAAGCAGTCTCATAATACTCTTCAACCACAAGGTCGGAACCCTAAACAATAAAATCAATGTAAGTTGACAAGTAAATTTGACAAGATTGATGAAGGTGTAGTTTTATCATTACCCTTATCACGGCCCCAGCTGCACTGTAAATAGCTTCGGTAGTTCCTTCAGAAGAGAATACACTAACTCCGGCAACTTGAGAAAATTTTGCGTCCTGCTCCTCATCTGTCATTGGCAGAGCATCAACATAATCCAACTGCTCGGGATCATTGACAGCCAAAATTATCTCACGATCAGCACTATCAAACGGTTCCCTCTCAGTTCTGCAAAAAGTCAGATTATGGTTACAGTAATTGTTATTAGTACTTGAACAATTGTACTAGCATTAGACATATTCCTTACTAGGCACAACTCACCTGTCAAGAACACCATCTTGATTCAATGTATTCATTATTTAAGAAATCCTAGATGCCTTTTCATATTTATGATCAGTGTCCTTATCCTGATGGGACTTCATCCTATCATAATCATGTAAGATGCAGACTTTTGATTTTTGCGACTGCTGTGAAAAAAGGAAAAATGTGTCAAAGTTCACAAAGAGGAGGATGGTGTATAATTGCTAAGAGATTTGTGAATGGGCACAATCAGCACTATATTTTCTCAAATCAAGTAACTATACGACATGAATGTACACAATCAGCACTATATTTTCTCAAATCAAGTGACTATACGACATGTGTGTAGGGGGGTGTGGTAAGAAACAATGATTCTTGAAAAAAAAACTTGTTTTCCAATATTTCATAAGGTCAGCAGTACATTTTATCAAAATCATGTGAATATACACAAACCTAAATTGTCCGGATTTGCTGATCCACAACTACAAGGACTTCCATACACTAGTAGAAAAAGAGGCTTCCATACGCCCCCATTAGTCCCCAAAATAATCGAACCGCGACAAAAGAGGTCTTTAGTCGCGGTTCGGGAGGAGACCCGCGACCAACTATCTGGGCCCAGCGCGCTCGGTCGACAGCTGGCGGACGGGAGGGGCTTTAGTCCCGGTTGGCCTGGCCAACCGGGACTAAAGGTCCCCGAAGGCCTTTAGTCGCGGTTGGCAAGGCCAACCGGGACTAAAGGCCCATCTAGCTGGCGGACGGGAGGGGCTTTAGTCCCGGTTGGCCTGGCCAACCGGGACTAAAGGCCCATCCCTATATATAGGACTCAGCTCACTTCACTTCACTCAGCTCACTTCACAATATTCAGAAGGGGGTGGTGGGTTTGCTTTTGGTTCCTCCTATGCACACAAGGTGTTCGATGAAATGCCCGAGAGCCTGAAACAAACATGATATGAAGTGTCCGAGCCACACTTGAGCTTTCTCATTTATTTTTCCTCCGCGATCGCGGTTAGCAACTTGAACCTTTCATGTGTCATTGATAAAATATGCATGTGTGTAGTTCATTGTTTAATTTGTATTATTTCTAGCTAGTTAGTTTAACAAATGCATGATGGTTAATTATATACTTTATATAATAATAATGCAGATGAATCGGCAATGGATGTACGGTCCCCGACTCTCCGGCGAGTTCACTACGGGTTTGAAAGATTTCCTCGTAGTGGCAAATGCGAACAAGCAGCAAGGTTTTATTATCTGTCCATGTGCTGTCTGTAAGAATCAGAAGGGTTACTCCTCCTCAAGAGACGTTCACATGCACCTGCTTCGGCACGGTTTCATGCGAAGCTATAATTGTTGGACCAAGCATGGAGAAAGAGGGGTTAGAATGGAAGAAGATGAAGAAGGGGATGATATCGATGACAACTATCATGATCATTTCGGTGATACTTTCATGGAGGATGATGCTGAAGGTGGGGAAGGGTTAGGTGAAGGTGAAGAAGAGGCACATGATGAGCCCGCTGATGATCTTGGTCGGACCATTGCTGATGCACGGAGACGCTGCGAAACTGACAAGGATAGGGAGAATTTGGATCGCATGTTAGAGGATCACAAAAATTCGTTGTATCCAGGATGCGATAATAGTCTGAAAAAGCTGGGCTGCACACTGGATTTGCTAAAATGGAAGGCACAGGAAGGTGTAGGTGACTCATCATTTGAAAATTTGCTGAAAATGTTGAAGAATATGTTTCCGAAGAATAACGAGTTGCCCGCCAGTACGTACGAAGCAAAGAAGGTTGTCTGCCCTCTAGGTTTAGAGGTTCTGAAGATACATGCATGCATTAACGACTGCATCCTCTACCGTGGTGAATACGAGAATTTGAATGAATGCCCTGTATGCACTGCATTGCGTTATAAGATCAGAGGCGATGACCCTGGTGACGATGTTGAGGGCGAGAAACCCAGGAAGAGGGTTCCCGCCAAGGTGATGTGGTATGCTCCTATAATACCATGGTTGAAACGTCTGTTCAGGAACAAAAAGCATGCCAAGTCGTTGCGATGGCACAAAGAGGACCGTAAGTCCGACGGGGAGTTGAGACACACCGCTGATGGAACGCAATGGAGAAAGATCGACAGAGTGTTCAAAGATTTTGCAGCTGACGCAAGGAACATAAGATTTGGTCTAAGTACTGATGGCATGAATCCTTTTGGCGAGCAGAGCTCCAACCATAGCACCTGGCCCGTGACTCTATGCATCTACAACCTTCCTCCTTGGTTGTGCATGAAGCGGAAGTTCATTATGATGCCAGTGCTCATCCAAGGTCCAAAGCAACCCGGGAACGACATCGATGTGTACCTAAGGCCATTAGTTGATGAACTTTTACAGTTGTGGGCCAGACCTGGTGTACGTGTCTGGGATGAGCACAAAGGAGAGGAATTTGACCTACGAGCGTTGCTTTTTGTAACCATCAACGATTGGCCTGCTCTCAGTAACCTTTTGGGACAGACAAATAAGGGATACAATGCATGCACGCACTGCTTACATGAGACTGAAAGTGTACGTTTGGTTAATTGTAAGAAGAACGTGTACCTGGGTCATCGTCGATTTCTTCCCCGAAATCATAACGTAAGAAAGAAAGGCAAGCATTTCAACGGCAAGGCAGATCACCGGCCGAAGCCTGCGGAACGTACTGGTGCTGAGATATTTGATATCGTCAAGGATTTGAAAGTCATCTTTGGAAAGGGTCCTGGCGGACAATCAGTTCCGCGGGGAGTTGACGGGCACGCACCCATGTGGAAGAAGAAATCTATATTTTGGGAGCTAGAATATTGGAAAGTCCTAGATGTCCGCTCTGCAATCGACGTGATGCATGTTACGAAGAATATTTGCGTGAACCTGCTAAGCTTCTTGGGCGTGTATGGGAAGACAAATGATACAAAGGAAGCACGGCAGGACCAGCAACTTTTGAAAGACCCAGATGACCGGCATCCGGAATGGTTTCAAGGTCGTGCCAGCTACGCTCTTACCAAAGAAGAGAAGGTCGTTTTTTTTTGAATGCCTGAGCAGTATGAAGGTCCCGTCTGGCTTCTCATCGAATATAAAGGGAATAATAAACATGGCGGAGAAAAAGTTCCAAAACCTGAAGTCTCACGACTGCCACGTGATTATGACGCAATTGCTTCCGATTGCTTTGAGGGGGCTCCTACCAGAAAATGTTCGAGTAGCCATTGTGAAGCTATGTGCATTCCTCAATGCAATCTCTCAGAAGGTAATCAATCCAGAAGATCTACCACGGTTACAGAACGATGTGGTCCAATGCCTTGTCAGTTTCGAGTTGGTGTTCCCACCATCCTTCTTCGATATTATGACGCACCTCCTGCTCCACCTAGTCGAAGAGATTTCCATTCTCGGTCCTGTATTTCTACACAATATGTTCCCCTTTGAGAGGTTCATGGGAGTATTAAAGAAATATGTTCGTAACCGTGCTAGGCCAGAAGGAAGCATCGTCAAGGGCTATGGAAATGAGGAGGTAATTGAGTTCTGTATTGACTATGTTCCTGACCTTAAGCCGATTGGTATTCCTCAATCGCGGCACGAGGGGAGACTAAGTGGAAAAGGCAAGATCGGAAGGAAATCCACGATATGTATGGACGGTCATTCTATGACTGAAGCACACCACACAGTTCTGCAAAATTCCAGCTTGGTGGCTCCGTACTTCGAGCAACACAAGAATATTTTACGCTCGGACAACCCGGGGAAGCCTGAATCCTGGATTAGAAAGGCCCACATGGAGACTTTCGGCAGTTGGTTGCGAAAACATTTAATAAATGACAATGATGTTGGAGATCAGCTGTACATGTTGGCCAAGAAACCATCTTCGACTATAACGATTTTCCAAGGGTACGAGATAAATGGGAATACATTTTACACCATCGCCCAAGATAAAAAGAGCACCAACCAAAACAGTGGTGTCCGCTTTGATGCAGCAACCGAGAATGGGCGAAAGGTCACATATTATGGTTACATAGAGGAGATATGGGAACTTGACTATGGACCCTCCTTTAAGGTCCCTTTGTTCCGGTGCAAATGGTTCAAGCTAACAGGAGGTGGGGTAAAGGTGGACGAGCAATACGGAATGACAATGGTGGATTTCAACAATCTTGGTTACCTTGACGAACCATTCGTCCTTGCCAAAGATGTCGCTCAGGTTTTTTATTTGAAGGACATGAGTAGCAAACCGAGGAAACGGAAAGATAAGAAAACGATCAGTACATCATGCGATGATCCAAAGCGCCACATTGTTCTTTCAGGGAAAAGAAACATCGTGGGAGTGGAGGACAAGACAGACATGTCAGAAGATTATAATATGTTTGGTGAAATTCCGCCCTTCAAAGTGAACACTGACCCAAGCATTAAGTTAAATGATGAGGATGCTCCATGGATACGGCACAATCGTAAGCAAGCAGGGACACAAGGGAAGAATTGATGTGTAATAATTTATTGTACCAAACTTTGTTGAATGGATCATGTGAATTAAAACGTACGATGGCGAATCCGGATGATTTGTATTTGATATATTATTTGTATTTTTAAGATTATAAAATGAATTAGTTTTATTTTATTGAATTTTTTGATATATTATTTCTATTTTTAAGATTTTAAAATGAATTAGTTTTATTTTATTGAATTTTTTGATATATTATTTCTATTTTTAAGATTTTAAAATGAATTAGTTTTATTTTTCTGGATTTTTTGATATATTATTTCTATTTTTAAGATTTTAAAATGAATTAGTTTTATTTTCTGGATTTTTGATATATTATTTCTATTTTTAAGATTTTAAAATGAATTAGTTTTATTTTACTGGATTTTTTGATATATTATTTCTATTTTTAAGATTTTAAAATGAATTAGTTTTATTTTTCTGGATTTTTTGATATATTATTTCTATTTTTAAGATTTTAAAATGAATTACTTTTATTTTTCTGGATTTTTTGATATATTATTTCTATTTTTAAGATTTTAAAATGAATTAGTTTTATTTTTCTGGATTTTTTGATATATTATTTCTATTTTTAAGATTTTAAAATGAATTAGTTTTATTTTTCTGGATTTTTTGATATATTATTTGTATTTTATGAAAAG
Source organism: Aegilops tauschii subsp. strangulata (assembly GCF_002575655.3). Taxonomy (NCBI): domain Eukaryota; kingdom Viridiplantae; phylum Streptophyta; class Magnoliopsida; order Poales; family Poaceae; genus Aegilops; species Aegilops tauschii. The sequence goes on along the minus strand of NC_053037.3, from coordinate 543,760,830 downwards.
TATATGAAAAAGGACCTTTAGTCGCGGTTCGTGACACGAACCGCGACTAAAGGCTCTTTCCGCGCGGGAACGAAAGTGGCGCGGAAGAACCTTTAGTCTCGGTTGGGGAGACCAACCGCGACTAAAGGTACCCTTTAGTCGCGATTGGTGTCCCATACCGGGACTAAAGGTACCTTTAGTCGCGGTTGGCGTCCCCAACCGGGACTAATGCTCTGTCTATATATACAGCACTTAGCATTTTCCGCCACCTCCCATTCTAATCTCGACGCCGAAGCCCTGCCCCGACGCCGATCGACGCCGACGCCCTGCCCCAGTGAGCTCCGCCGCCCCCCACTTCCCCTGCCCTGCGCGCCGCTGCCCCCGCCCCCAGTGAGCTCCGCCGCCGCCCCTGCCCTGCCCCTGCGCGCCGCCGCCGCCCCCGCCCTGCCCTGCCCCTGCCCGCCGCCCCTAGCCCTGCCCCTGCCCGCCGCCCGCTGCCCCTGCCCTGCCCGCCGCCCGCCGCCGCCTGCCGTCCTCCGCCTCCCGCCGCCGACTGCCGTCCTCCGCCTGCCGTCCTCCGCCTCCCGCCGCCGTACAGTGTGTATGAAAAAACCCATACATCCAAAAAAATAAGTTTTCAAAAAAACTTAATCATGTGTTTAAAAAATGTTAAATGTATATATATAAAAATGTTAAATGTTAAATGTTTTTTCAAAAAAAGGAATAACAAAGAAACCAAATGAAAACCAAAAAGAAAAACAAAGAAAACAAAACAAAAGAAACCAATGCAAAGGAATGAAATCAAGAAAATCGAGAAAGAAACATAGAAAAGCAATGAAAACCAAGAAAAACAAAATAAGAAAAGGAAAAATAAAAGGAAGAAGAAAAGGAAGAAGAAAAGGAAAAAGAAAAGGAAGAAGAAAAGGAAAAACAAAATAAGAAAAGGAAAAAGAAAAGAAAAAAGAAAAGGAAAAACAAAATACTTGGCAGTGCTAAACAAAAACTTCTATGCAAATTAGTGCTCAATAATCTTATTTTTTAATTCCTCCTCCTCTATGTCCCCTTAATCTTATTTTTTAATTCCTTTATACTTAAAGAATTTTTACTACATGCAGGAGTGACATATGGCGGACGATAGAGCCGAGCCGCTTAGGGATCCGGAGGCTGAACGTTATTTAATGGGCATCATCAACAACGAGATTCCTTATGTGCCGGGCTCGGAATATGAGCAAGAAGAGGATGTAGTCTCTTCTTTTCTGAACCTTGACGGTGGAACAGACATTGTCGATGATCAAGAAGGTGAAGGAACGGACATTGTCGACGGAGGTCAACCGTCAACAAACGACGATCTCGAATTGCAAGTAGCAACCACCTCCGGCGAGGTATATATATACATTGAGCCTCTCGTGATACAAACTTACTGAAATGTGAATACATATGTATTAACGCGCGCGACTCTCTTTCTTTTTTTAGCCCTCGGCCGGATCGAGTACGACAAAGCGTGGCAAATCCAAGGCGATGAAAACAGGAGAAACATATGCCATTGAGTTTGTCAGTGAAACCGGCAAGCCCCTACAGCACACCTCAAAGTTTACCAACCAATGCGGAGTCGTTGTTAGAGACAACGTCCCGATCACCGTCCAGGAATGGAAGGAGCCAAAGAAGGCACGTCTCGGTTTCAGTTTTGTCGACAAGAGAACGAAAAAGGATTGCTGGAGAAAGCTTATGGAACATTTCATTCTACCTCCGGAATACAACAAAGTCGATGAATTCGGTAACGAGGTTCCGGGTGGACGTGAGAGGAGGAGGCTAGTTAAAGAGTTCGCTCTTCAGAAGATGGGCGAAGCATTCCGGAACTTCAAGAAAAATTTAACCCGTGACTATGTCAACAAGGGCAAGACTCCGGATTTCAATGGACAACATGAGAAACTGAAAGATGATTGGCCAGAATTTGTGAGGCAAAAGCAATCGGAGCATTTCAAGGAAATATCGAAAAAAAATAAGGATAATGCGAGTAAGAAAAAGTTCCACCATATTATGGGGCCAGGAGGATACCGCCTTTCGGAGCCTAAGTGGCAGAAGATGGAGGAGGACCTGAGGGTGCGAGGAATCCCTCTAGGTACAGAGGGATGGGACCCAAGGGCCAAAAGCTGGTGGTACGGGCATGGGGGATCGCTAGACCCGGAGACAGGGGTGTGTGTTCACCGGAAGAAAAAGTTTGCTCCCACCCAAGCCCTTATTGACGCAATGACCCAAGCTCAAGAGGGCTTGATAAAGTTCAACAGAGAGAAAGACGCACTGACAACAGCCCTCGGGAATGATGAACACGGAGGACGTGTACGAGGCAAAGGCAAAGTTCCGTGGAAAGTAGGGTTTTCCCAGGACAATGACCCGTACTGTTACAGAAGCCGTAAGAGAAAGACGGACCGGGATGCAGATCTTATGGCGAAGTTTGCATCGAAACTCCATGCGTTGAAGCAGACCGTGCATGAACTAGTAAAAGAAAAATCGGCTGCAGGGCCGCATGAAGATCATGAAGCGGATCGCGGAAGCCAACAGCGGAGAAGTAGCGTGGCTTCCACGGATGCCCCGCCTGGTGCTAGTGCATCGATGATCGAGATTCGTGCACCGGAGCCTCACTACCCCGTGGATGATGTAAAGGAGATGAAAGAATGTGATCTGCATTATCCCGTGGGGAACGTTTCCACGAAGATAGCTAGCGGCAGTGCTTTACCTTGTGCACCTGGAGCACTCCACCACAACAACCCCATTGCATATGGCTATGCTCGTGTCACGGTGGAAGACATAGTCCAAGGGTTTGAGGACCTGGAGATTGACAAAGCTACACCCGAAGGGGAGAGAAGACTTGGAGATGTCAAGCGCCAGATCATTCTATGGAAAAAGAAGTACATAGTGTTTCCAGGCGAGGCGCCAAGGCTAACAAGTCCACCCCCCCTCCGATGGTGGTGGTGGTGGTGGTGGTGGCGGTGGTGGTGGTCGTGGTGGTTCACCTACACCTCCTTCACGCCATTCGACGCCGTCCCCCGATCCACAACCTCCGGCGGGTACGACGCCCCCCAATCCTCCTCCGGCGGGTACGACGCCCCCCAATCCACCTCCGGCGAAGAAGCAGAAGCAGGCGGACAGCAAGGAAACCCGCTCCTGGACTATTAACCCGGACCCTTATCTACCTAAGACCACAAGGGTACCGGAGCCATCACTGAAGCCTCTCCTCCCAAGGCCTTGGGAACTTAGTGAAGCTGAAACCAAATTGGCCGCGTCTGCTCATTATGAGAAATGGAAGGCGGATATGAAGGCGATAAAAGAGCCTGAGCCCAAGCAAGTATTCACTGAGAAGCAAAAGAAGTGGGCTAAGGATTTTTTGACGACACCATCTCAAGCCGAGCTGAATATGCCTGACGACTATGGACATGAACTTCATAGGCAAGCAAAAATATTGAAGGAGGAGAAAGAAAAAAGTAAAAAAAGCGGGAAACAAGTTGACCAGCTCGGGATGCAGAATAAACAATCGATCCCCCCGCTCATAGTGAAAGCCGGTCCGGAAGAGGACCCCGAGATCATAGCAGTTGCGGCAGCACTTGGATTGACTGTAGCGAGTGCCATGAAACAAGCGTCCGAGATGGGTTTGACTCTTCGTGCCTTCTTAGGCCTTGAGGATGCGCCAGTATGTGAGATAGCATTACAATATGTGCGGAATGGGCCTCTCGTCGAGTCTGCGCGGGAAAAGAGTCTACCACCACAAATGCGAAATCTGCTACGTTGGTACAAGCAATTCATAACATGGGCCGACAAAGAATATGTTTATGCGGATGTTACAGAGGAGCATCACACCAAACAGTACTCTGTACAAGTTCATATGAGTGAATTATTCCAGCTGTTCAATCTGCGCGACCTCGACAAATCTATGCTGAGTTGCTACGTTCTGTAAGTGATTTATTTCTACCTCATCTCGTTCTTCATTGCCTGCACTATATATATATATATATATATATATATATATATATATATATATATATATATATATATATATTGTCCTAACTATATTGTTGCGTACGCTATTATACAGATTGAAGATTTGGGAATGCAAAATAAGAAACATCCATGATGTTGGGTTCATTGACCCACATATCGTTAATGGACATGTGTTACAAAATCACCCCGAAGACGTGGAGAAAGACTTGTACAAGTTTCTTAGAAAGCATCAACTCAAAAGTCATATTCTATTTCCTTACCATTTTGGGTGAGTGTTTCTCTCTTGTGCCCATTCTCTTTTGTTTACTCCATGCATGGTATGTCTAATCGATGAGTTATGCATGACTGTGCATGTAACATGTCCGCAGGTTCCACTGGATTCTGCTAAATATTAAACTTCACACCTCCAGAGTTCTAATCATGGACTCTATGGATTCGGATCCAAAGCGTTGGGCCGACATGAGAAAAATGCTGCAAAAGTAATTATTTTCAATCATTTGAGCTCTATATCGATCGGTCTCTTTCGTTCATTTCCTAATATCAAGTAACTAATAACTCCCTTGTTCATTTAATTTTCTTTGCCCTGTAGGGTTTGGAGACGGTTCTCAGAAGAAATTGTCGGTGAATTCAAACATGAGCTAGATTTTAGAAGGTTAGTTAATGTGGATAAGCAGCCACCGGGGACCAATCTATGTGGATACTATGTTTGTGAGAACATCCGGAGACACACCTCTGAGCGGAAGGCATCGGATAGCGTGCGGAAGGCGACGGATAACTTGCGGAGGAGGCTTAGTCCAGAAGCTCGCTTCCGACCAATTCAAGATGAATTAGCAGGATTTTTCATGAGGGAAGTCATCAATCCTAAAGGAGAACACTATACCGAGGACGAAGAAATTTATATGCATACCCGAGATTGAAACTTGTTCGAAGTTGTATATGGTCATCCATCCTAATTGTGTATGGAAACTTGTTCGAAGTTGTATATGGTCACCCGAGATTGAATATATATTATATATTCCTCTTGAATTCTTCTTGTTTGAAATTTCATATGCATGTATATAGTAGCGTAGAATATGTGTACTGAAACTTCATCAAAATTAAAATAAAACACAAAATAAAATATAAAAGAAATAAAACACTACAAATTAAAAAGAAACCAGGTTTAGGGGGGCTAAAACCCTAAACCTGCGGAGGAGGCCTTTAGTCCCGGTTAGCCATGAGAACCGGGACTAAAGGTCCTCTGCCCCGACGGACCCCTGGCGCCCCCGTGGACGGGCCTTTAGTCCCGGTTAGCCACGAGAACCGGGACTAAAGGTCCTCCGCCCCGATGGACCCCTGGCGCCCACGTGGACGGACCTTTAGTCGCGGTTCGTAAGAGGCGCGACTAAAGGGGGGGGTCTTTAGTCGCGCATATTTAGTCCCGGTTGCACAGCCGGGACTAAAGGCCTTTGCAAACCGGGACTAAAGGCCCATTTTCTACCAGTGATACTTGCAATATGAGTGGTAGATCTACATATACCATATAGTGAGGAAGCTCTGGGTTGCGGACCAAGAAATTATTATAGACAATCTGAATGATGCCTGTTTATACTTAACAATAACATCTGATATTTGTTGCCTTCTACTTGACATACAGAACATTTTATTCGATAACTTCATTGTTATGGTGAAAGCTAAACAGTGACTGTGTCACCTGCTATCAATGTCTCACTAGTTTTGTCCTTTACAACCTGTTTACACAGGGATGGCTCTGGATATATGTGTGTAAGGGGGTGTGATGCAGTAAACGATGATGCTTGATAATACCTTGTTTCCCGACATCGCATAAGAGAGGCTTGCAGACGGCTGATCAGATGTAACAGCAGCTAGCTCAGATGTTTCAGCAGCTTGCTGGTAGGATGTTTCAGCAGCTGGCTGGTCAGATGTATCAACAGAAGAAACCTGCTGAATTTCACTTGCAATAGAAGATATGCCAGTTCCTTCAGGAATCTCTTCAAGCTACAGAAACGACAAAAAAAGATGTAGTCAGTTTTGCATGTCTGCACATTAGTGCACACAAACATCCAAGATGATAAAGATGCTGATGGCTTACGAATTTAAAGAGAGGCTTCTCAGTGCCCTTGAGCTTAATACTCTTCTTCCAATTCTTTTGGCGGCAACCAGTATGTTTCTCCCATACATTCGTAGACATCACGATTGGAGTTAGATTTTTCAAGCAAATTTTGCATCGACATTCGATCCTGCCAGCAAAAATGGTGCATTGGTCCTTATTGCTTCTGGTGTGTGGTTTGTAAGCATCGTAAGAATATCCGATCACAAAAGGTAACTGATCCTTAATGGGTGGTTGCTACAGTACCAACTAAGAACCGACCTAAAAGTAACTTGCTTATGAACCAAGTGAAGATTAAAGAACAAATTGCACATACAATTTTTTGGTTAATCAAAATAAAAATTATTAAATTCAGATAGAGTATTCATAATTGAGCAAATATAAAGAAACATGTAATCTGAAGATTCGGTACACAATAAGCCAAATACTTACATTTTTTCTTCTGGTTTATAGACTCCTTCCTTTCCAGCACACGACACAATTATGGGTTCAGATGATTTTTGCTTCAAAGTGCTGGCAAATATATTATTAGGAATGTTAGAAGCTGGCATTTAGAAACAATGAACATTCAGATGGGAAGAAATCAGTAACTCACCTAAGTGTCAATACATCTTTGCATTCAGACGTACAGCCAGGGCAGAAATACTCTGACTTTTCTACCTTCTACAAAACAATCTACAGTTAGCGAACATTTCCAATTAGGAGCACTGCACACATATATATTATGATATTAAGAAGAGCAAAAGAACCTCCATGTCACGACTGCAATTGGGGTCACACTCAACATGGAGCCACATTTGACAACGGTCACAACAGACCTAACAAGAAAAGCATTATGGCAATGCCAACAATAAGCAACAGCATAATAAATCTATAACATCACTATAGCAGCTTCTAGGCTTACCCAGTCTTTCTCTAGGGGATACCATTTCTTATTGCAAATTCCACAGTGATTCTGTGACTGCAATAGCAGCAGACACAATATACAATTTACCAATGTAAGGGACTATATTGAAACAAACAACTTAATAGAACATACAGAACAATTTATTAAGATAAACGTGCAATTACATAACCACTTACATCATTAGTAGACATGATACTTGCAGTATGGTCTTGGAGCTTCTTGGGACTACTCACTTCTGGTACTTCTAGAGCTGTTGAACAAAAGCATCACGGATCAAACCATGAGAAGGAGTGGGGTTTTATATTAAACAGAAAAAGAATGTTACCATTTTCTTGCACAACCAAGGAATCCCTCAATATAAGACGTCCAGGAATATCAAGCACAAAAGTTTCCACAAAGCTCCTAGGCTTGTTATCAGCCGATTTGATTGTTCCATCAACGGTCAGCATTACAGAACTTTGCCCAGGAACCGATAATACATCAAAATGCGATGCATGGAATTTCATTTTGGTTGATGCCCTATACAGATAACTCTTAATTTCCTGTTCAAAAATAATAACGATGTTACCACACAAAAAATTACCAGTCAGGATATTATACTACATTTTGTTAAGGCAGTAACCTTTGCCGTTTTCAGATTAAGTCGACGGCCATTGAAATTCCAGACAAACTCAGCATCATCGGCATAGAAACGATACAATCCTAACAGATTAAAGTTTAGGGCGCAGTAGAAGTTGTGCACAAACTTGGCCTGAAAGAGAAACTTAAAAGTATCAGGAAAGAGGACACGAATTGCATAACCCTAATGAAAACTGTAACGAATCCAACATGTGACCATGGCGTTAAACCCTAATCCCTAATGTATTTGACGTTCAAGGGAGAGTACCACTTCAGTACGCCCCTCAGCAGGGGCGACGTCGGATCGTAGATCAATAGGGTGCAAAGTGGTGGAAGCGGCGTCGACAGAGACTCCCATAACCATCTGCTTCCCGTCGGAGGCGGCGGCGACTCGGAGAGGACTCTGCTTCCCGTCGGCGGCGACTCGGAGAGCAGTCTTCTTCACGTCGGCGGCGACTCGGGGAGCAATCTGCTTCCCGTCGGTGGCGTTTCTATGAAACGTGCACAAATGATGAGATCACGCCTCTGCGTCTGCATACAACAAACGATAGGACGCGAAGGTCTGCAGATCAGCGACGAGAGATGCTTACCGAACTCCTCCGAGGATGAGAGGCGGAGGAGGCGCCGGTACCAGCTTTCTCCCCAGCCATTAGGACGGGAGGCGGTGGCAGATCGCGATTACCACGGGGGGCGGGGAGGCGGTGGCAGATCGCGATTACCACGGGGGGCGGGGAGGCGGTGGCAGATCGCGATTACCACGGGCGGGGGGCGGGGAGGCGGTGGCAGATCGCGATTACCACGGGCGGGGGGCGGGGAGGCGGTGGCAGATCGCGATTACCACATGGGGCGGAGAGGCGGTGGCAGATAGCGATTAGGACGGGGGCTCGCGCAGCTCCAGCGATTGTTTCGCCAGGAGGAAAGCCAGAGCGACGCCAGTACGACCCAGCCCAGCTTTACCAGGCCTTGCAGCCCACTACATAGAAAATGAAAAAATGACAGAAAAATTAATATAAACTACCACATCTCAAAAAGATTTTCATGTATAACAGCTAGTAAACAAATAAGGAAAATGGCATCATATATATAAATCATGCATGACAGGGGCGTGGCTAACGGAGCGCCAAGGAAGCACGCTCGATTTTGGATCAGATCGATCCACTGATAGAAAATACCTTATAGGTAGATGCTTAACACTAGTGATGGGTAAGAGCCCCTTTCGCGATGGATCCAGGCCTTGAGTGCATGTCCTATTCCCTTTCGCGGTAGGCAATAATACTACACGTACAAGATATTCATACAAAGTTTTACAGGATGACAACGTGGCCTAATCTAATTGCTCCCCCCCCCCCCCCTGATTTTCAGGGTGGGGCCGTCCCCCTTAATCAAATTCCAACCAATCACAGCCAAGGAGCCTGTAAATCCTCCGTACAACGCCTGTACGTCTAGCATTGCTCCGCGGTAGGTCGCACATGTCCTGCAATGTTGCAGAAGCCGAGGCACCCGCGAGGTGGCCGGCACAGCCGTGGCGGCAGCGGAGGAGGTGGGCCGTGCCCAGGCGGCTCCAGAATAGGTGGGTGCTTGGTGGGCAAGGCCCCCTAGGTTTGGCACATCCATGAAGATTTTTTCTGAGAGAGATTAGATTAGGAAAAAATGATGTGTTTTGTTGCCCCGCAAAAAAGTTAATAATTATATTTTAGCCCCCCAAGCCAGCCATGTCAAGCTCTACCAGTAATGACGAGGTGTTGTTCTTTCCCTTACAGACGTATGGCCTATGACCTCACTATTCTTACCTCAAGCACATCACTCGGTGGATATAGATAGTCAACATTCAGGTTACAAAAGAGCACAATCTTGCCTGCTATTGTTGCTTCCCACCAATAATACCCAAGCCTCTATATCCGGCAAGGTTTACGCTCTAATATTAATACACTTGGATGAAAATGAACCATGATGAATTTTGGATGTGGCACGTGCTATTTTTTTTGGTACACGGCGGTGTACAAACGCCTTGTGTATTCAGTTATTTGATTCAAATTCTTTGAACGGGTGTGGCGATCGCCTTGGTTGGCTTAGCGTTTTTTGATTGCATGTGGGGCAGGCTGATGTGGTCGTTCTCCGTATTATTTCCTTTAATCGGTGCCGCTTTGCATGCATTTTCTTCAGTTTTCTCGATCTGCATGGTCTTCTCGGTGCCGCTTTGTTCGCTGTTTCCAGAGGCTGCTCATCTTTTTCCGTCGGTGCCGATTTTCTTGTGTTTTCTAGAGTATTTGACAAAAAACTACCACATTAGGGGTATCCGTCCCACAGAACTACCACTTTCAAAAAACTGACTAATAACTATCGAAAATTTCAAATTTTGTGGCAAAAAACTACCAAGTGTTGATCGTCCATTTAGCCGTTTTAACCGCTTAACTGACAGGGATGGCCCACATGGCAGGCCGACGGCGGCCCTAACGGCTAACGGACGCCCGCTCGCGGCCGTTAGTGGCCCGGCTCGGTCGGAACCAGAGCTCTCTTCTTCCTCTGTTTCCTCCGGCGACTGCGACGCGGCGGCGCGAGGATGCCTTCCTGGCCCAACAGCAACGAGACATCCGACGCCGATGATGACGAGTACATGGATGAGTACAGCAGCATGCAAATGGAGTATTTTGTAAGTGAGCTCACTCTGTTCTCTCCTATGCTAGGGTTAGGGTTAGGGTTTGAGCTCACTCTGCTCTTCCATGTAGTTCTTATGTGTGAGGTGTTGTGGCTGATATATATGGGGTTGGTACTGCAGCAAACTCCTGACACGGTGATAGATCCAAGTTTCAGTGGGCTTGTGGTTGAATCTGACCGTAAGTGCATCCTGCACAGACAGAGACCAGGCAGGTTTGTGGCATTTGAAGGGACTGACACTGGAAGGAGATTCATTGGATGTGCTACTACGGTAAGAGCAACTATTGTTAGTGGTTTTCATGTGTAGATTAATTTGGTGGTACATAGTGCAAACAACGTTGATATTCTTGTTGTTTCAGTATCTATTTACTGAAAACTGAAGTACAAAGCTGGTGTGGTGTTCATGTGTTAGCTAAATCTCTGATAGGAACTGAATCTAGGCAGCATCTAAAATTGGTCTAACTGAATTTCTTTGTTACTGCATTTAGACAAACATTGATATGTATGTATGAATTCTGTAACTGAATTTTACTGGATTTAGTTATCATTAATATTTCACTGCATTTTCAGGATGGTGTGAACTGTGGTGTTCTGGAGTGGGTAGATGCCCCTTGGCCAGTAATTCTGCAGAGGTGTTTAACCAAGCTGTGGGATATGTATCATGAGGAGGACCTTGGTAGAGTCCAAGACAAAGAAGCTCATGAGATAGAGGTTGAGAAACTGAAGAAGGAGCTGGATTCTCTTGCCAATCAGTACAGACAGCTTGTGGATGATGTATCCAAGCTGTTTGATTACCAGGATGGGCAGAAATCCCATGACATGGATTACACAAGCCATGAACTTAAGGAGAAGAAGCATCAGCTTGAGGAGCAGGCAAAGATTGAGGTTCAAATGGAGAAGCTTAAGCTGAAGAAAGAACAGAGGTGCATCCTGCAGAGTCAAGCTGATATCATTCAAAACACCAGGAAGGCCATGAAGGAGATACAAGTGGAGAGAGACCTCCTTAAAGAAGAGAAGAAGAAGCTGGAGCATGTAATTTCTGAGCTACTGAAGGTTGGTCATGGGTGCAAGGAAAAGCTGGACAAGATCAAACAAGTTGTCATGGAGGAGTGATTTCTTAGAGGGAGTCTGATGCAAATATGCATCTCATCTGATGCAAATATGCATCTCAGTACTAATATTAGCTAATGAACTACCTAAGCCTAAGAACTGCCTATGGTTTCAGATCATTTTGGTTGTGGTGTGGGGTGCTGTTATGGCCCTGATCTGTAATGCTCTAAGATGATGTTATCTTTAATGCCCTGATGCTAAGTTAAGAACCTTATTATCTAAGCCTGCTGCAGTTTCTATCTGTCTTTTTTATCCTACCTGCAATATGGTCCTGAGAAGTTTGTTGTAACATTTCACAGATTGCACAAACTTGGTAACACTGAACAAAGGTAGGTAGTTCACATAGGAGGCACCATAGGTAGCATTACATAGATAGCACAATACTTGCTAAAACTGAAGATTACTGACACTGACGAAACTGACATAGGTAGTTCAATTGACGAAACTGACATAGGTAGTTCAACTACTGACAAAACTGAATCTGAAACTTATAGTTTCAGATTCACTTAGTTGTTTGTCCTACTAAGCGTCCGGATCGTCGTACCTCTTGCTTCAGTTGGGTGGGATTTGGCTGCACCTCCACCTCCTCTTCCTCTTCGTCTTCATCGATGATGATGATGGGAGGAGGACGGCGGCGAGCCTGCACAGCTGGCTGTGCAACGATCTGTAGGTCGTCGTCGTCTTCGTGCACCTCTGCTGCGTTTGCATTTGATGTAGCTTGTGCTGGAGCGACATAGCGGTGGTCTGCCCACCGCTGCCTCTGCCCAGCATCGCCGGAGTCGGCCTCCTTCATTGCCCATAGGAGAATGTCGATGGGCATGACCACCTTACCTGGGTTTCCATAGCGCTGCTCCATGCGCTGCTTCTCCTTGCTAGTCGCCTTCTTCCTCACTTCCTCTGCTGCATCTACCAGCCCAATAGCGCTGGTGTACCTCATGGCGACCTTCATGTAGTTGAGGAAGAGTTCTTGGTCGCCGCGTGCTGAACCAAGAAGCATGGCAACCCATCCCTTGCCAGTTGGGAATGGGTTTAGCCATGGGTCTGGGGAAGGGGAAGAGGAAGAACCAGCCATGGTTGGAGCTAGGGAGAGGAGGAGTAGTTGTGGGTGCGGCAGAAGTGAGGTGGATAGGTGTTGGAGTAGTAGTTATGTGGAGGAGTTAAGTGGGGGGAGGTGTTGTGTGGCAGTGGAGTAGTAATAGTGAGGAGATTTTACTAGTCTTTACAGGTGGTAGATGTGCTGTATTTAATGTTCACAATTTCAGTGTGTTGAAACTTGTGATAATTTGCTGCCATTTCTCATCGGGAAAGTGAAAGTTAGGTTGGAATGTAACCAAATTTAGAAACATTCAGCAGTGCTTAGATAGCATGATCCTTAACCAGATTCAGACATAGACAGAGACGAAACATTCAGTACCACGCATTAAAACGCATAAAACATAGATAGTTCGAGCTGATTTAAGCAAACATAGTACTAATACAGACGACGAAGATGACGATAATTTGCTGCTGCATCTCCATTGTTGCATGCTCTCTCACTCTGCAGACGACGAAGATGACGCCGTTTTGAACATTCAGAAGTAACAACAATAAGTGCAGGCAAATGCAGTATAAAGGAGAAATAAGTTCAGAGACATACATAAACAGAAAACACAAAGCATGCAGAGAACATGCAGAGAACTAATCCTCTCTTCCTTCGAACGCAGCCAACATCCTAGTCCACCGAGTCCTTGTTACTTGTAATCGATGGAAGCTTGCCCTGTCTCTTGCCCACCAGATGACAAGGTCATCCTTGATGTGCGTTCCTTCTGGGAACGCCTCATTGAACTGCTTGACATCGTTGGCGTTGCGTTCTGCCATAATCCTGGCAGCCAGCCTCCGCCATCGCTCCAGCGCGTGCGCTCTGCGATTGGCCCTCGCAGCAGCCCTATCAACCTCCTCATGGTCATCCACTAGCTCTCCTAATGCTGGATCCATCTCTGGCTGAACTAGGGTCTGCGTGCTTCCGCGGCGGCTAGGTTTAGGGTTAGGGGAAAGAGGTTGTAGGATCGCTGCGTCTTTTGTAGACAGAATGGCAGGCTTGGGAGGGGGGCAGAGAGATCCAATAACCGAGCCCAGTACCAAGCCCAAAATAATACAGCATAACAGGGCAGGAGGCCCATCTTAGACAAGTTCAGTTTCAGACAAGTTCAGACAAGTGCAGAAACTAAGTGCAGAAACTAAGTTCAGAAAAGTTCAGAAACTAAGTTCAGACTTACCATTAGTTACCACTTGCATAGAAGTAGCCCTTCAATTTGGAGCTTGGATACCTCTTCCTTTTGGTCCCTGCCAAACCTTGTGCAGAAGTTGTGGCAGATCTTGGTGCGCTGAAACCAAAATTTCTCCCTCTACCTGCAGGCCTGCCCCTTCTGGATGTACCAACAGGGGCTGGTGCTGATGCAGAAGGTCCTGGAGCAGAATGTGATGCTCTATTTGCTGTTGCAGCAGGGACTGATATGGTAGGATTGGCTCTTCTTCTAGTTGTAGCATGGCCTTGAGCTGGTTCAGCTGGTGTATCTGCATAAACTGCCCTGTTTTCCTGCATTCAAGAACCAGGACACATTTAGTGAGGTAAATACCATGGAAAAAGGAAACTTGTAAGTCATGTAATTACCTGATGTTTGTTTTTACTCATCTGAAGCTTAGGCCTCAGAGCCTTCTGGCAACTTGTACACTTGTGTCCTTCTAGCACACAGTTACTACATGTTATAGTCCCCATCCTACTACTATCTCTTGGACCTGGAACTTCAAACTGCCCTTTCCTTCTTGCAGTTTGTTTTTTCCCTGGCTTTTTCTTTAAAAACAGGAGGCTCAATGTCTGGTGTGTTTGATTGAGGCCAGCAATCTGGACCAGGGACACGGTATATAATTTCTTTGTATGTCTCAAAATATAATGTCTTCTTGAAAAATTCACTAACATAGTCCTCAGGATGCAGTTTTTGCTTTGTCATTGCAGATATGCCATGATTGCAAGGTACTCCTGACATGTTCCATCTTTTGCAATCACAGGTATATTTTTCCATGTCAACACAATATTGTTTTTCTTTGCTGGTAACTTGCCATATTGTTTCACCTGCTCTATCAGCCTGGCAATACTTGGCACATTTCTTGTTCTCTTCTAAAATCTCTGCATAGTTGGGTGTGATTGTCCACCTGCTAATCTGTAACTTCTCTCTGGTCTGCTGCCTCTTGATCATCTGCTTGGTCCTAATCCCTTCAAACATTGTCCTTATAGGCTTAGCCCTAACATCCAGTATCATCTTGTTGAACACTTCACTCAGGTTGTTCACCACTAGATCTGTTTTGCATGTATGATCCATAGCAAACCTAGCCCAAGCAGAAGCATCAATCTTTTTTAGCCATTTCCAAGCATCCTCACACTGTGCTTTCAAATCTGCCATCCCTAATTCATGACCATGTTTTGTGTAAGAGTAGCTAGCCTGGTCCACACATTTCTTTAGTTCCTGCCCCCTAAATCCAGCTGCTTGGAAATTTGCATATATGTGCCTAAGACAGCACCTTTGAGGTGAATCAGGGAATACCTCATTTATTGCCTTAAGCAAGCCCTGTGCATTAACCAATTAGTAATGCACATGATCAAACTTAAATAATTCCAATAGGTACTAAAACCACATTGATCAAACATATTTGTGCATAAGACACTAACCTTTTGCCTGTCAGATATGATGGTGTATGTTCCAAACTTGTTGCCACTACCAATGCAACATGTCAACTGAGTTAAAAACCAAGTCCAACTCTCTCCATCTTCCTTGTCAACCACACCAAAAGCTATGGGGTAGATGTTGTTGTTGCCATCCCTTTCTGTGGCTGCAAGTATTTGTTGTCCAGTGATTAACTTGATGAAGCATCCATCAAGACCTGGATTAAGTGACAAATTAGCTACAACATAGAACTACTAGAAAACCACTAATTAATAACAGTTAAATCTTCAAAAATTACCTATAAATGGTCTGCAACCATTAAGGAAACCTTCCTTTGAAGCTGCTAAACAGTAGAGAAGATACTTGAATCTAGGAGTAGGTGCTGGGTTTTCTGGATCTTCAAATGTTTTCACTATACACCTGCTCCCAGGGTTTGTATCAAGAACAGCTTGAAGATA
The DNA here is from genome assembly GCF_002575655.3 of Aegilops tauschii subsp. strangulata. NCBI lineage: Eukaryota > Viridiplantae > Streptophyta > Magnoliopsida > Poales > Poaceae > Aegilops > Aegilops tauschii. The sequence continues at coordinate 543,745,302 of NC_053037.3, read as the reverse complement.
ATCTCTTAACCTCAAATACTGCTGCTTGTGATCACCTTGCACCACATTAACAGCCTTCCTCCTTGCCCTATATGCCACACTCCTTGACACATCCACTGAAAACTTGGTCTTTGTCTTTTTAATTAATGCATCCACAGGAGATCTAATGTCTTCTCTCAATGCTTCCTGTACTGATCTGGACAACCACTTTGTAGTAACCTTTGTGGACTCTGCACATGCTCCACAAGTGTGCACAATATCACACTTCTTGATGTAGAAAGTTTTCTCATGAGCTATTTTAGAGGCAGTGATATAAAAATCCATTTTCTCAGCCTCATTGTGTGATCTAATTGTTGGACCAGGATTTCTCACTGGCTTTAGTTTCTGTGCCATTGGTCTATCTTCATCATCAGATGAAGAAACTGCTTGCAGTTCTACACTGTTGCCATCTGAATCAGACAGAAATTCTGATACATCAGTGTCACCTTCAAAATGATTGAGGTCAGCTTCTCTCTGAAGAATACTTTTCTTAAGCTCTTCCTTTCTGTCCATGCTTGTATCCATCAACTTAGTGCAACTTTGTTGGGTGTTAATGCAATGATCAACAAAATAATAATCTCTGTTTTCATCTGCATTACACAACTCATTTGCTCTCACAACTCTTATGTTCACACTCTTTTCATTTAGAGAGTGGAGCAACATCTGCTGCACATCATCTTCAGAAGATATTTTCTCTAAGCCTTCTATCCCTTTATGAGCATCACTAACATAGTACATATAATCATCAGAGCAGCAACCCTCACTCCTAATAAGAGATATCAGAGTCCCAAATAATATGTCTGACTGGTACATGTTTCTAACAACAGAATCTCTGCCTTCTAAATGGAACCAAATTCCCCATTTTGGGTCATCAATACTGGACAAAAATGAAATGAATTATTATAAAGAATGCACACGGCTAAAGTTTCTAACAATTTGCAATTACTCTGTTATCATACATTAAGGGAAATTGACCTAAAATACATCCTGTCAATAAAACTGAAAAAGAAGAAGATATGTTGTACCTGCCGCCTCCCGCACGAGGAAGCTTGCGCCGGCCACGAGGTGCACTTCTTGTCGTCGTCGGTGGTGGAGCCGCCGCCAACTCCTGGGATGGCTCGTCGGTGGTCGAGCCGCCGCCGCCGCCAACTCCAGATTCAAGTTGTTGCGCCGCAAAGCTAGAGCTGCTAGAGCTGCCTAGCCACGTATCGACCTCCGAAAGGTCGACGCGGCCCCCAACTACGTCAGGAGGTTGGCCGCCGAACAAATCGTCGTCGGGGTTTGGATTCACCGTCGCCATTACCACCGCCGCCTAGGGATACAGAGGAGAGAGCTCGGGGAGAGAGATGTGGTTCGGTCGGTCGGCCGGCCGGTCGGTCGTTTTGACCTAGCCCCTGGCTGGTTCCGACCGAGCCGGGCCACTAACGGCCGCGAGCGGGCGTTCGTTAGCTGTTAGGGCCGCCGTCGGCCTGCCATATGGGCCATTCCTGTCAGTTAAGCGGTTAAAACGGCTAAATGGACGATCAACACGACTTGGTAGTTTTTTGCCACAAAATTTGAAATTTTCGGTAGTTATTAGTCACTTTTTTGAAAGTGATAGTTCTGTGGGACGGATACCCCTAACGTGGTAGTTTTTTGTCAAATACTCTTTCTAGAGTTTTCTTGCGTGCTACGGGGCCCTAGAGTTCTCCTGCGTGCTACGGGGCTATAAATAGGCTGCTTCTCCTCTTGTGCTACTGCCTGTGGTTTCATTGCTGTGTTGGTATTCGATGGTTGCTTCTTCATCCAGTCGTAATGGTCCGCGCCGTCCCGGCCGGCCTCGTGGCTCGCGTGGGGTTACGGTTGGTCGTCGTGGTGGCTCGTGTCGTGGTGCTGCTTCTGCTGTTTCGCCGGATCGGTCTCTGTTTTTCCATCCTCGCCCGTTTTCTCGGGTTGGTCGTTCTGCGCGTGCTTCGGCTTCTTCGCGTGCCTGCTCCCTGCGATCTCCTGTTCATCGTGCCGTCGCCGTCGGGCTGCTTCTTGAGGATGGGAAGGTGGGGCGCTTCGAGCTCGCGCCCGTTCAGGTCGTCCGAGCGCCAGGCTTATGTCGTGGTTGACGCCTCGAGCTGTCCAGCGGCATCCATTCCTCGACCTCGCGTCCTCCAAAGCTCGAGGACCCTTGTGTCGGCCAAGGCCACCCGAGCTCTGCTGTGCTGCAAGCCACCGACGTACTGAGCGTAGGGCGGTGGCCGCAACATTTACTAGAGCCCCGCGAGCGGCCTGGACACGACAGGCACGGACTGCCAGGCGCTGAGCAACGAACAGATCTTACGTGCTTCCGGTGCAATGTGTGCAAGGTCGACTTGCTGCCCTCGCGCTCCTCGTGCTTACCTATTGCCTCGGCTGCTGCGGCCTCCGCGTCAATGCCGCTGCGGTGACGGCCGTTGCTACTGATTGCTTATTATTTCGTTCATTGGGGCCGGATGGTTGATTTCATGATTCGGGGTTGAGAGAATCAGAATAGAATAAATATTTGTGCTTTTCATACTCCCCTGTTTAAACTCTGTATCTGCCTCACCAGGATTGCAAACATCTTTGACAGATACCTGAAAACCCCCATCACTTGCTTTGATGAGATGGACGTCCAGCAGGTACACAAATTTAGTGTAAACCAAATAACAGCATTGGCTTTTACTTGTGTTATCTAATAATCTTCCTTTCCTTTTCCATGAAGAAAATCATCAATGAAATGACAAAGATGAAGAATGATAGCAAGATGTGAGCAATCTTGAGCAGCAGATTGAGTTCTCTCTGTACAAGGTTCGCCTAACAACTCAGCAATTACTAGACAATTTTGTGTGCACATTGTCAGACTTGAACTGTTATATATATCGAAGATTCAGTAGTTGGAAACTTAACTAACACGACAGAAGTTCTCCACTGCCTGCAGGAATTGTTTGTATGATCAACTTGCACTAGATAAGGGCATGCTTATAGGCGATCTAGGTTCAGGTTGTGAAGTAGGAACACTCGAAGTGTCAAGTACGTTACTGAAACAATATCATTTGTTTGTGATACTTCCTCTAATAAGCACTCTTCTTTTTTTTCGCATAACAATAAGCACTCTTCTTCTTCAGGTGAATTTGATGAAGAAGAAAACGACAGGGAATACTCATCCATACAGGAAAAACTAGATAGAGCTGCAAGTTGAAAGTGTAATTGAAGGGCATCTGTTAGAGAATCAGATTTCATCATTCATATCCATCGTTCGGCAGGGTCTTCTGAGCTCATGGATGCTGGGTACTGCCACAGAAAAACTCGAGTTTAGATGCATGAATTTGCTGAGTAGTTTGTTCAGTGTACAAGTGATTGCACATTTTCGGTTATTTCTTAACCATGTATGTGACTATAATCTGACACATATTTGCTACTTCGAGCATTTAGAGTTTTAGCCCTGCTACTGTGAAGGCAACCAAGTTTTTACATTTCAAGCACTAATTGGTGATGGATTGTCGTGCAATTATTGGTAGGTATATTTTGGTAAACCCTATGAGATAAGAGTCAAGCAATTTTTTCTTTTGCAGTAATTTGGATATGCTTGTGGTCTTACTGTATCAGTTTCCGTTACAGGAATACAAGGTGAAGACTGATGATGCATGCTTCTTTGTTCAATAACTGGAAGCAGAATGTGAGTGCAGGAGTTGTGACTATTTTCCATCACAATTCTTCATGTGCTTGCTCAAAATGTTGAAATTTATTTGAAGCTATATTTGGAACTGCAGTTCTGATAGCTGTTGATCATGACTTATTGTGTCGTTCTTTTGGTCAGTATTTGTGAGATATCTATCAACGATGGCAAGAAGGCTGTTGCTTCTGATTTCTTGGTGTTCAGTAGTTAAGGAGCTAGAGACATGCTTACTTTTTTTGTTATGGGAAACTTACTGAAACGTCTCTTTGGGATTAAGGTGAATATATGGTTTCTACTTTCCTATACTAGCACTCACTATCACAACTAAATGTACCTAAAATGATGCAACTGAGTATAGTTTGTTTGTTATTAGGTCCCAGCATTAGATCCACATTTAGCTTACAAAATAGGCATTATCCTTTCTTCAACCGTGTGGCCTGTCGCCGCATGTATGATACCACATACAGATATTTCTGTGTTTCCATTCAAAGTTGATTGTTAGTCACAGGTGAAGATAACACCGAGATTTACATATACTTTATTTGAATAACAATTTACAGTAGTTTATGTTATCATTAACAACACCATAATTTTTTGTTAACTTGGCATTGAGGGGCAAGAACTGGACTCTGGCGACTTCGTATTGTCAATACATTTCCAAAAGAAATATACCATATAAGCATGTATTTCCATCTCTTTGAGGTTATAAGAACATATGAGATAGACTGTTCTTGCATTATTTCATTTTAAGTTGGCAAATTGAGAAGAGACAGGACCGTCGCTTTTTTGATGCTATGTACAACATCAGCATATAGTATGGTGGTCTGTTGGCGTTGGCAGTTCCGATGGCATGTAGGAAATAATGTAAGCCTACGCCTCGGTCACATTCAACATCTAGCTGGAAAAGAGCTTCTGTTAAAAATTGTGAAAAGCAGAGTGCAGATGTAAATGAGATGACATCATAGTAGCCACAAATTTCATGCAATGGACAATTAGCTGAATAGGCCATTAAAATTTTCTAAAAAAACAGAAAAAGGAAACCTACCGGGATATAGAGAAGGTAGTACATTTAGTGAAAAATGTGCCTCCCTGCTCTAAAGTTAAATGATAGTGAGTTGAAGGTTTTATCATCAGGAGATTCTATGGTGCACCATTTTAGAATTTAAGAATGTTCTCCTAGCATATGATTAGTTGTTTTCTCAGCGACATGCAAAATGTTTAGAAGCTTAAAGAATTTCTCTTGACAGTAGCACCACTAAGTTTTCCTGTAGGCGTAGATGTGGGTCGTAACAGTTTTGCCACCATATACGGAACTCCTTCATGGTGTCTAAACAACCAAATCCTTCAATCACTATGGCCATGTTAAAGATCACAAGCTCTAGGTGAGCTCTTTCTTTTGATTTCTGCTTCTTTCTATCTTATCTTCCTATAGCAACATTTTTGGCATACTTAACTTTGCCAGCCAAAACTAAACACACTCTATATAGGTAGTCCGTATCGACGAGCGCGGCGTGCCGCCGCACGGGCTTTTCTAGTCTTCCCGATGCCTAAGTATATGTTGGAAAAATGAGCAATTTACCGAATGATTTTATTAACAGAAATACTAGATAAAGCATGGCTAGTATAGCAGTGATAAAATAAGCCATGCGATGTGACAAAAACAAGGTAAACAACATCTTCATATATGAACCGTAACTAAACATATCTAGAGCAGACAGTATAGCAAGTTGCATATATGAAATAGAGTCTAACATATGTAGGGCAAATACTAGAACAAGGAACTGCAGCAGAACCTCTAATAGAAAGGGGACGAACACGTACGGGATAGCAGCCGCAGAAGCGCTGGACTTGGGGTCGGTGTCCTCGCCAGCCATATCGTCGAGGAGGTCGTGGACGTCGGGGAAGAAGTCGTCGTCGGGGAAGTAGTCGTCGGAGTACGGGGCGTCCGTGACGAAGAAGTCAGTAGTCGCGCGAAGCGCTCCCCAAAAACCTTATCACCCTTCTCCCGTACAGGACTCAAAAGGTGCGGTTTCGGAGGCCTACTGTCCCGACTCGCGGTGCAAGCCGCAAGCCGGGATGAAGAAGACAGCAGCAGCTCAGAGATTGGAACCAGTGGCGACAGGAAGGAGAAGTTCTGGTGCATCTCTCTGAGAGGAGTGACCTCCCTTTTATAGGCGCAAGAGAAGGAGGCGAGAGGACAGCGACGGGAGGCGAAACAAAGAGACGGAGATGAAGCGAACAGCCAGCAGCCGAAGGGCTGTACCGTTCGCATTGAAACTCCACTATCGCAAAAATCTTTTCAGCTTCCGTCTGATCTTTCGTATACCCGTAGTGCATGGCAAAATTTTAGACATCGGCTCGGCTCATTCCCGCGGCGCGGCGCGGCGCGTCTTGACGAGGCGAGGCGGGCGGCGGAGGAGGAGCGCGCGTGGATGTCCCTCTTGTTCTCATGCTCATACAAGTGGGGAAAGAACCTCCCATATAAAGAGGTCCAACTCCCTCTAAACTAGCAATGTGGGACTAAACTTTAGTTCCACCTTTTGCCTTGCACGAATGGGCTGCGTGGGCCTCTAGGATTTATTAGGAATTTCTGAAACTGGTATTGGGCTAGGCCCAAATAGACAAAAATTCCAGCAATCCCCCACCAGATCCCAGAGGCACACAAAATTTACCTTTGGTTCCAAAACACTGTTTTATATACCGATACTGCAGTGGAGACTGTTAAGTTGAACTTCCACCTAGAACTCTATGCTACACTAGTAAGCAACTTGAACAGTGGACTGGGCCTTGAACTGCAAGTTTTCTGCAAATCTAGCTTCACACAAAGCCTTGACCGATACGTGGCTACCGTGGGTCTTCCCCGCGGGTGGAGCTTATGCGTCATACTCCAAGACCTTTCATGAGTTTACTGGAGAGAACCCTACTCTCATAGATTGCGACGTTTAACAATCAGACTCATATAGGTGCGTTCTTCAAAAGATGTTCTGCAGGACAACATCTCTTCTTCAAAGAGCCACTTAGAACACATTAAGATATACATCAACCTACCATGCAGATTAGGAGAGTATTGCATCTTCATGGAGTGGTATTTTTAACAGTAAGGGTACTCTCCTCCCAGTTGACTAACAACTTGTCTTCCACATCTAATTCACGGGATCTCCGATCACAAAGAATAGGTTACCACTGTGAACAACTCATGTTGTGGGTCTCATACCCATCTCCCTCGATGCATTATCTATCACATTACATGATAGACCCTTAGTGAAAGGATCTACCAGATTTTTAGACGTTTGGATATAATCCAATGCAATAACTCCGGAGTTTCTCATTTTTCTGACAGACTTTAACCTTCTCTGAACGTGTCTTGATGACTTCATGTTATCCTTTGAGCTGTTCACTTTCGTGATCACAGTTTGATTGTCGCAGTTCATAAGGATACCCGGTACAGGTTTCTCAACAACCGGCAAGTCATTCAAGAGCCGGCGAAGCCAATCTGCTTCGACCGTAGCTGTATCTAGTGCTGTCAGTTCTGCTTCCACTGTTGACCTCGTTTAGATGGTCTGCTTGGAAGACTTCCAAGAAACAACGCCACCTCCATGAGTGAATACATATCCGCTCGTGGCCTTTATCTCATCAGCATGTGAGATCTAGTTTGAGTCACTATACCCTTCAAGCACCTTTGGGTGCCCAGTGTAGTGAATTCCATAATTCGCAGTGCCTTTCAAATAACGCAAAACTCTTTCTAGAGCTTTGCAATGCACATCTCCTGGTTTTGAGACAAATCGGCTCAGTTTGCTAACAGCAAAAGAGATGTCAGGTCTTGTAGCACTGGCTAAGTACATAAGCGAGCCAATAATTTGAGAATATTTCAATTGGTCTCTAGCAATTCTTCGATTCTTTCGAAGCAACACACTAGCATCATATGGTGTTGGAGAGGGCTTGCAGTCACTGTAGCCAAAGCGACTCAAGATCTTTTCCACATAGTGAGATTGAAGCAATGTAATCCCACCATCATCGTCTCTCAACAACTTGATGTTCAGAATGACATCAGCCACTCCTAAATCCTTCATCTCAAAACAGCGAGATTGGAAATCCTTGACCTCCTTAATAACATTCAGATTTGTTCCGAAAATCAATACGTCATCAACATACAAACAAAGCATAACTCCCTCGCCCCCACCATGGCGATAGTACACACATTTGTCAGCTTCATTCACAACAAAGACTTCTCTCACGCGCCATAAGACTGCTCTCACGCGCCACCTCTTATAGTGGATACCCTCAAGCATAGGAGGTCTCATGGAAGCAGCAAAACCACTTGGGGTAAATTGCCTATTATAAGGTTTTTGGATTGTTGGAAAAATGAGCAATTTACCGAATGATTTTATTAACAGAAATACTAGATAAAGCATGGCTAGTATAGCAGTGATAAAATAAGCCATGCGATTTGACAAAGACAAGGTAAACATCATCTTCATATATGAACCGTAACTAAACATATCTAGAGCAGACAGTATAGCAAGTTGCATATATGAAATAGAGTCTAACATATGTAGGGAAAATACTAGAACAAGGAACTGCAGCAAAACCTCTAATAGAAAGGGGACGAACACGTACGGGATAGTAGCCGCAGAAGCGCTAGACTTGGGGTCGGTGTCCTCGCCAGCCATGTCGTCGAGGAGGTCGTGGACGTCGGGGAAGAAGTCGTCGTCGGGGAAGTAGTCGTCGGAGTCTGGCGCGTCCGTGACGAAGAAGTCAGTACTCGCGCGAAGCGCTCCCCAAAAACCTTATCACCCTTCTCCCGTACATGACTCAAAAGGTGCGGTTTCGGAGGCCTACTGTCCCGACTCGCGGTGCATGCTACGTCTTGAGCTTGCGTTGGTTTTCCTTGAAGAGGAAAGGGTGATGCAGCACAGTAGCATAAGTATTTCCCTTAGTTTTTGAGAACCAAGGTATCAATACAGTAGGAGGCTCCACAAAAGTCCCACGCACCTACACAAACAAACAAGAACTCGCAACCAACGCCATAAAGGGGTTGTCAATCCCTTCACGACCACTTGCGAAAGTGAGATCTGATAGAGATAATAAGATAAGATAATATTTTTGGTATTTTTGTGATATAGATTAGAAAAGTAAAAGATGCAAATAAAAGTAGATTGAAAGCTTATATGATAAAAGATAGACCCGGGGGCCATAGATTTCACTAGTGGCTTCTCTCGAGATAGCATAAGTATTATGGTGGGTGAACAAATTACTGTCGAGCAATTGATAGAAAAGCGAATAATTATGAGATTATCTAGGCATGATCATGTATATAGGCATCACGTCCGTGACAAGTAGACCGACTCCTCCCTGCATCTACTACTATTACTCCACACATCGACCGCTATCCAGCATGCATCTAAACTATTAAGTTCATAAAGAACAGAGTAACGCATTAACAAAGATGACATGATGTAGGGGGATAAACTCATGCAATATGATATAAACCCCATCTTTTTATCCTCGATGGCAACAATACAATACGTGCCTTGCTGCCCCTGCTGTCACTGGGAAAGGACACCGCAAGATTGAACCCAAAGCTAAGCACTTCTCCCATTGCAAGAAAGATCAATCTAGTAGGCCAAACCAAACTGATAATTCGAAGAGACTTGCAAAGATAACTTAATCACACATAAAAGAATTCAGAGGAGATTCAAATATTTCTCATAGATAAACTTGATCATAAACCCACAATTCATCGGATCTCAACAAACACACTGCAAAAAGAGTTACATCGAATAGATCTCCAAGAAGATCGAGGAGAACTTTGTATTGAGATTCAAAGAGAGAGAAGAAGACATCTAGCTAATAACTATGGACCCGAAGGTCTGTGGTAAACTACTCACAACTCATCGGAAGGGCTATGGTGTTGATGTAGAAGCCCTCCGTGATCGATTCTCCCTCCGGCGGAGCGCCGGCGAAGGCTCCAAGATGGGATCTCACGGATACAGAAAGTTACGGCGGTGGAAATAGTTTTTCGTGGCCGCTTCTGATATTTTCGGGGTACATGGGTATATATAGGAGGAAGAAGTAGGTCGGTGGACGCTTGAGGGGCCCACGAGATAGGGGGCGCGCCCTCCACTCTCGTGGCCGCCTCGTTTGTTTCTTGACTTCCACTCCAACTCCTTTGGATCACGTTTGTTCCAAAAAGATCGCTCCCAAAGGTTTCATTCCATTTGGACTCCGTTTGATATTCCTTTTCTTCGAAACACTGAAATAGGCAAAAAAAAACAGCAATTCGGACTGGGCCTCCGGTTAGTAGGTTAGTCCCAAAAATGATATAAAAGTGTAAAGTAAAGCCCATAAACATCCAAAACGGGTTATATAATAGCATGGAACAATAAAAAATTATAGATACGTTGGAGACGTATCAAGCATCCCCAAGCTTAATTCCTGCTCGTCCTCGAGTAGGTAAATGATAAAAACAGAATTTTTGATGTGGAATGCTACCTAGCATAATTCTCAATGTAATTTTCTTTATTGTGGCATGAATGTTCAAATCCAAATGATTCAAAATAAAAGTTCATATTGACATAAGAAATAATAATACTTCAAGCATACTAATCAAGCAATCATGCCTTCTCAAAATAACATGGCTAAAGAAAGTTCATCCCTACAAAATCATATAGTTAGGTCATGCTTCAATTTCGTCACACAAAAATGCTCCCATCTTGCACACCCCCGATGACAAGCCAAGCAATTGTTTCGTAGTTAAATAATCTCAAAATTTTCAACTTTCACGCAATACATGAGCGTGAGCCATGGATATAGCACTATGGGTGGAATAGAATATGATGATGGGGTTTGTGTGGAGAAGACAAAAAAAGGAGAAAGTCTCACATTGACGAGGATAATCAACGGGCTATGGAGATGCCCATCAATTGATGTCAACTTGAGGAGTAGGGATTGCCATGCAATGGATGCACTAGAGCTATAAATGTATGAAAGCTCAACAAAAGAAACTAAGTGGGTGTGCATCCAACTTGCTTGCTCACGAAGACCTAGGGCATTTTGAGGAAGCCCATCGTAGGAATATACAAGCCAAGTTCTATAATGAACAATTCCCACTAGTATATGAAAGTGATAACATATGAGACTCTCTATATGAAGAACATGGTGCTACTTTGAAGCACAAGTGTGGAAAATGATAGTAACATTGCCCCCTTTTTATTTTTATTTTATTTTTTCCCTTTTTTTTGGGCCTTCTCCTTTTTTTTGGCCTTTCTCTTTTTTTGGGACAATGCTCTAATAATGATGATCATCACACTTCTATTTATTTACAATTCATGAATTACAACTCAAAACTAGAACAAGATATGACTCTATATGAATGCCTCCGGCGGTGTACCGGGATGGGTAATGAATCAAGAGTGACATGTATGAAAAAATTATGCATGGTGGCTTTGCCACAAATACGATGTCAACTACATGATCATGCAAGGCAATATGACAATAATGATGCGTGTCATGATGATGAACGGAACGATGGAAAGTTGCATGGCAATATATCGCGGAATGGCTATGGAAATGCCATAATAGGTAGGTATGGTGGCTTTCTTGAGGAAGATATAAGGAGGTTTATGTGTGATAGAGCGTATCGTATCACGGGGTTTGGATGCACCGGCGAAGTTTGCACCAACTCTCAAGGTGAGAAAGGGCAATGCACGGTACCGAAGAGGCTAGCAATGATGGAAGGGTGAGAGTGTGTATAATCCATGGACTCAACATTAGTCAAAAGAACTCATATACTTATTGCAAAAATCTACAAGTCATCAAAAACCAAGCACTACGCGCATGCTCCTAGCGGGATAGATTGGTAGGAAAAGACCATCGCTCGTCCCCGACCGCCACTCATAAGGATGCACAATCTAAGAACACCTCATGTTTCAAATTTGTTACACAACTTTTACCATACGTGCATGCTACGGGACTTGCCAACTTCAACAC